>NC_135901.1:12023998-12541998 GCF_964194155.1 Cetorhinus maximus
GTCAAGGAAAATACATCTTTCAAATGACTCACTGAACTTCTTCCCTCTCTTCCTCTGTCTCAGACTACACCTAAATCAGTTAACCTATCTTCCCTCTCTCAGACTTCACTTATCTCACTTACACAGACTCACAAGGGCCGCATCTGGCAGCTACGAGGAACCAATGTTTAAATCTTTCGCTTAAAGCACATTATCACTGAAAAGATTAAGCGCCAAAACTTCATCAGAGCAAAATTCAGTGCCATAAAGACACAGCTCACTCACTTAACCTCTCTCCTCTCTTTCTCTCAGGCAGCACCAAACCCTCTTAAAACTTTCCATTTCAGAATAACCGCCTGTGAACAGTATTATTGTTTTAATTTCCCCTCTTTTCTCCCAGTGATAACCTTCAATCCATCTCGCCTTCAGTTAAAATGTTAGAACCAAAACAATCTCATTTATTTAATTCTTTAAAATGAAAATGGAGGTGAATGTAATGCTGAGGCCGGCAGCACTCTGTGTGGTTGTTCTTGATGCTGTCAGAGTGAGTTCACCCTCACAGGCAGGAAGACTGTTCACGGTGATAACATGAAACTGACGCCTGTTGTTTCATTCTCAGGTAACACAACTTCCTGTTTCTCTGCTGCCGGTTCCAAACCGCACATCTCACTTCTGAGCAGAAAATAAATCCAGGGGCCACAATCTGGTGAGAACATCTGTCAAGGCGGCCTATATCTGGCCACAGAGTCAGGGCAGAGTCACACAGATCACATTGCGGTGACATTTACAAATGAGCCTGTGTGATCCGTTTCGAGCTTCCATTTCCAGGACATAACTGGATGGTCAGTCACTGAGCTCCCTCGAGTCCCTGAAGCGGGGAAATGAGATCTTGCTCCCTTTCATTTTTCGTTGTCATACTCCACCACCCGCCCCCACTCTAACTCCCCCTGCACACCCCACCAACACCGCATCCCACCACCACCCTCCCGCCACCCGCCACGCGCACACACTCCCTGAACATACACTTTCCCTCCAAACTTGTTTCCTCTGTTTCTCTGCAACATTCCGTCTCCCTTTTTTCATTTTAAGTCTCCTTCCCTTAGTTTTATCTCTGTCTATCTCTCTGTGTATCTCTGTCCACCTCTCTGTGTGTCTATTAAATAGAAGCGTTCAAAATCATGAAAGTTTTGATAGTGTGAATAAAGACAGACTATTTCAATTGGTAGGAGGGTCGGTAACCAGGGGACGCAAATTTACTTTATTGAACAGGAAGACAGGAGGATAATTGCTTATTTTTTTTAACACGGCCAGTTGTTCTGAACTGGAATGCGCAGCTTGAAAGGGCGATGGAATCATACCAATAGTAACTTTGTAAAATGAATTCTATAAATACTTAAAGGGGTTAAAATTTGAAGGATGACAGGGAATAGGGTCAATTGAAATGCTCATCTATATCATTGTCCCAGCACCTTTCCTGTATCTACCTCTGTCCCTCATCGAGCCCAAATAAAATGCAATAATTACACAGCTTTCGCCTTCTGCTAATCCTGTCTTTTGACAGCGCTTGAGTGTGTGTGTGTCGATAATTGCCAGGAATCATTCGGAAGTTCACTACTGTTTACAAACCACTACGTTGAACAAAATAATAACACTGAATAGAGCTCGTTTAGTAGAAAGCACGATTATCTTTAACATTTTCGGCTCTGATTTTTCCTCTGGTGAGGTTTTGGTGTTCAATCCTTTCAGTCATCATGTGCCTCAAGCTGAAGATTTAAACATTGGTTTCGACAAGCTGCCGGGTCCGGCCCTTGCGTGTCTGTGTAAATGGAGAACTGTCGGTAAGAATGAGAGGGAGCAGATTATTTTCTGTTCCTCTGACAGATGCAGCATTGACCCTGCAGATATCAGAAATCTCTGGAGTCCGCCATGATTGTCCTCCCCTTGGGTATAACAGCTCTCAGTCAGGCGGAGTCAGTCACACGGGCCTCTGTCATGATGTTTCCGCTCCGTTTTTACCACACAAATCCCTGGGTCACTCAGCATAACACAGAAGCCTGCGCTAAGGCCCTAAACATCATTGCTTCCTCACACTTTCACACCCTATAACAGTCAGATGTTTATTAGAACCCCTGCCTCTCTTTATGTAAGATTACCAGCAGCCTCTGTTATTGATACACTGCAGCCGGCCTCTGTGGTTATTATTGGACCAGGCCCCAGTCTGGCCCGGGCCCGGCAGTCAGAACTCCCTTTGCAAATCCAAGGAGGGAGATGTTGTTTGTATTTTTGGTGAGGGCGAGAAGGTCAAAGCAGCAACAATGTCCCAGGAACCTGTCCTTTGCTGGATGGAGAAACTGTCCAGAGTTACTCTGTCTTTAATTCCTCCTCCTGAGTGTAAGAAAATAATGGATAAAAGAACAGAAAGGCTAACATATAAACTATCACCGTGAGCACTGGCCGTTAATAAATGGTCAACTCTCTGGATTGAGGCTTCAATCCACAACCGTTTGACCCAGGGGTAAGAGTGACGCTAATTCGTCAATGCTGACATGATGTATCCCCAGTTCCCATTGCATTAGTACAACGGCAACATATGACAGATGCTAGAAATCTAAAACAAAATCCGAATGTGCTGGAAATCCTCAACAGGTCAGACAGCAGGTGTCGAGTCTGTTTGTTTTCCGGATCGTCATATTCTTTGCAGCCTTGGGGAAAGTGTGGAGAGGCGGGAGGATTTTGGAGGCTAATTAAAAACCGGCGTTCTGTCACACGAACACTCTTCCCGTGGTCAACGGAGCCGGGGGTGGAACCTGAACACAGATCTTACAGCTCAAAAGCAGGAGGACCACCAACTGTACCACTCGGGAGTGCAGTGGCTGTGGAAAGAAGCAGAGTTAAAGTTTCCAATCGATGAATCCGGTTCTGCTGAAGGGTCATCGCCATGAAACGTTCACTCTGTTTATCACCACAGATTCTGCCTGACCTGCAGAGTCATTCCAGAATGTTATGTTTTATTTGCTATTACACTAGACTGTGTCAGTGTTATTACACCACTCCATGCCATTCATATTGCAGTAGTGCTTGACTCTGTTATTGAGCATTAGGCAAAAGATTTGCTACTGTATCAATTAGCGCTGCCTCACACACACTATTATATCAGACCCAACTTCGATTTGGGTGGATCAGGTGCTGACTGTGTCGTTATCACACTGGATCCAGTGAGTATTCATTGACGCAGTGCAACCTGCCATCCCCTGTTATCATCAAACATTGCATTTGTTACACACAACTTCCCTGTTTTTAATCTGTTCCCTGTGTCCAATCTCATTGTATAAAACGCTGTCTCTGTAATGGCTGCACTAAGAACCGACCTGCTATTGAAATTCACATGCAAACCTCACTCTTTATTTCTCAAAACCTTGTGCCTATCACTTTTCAATAGGAACCTGTTTCTGATATTGTTAACGTTGACCCTGCTTCTGTTAGTGATCCACGATGACCTCTTTCATTTGTTGTTTAATGCAAAGCATTTTTGCAATTATGCTTACATAAAAACCTGTTTACTCGAATGTTATACCAGGTCCTCTCTCTCTCTTATTCCTGAACTAGCCCATTTCTCTGTTTATGTTACTCCCAGGGAAAGTTCGTGTTATCACTGTACTAGCACATGTCTCTGTCTGTATTAGACCAGATATTGTACCTGTTATTACTGCACCAGCCGATTTCTCTGATAATATTTGACCAGGCCCTGTCTCTCCAAATTACTAAACTACTCCATATCTCTGTTTCTATTACACCAGGTCCTGTTACCGTTATTACTGCACCAGCCTATAATTCCATTTATATTACACCAAGCCTGTCTCGATTATTACTGCACTAGCCCATATAATTGGTTACATTACATCAGGCCCTGTCTCTGTCATTACCTCATTAGCCAATATCTCTTTTTATATTGCACGAGCTCTCATCTTTGTTATTCTGCACTGGTCCATATCTTTGCCTATATTACACCAGGTCCGCTCTCTGCTTATGCTACACTTGATCCTGGTTTATTTTGGTTAAGATCACATTGAATATATAACACACAGACAGACCAATCAGGCAAAAATGATTCGAGTGGTTGCGGAGGAATTTGTGAAGATAACGATAAAAACAGTGGAAGCAGAAATATTGGAATTTCTCTGGAGAGCAGCAGGAGTTCCAATTCTTCTCATCAGCAGGAATAATAAGCCGGAGAATTACAGGTGTATTTATCTCATGTCAGGTATAGATAATGTTTTATTTTTGCCAACATTTGAAGAAACAACCTCACATTCGATATATATCAGGAAATTCTGTGAGATGCTGAGTGGTCATGTGTTCATAAGCTGCTCGTTATTCTCGATGTGATTTAATTCACTTTCCAACTGACCATCGGAGACAGATAAACCTACCTCAGAAACTAAATAGTCAGTCTGACATCATTTTATCAACAAATGCACACAACAGAATACTTATCAATAAATTGTTACATCGTTAAACAATCTGCAACTTAAATAAATGCGTAGTTTTGCATTTGAACACAATCACTGAAGGCGGGAATGGACTGAAGGTTGTCACTGAGAGAAATGAAGGGAAATTACTGAAAAAAATGGATTTTCTCCTCAGAGTGTTATTAGATAACAGCAGATTCGAAATGAGTAAGAGACTGTCTCAGAGAGAGAGAGAGATAGAGGGACAGAGGGAGAGAGAGGGAGAGAGAGAGAGAGACAGAGAGAGAGCGGGGGAGAGAGACAGAGAGAGAGAGAGGGGCGGGGGCGGGGGGTGGGTGGAGAGAGACAGAGACAGAGAGAGAGAGAAGAGGTTCAGTGAGTTAGACGCTGCCTCAGACAGAGAGAGAAGAGACCTTCAGTGAGTTTGATGATGGACGTGATCGTCTTAGTAACGACACAGTCAGTATGACATCACTTCCTAAACAAAAGTGCACAATGAAACATGTTATCAATAAACATTTACAGTACTAAATCATCCGTAGTTATATTTTGAGTGAAAGAAAATTAAATATTGAAACATTCTGGTGAAGATCATCGTTAATCTTTGAGAAACGACGGTATAAGCAAGAGGCATGTTTTTTTTTGCATACAACACACATAACAGGCGACACCTGACATACAATTTCGCTGACTGAAACTAAATGAAAATAACTGTCAAGTGCTGCAAAGAATGGGCCATCAAATACCGCCCGTTTTAGGCCAACTCCGGAGAAAAATTCCCACGTCAACATCTTTGTTTGTAATATTACCCCTCCAACTCACAGAGACATAGAGAACTGCAGTAATAACAGAGACATGGTCTAGTGTAGAAATAACTGAGGCAGGGTTAGCGCAGAAATTACTGAATAAGTACCTGGCTTAATATCAATTGATATTAATCTACTCTCGGGGCTAGGACAGTAATTATTGATCCGGCGCATAGATTAATAAACTCCTAGAGAGGACCTGGTGCAGTAATAACTGAGATTGCCTCTCGTGTAAGATAAATAAAAACATGATCTATTGGAATAAAAACAGAGACAGGGTGTGTGTAATATAACATGTATGAACTCGTGCAGCAACAACTAAGACAGGCTTGACTGTTGTATATACAAACACTAGGTCCAGAGACTTTGCCGCAGGTAATGCAACCAGAGACACGGCCGAAATCGGAAGAGCTGAGACGAGGCCGAGCACTGAAATAACTGCGGCAGGAACTGGTGTAATATTATCATAGACATAATCCATTTCAATATAAACAAAGTCAGGGTCTGGTGCAGTAATACTGAGACAGGGCTGATTGCTCCAATTATTGATACAGCACCGACAGCAATATAAACCGAGACTGGGTCTTGTCTCAGAGATTGCTGAGCCAGGATTTAGTGCATTAACAACAGACTTGGCCTTGTGTAATATAAACAGGGACATGGTCTGCACAGCAATAACAAAGACAGGATCTATTCTAATAGAAACTGAGACAATGTCTAGTGTAATATAAACTGAGGCAGGGTCTAGTGTAATACAAACTGAGACAGGGTCTAGAGCAATATAAACTGAGACAGGGTCTAGTGTAATATAAACTGAGACAGGGTCTAGTGTAATATAAACTGAGACAGGGTCTAGTGCAATATCAACTGAGACGGGGCCTAGAGTAATATAAACAGAGACAGGGTCTAGTGCAATATAAACTGAGGCAATGCCTAGTGTAATATAAACTGAGACTGGGTCCAATGTAATATAAAACTGAGACAAGGTCCAGTGTAATATAAACAGAAATAGAGTCTAGCGTAATATAAACGGAGACAGGTAGGGAAATACATACTGAGATACGGTCTAACAGAATATAAGCAAAGATGTCATCTAGTGTAATATAAACAGGGACATGATCTACTGGAATAAAAAGTGAGGCAGTGCCGAGTGCAGTAATAATTGAGGCAGGGTCTTGTGTAATATGAACAGCAACATGGTCTAGTTCAGTAATAACCGAGACAGGATCTGGTGAAAGGAAACTGACATGGGGTATACTGTACAGATCCTGTTACAGGACCTTGACTAATGTAAACTGAGACAGAACCTAGTGCAGTAATTACCAACAAAGGGCCTGGATTAATATAAACAGAGATGTGGGCAAGTGCAGCAATAAGAGAGACACTGTATTAACAATAATAACAGTGACAGGGCATCATGTAATATAAACAGGGACATAGACTGGTGCAGCATTAACCGAGACATCCACTAGTTTAGTATAAACGTGGCAGGGTCTAGTATTGCAATAACTGAGACAGATCTCGTGTCATGCAAACTGGAACATGTTCTGGTTTAGTATAAGCAGAGACAAGTACTAGTGGTGTAACATGGGCGATTGTCATATCAGCCAAGACATGGCTCAATGCAGTCATAACGAAGGGAATGCCGAGTTTAATATGGCCTTGGTCCGGTGTATTAACAACTGAGATTGGGCCTATTACATAAACAACTGTGACACGACCTATTGTAATATGATCAGAGACTTGAATTAGTGTAATATATACAGACACAGGGTCAAGTTTATTATGAAACTCTTTCGAGTTATGAACAGTCACAGATTGCAACTCTTTCGAGTACAATCACAGTTCTTGGTTTCCGGGAGTGGGACATGAACCCACAACCCTCTGATTCAAAGGCGAGGGTGCTATGAACCGAGCCACAGCTGACACCTCCTTAAAACGGGACACCGCTCACAACAGAAGATTATTTTTAGTGTAATTGTTAAAATGCTACGTCCTCCCCGGCGGGGAATTGAACCCCGGTCTCCCGCGTGACAGGCGGGGATACTGACCACTATACTACCGAGGAACAGAACAGGTACATCGTTCAGTGCAGTAATGATTGAGACAGTGTGTCTGTTTCATAAAATGCCAGTAATCGCTGTTTCACTGCCATCTACCGGACAGACTTCGCTATTGCAGATGCTGTGAAAATATCGGTTTCAATGACTGCATCTGATATCCATGATAGAATCATAGAATTCTTACAGCGCAGAAGGGTGTCATTCGGCCAATCATGTCCGTGCTGAACCCCTGAAGAATCAATTAACCTATTGTCACCCTTTCCCCGTAGCCCAGCATTTTATTTCCTTTTCAGGTAATGATCCGATTTATTTTCGAAAGCATCAATTGTTCCTCAATCCACCGCACATTTAGGCAGTGCATTCCAGATCCTTACAGCTCACTGCGTGAAAAGGTTTTTCCTCTTGTCTCCATTGTTCCTTCTTCAGATTTCTTTAAACTTGTGCCCTGTGGGTATCGATCTTTCAACCAATGAGAACAATTTCCCCCTATCTCCCCTATCCAGGCGCTTCATGATATTTAATACCTCTATCAAATCTCCTCTAAACTTTAACTTCTCCAAGGAGCTAAAAGCCAACTTCTTCACTCTTTATACGTAACTGGAGTTCCTCTTCTGGAACATTTTCCATGAATCTTTCCTGTGCCCTCTCTTATGCCTTCAAATTCTCCAAAAAGTGTGGTGCCCGGAATTGGATGCAAGTCTCCAGTTGAGGCCTAAGCAGCGTGTCACACAAGTTTAACATAGCCTGCTTGCTTTAATACTCTTTTATCCTATTGATAAAGTCCAGGATGCTGCATGCTATATTAAGCAGGCTCTCAACTTGTCCTACCACCTTTTACTAATTTATACAGATCAACTTCCAGGTCCATCTGCTCCTGCAGCCCCTTTGGAATCATACTCTTTAATTTATATTGTCTCTCTGCGTTATTCCGACCAAAATGAATAACTTCTCACCTTCTCTGTGTTAAATTTCATCTGTCACTTGTCTGCCCATTCCACCAACCTCTCTATGTCGTTTTGAAGTTCTACACTATCCTCCTCATTCCTCACAATGTTTCCACATTTCGCATCGTCCACATATTTTGAACTTGTGCCCTGTACACCAAACCTAGCTCATTAATAAATATTATGAAAAACAGGCGTACCAGCACAGATCCCTGGGGAACTTCATTATAATTCTTCCCCGAGACCGATAAACAACCATTCAAAACTACTAAAACAAAAACAGAATTACCTGGAAAAACTCAGCAGGTCTGGCAGCATCGGCGGAGAAGAAATCAGTTAACGTTTCGAGCCTTCATGGCCCTTCGGCAGAACTGAAGCATAGTTAGAAGAAGGGAGAATTAAGGTTGGGGGGGGGTGGTGGTGGGGGGGGAGAGACACATTGAGGGTGTGGTGATTGTGGAGATGAGCAGATAATCAAAAGATGTCACAGACAAAAGGGTCAAAGAGGTGTTTTGTCTGAGAAAAGTGCTAATTAAGAATGGAGGACAGGATATTCAAAGTACAGCTCTAGTGGGGGTGGGGTGGAAAGGCTAACAAGGTTTTAGTTTTAGATTTAAAAATAATGGAAATAGGTGGGGAAAGAAGAATCTATATAAATTATTGAAAAAAAAAATAAAGCGGGGGGTGGGGGGCGGGGGGGGAAGAAACGGGGTGGGGATGGGGGGAGGGGGAGTTTAAGATCTAAAGTTGTTGAATTCAATATTCAGCCCGGAAGGCTGTAAAGTGCCTAGTCGGAAGATGAGGTGCTTTTCCTCCAGTTTGCGTTGGGCTTCACTGGAACAATGCAGCAAGCCAAGGACAGACATGTGGGCAAGAGAACAGGGTGGAGTGTTAAAATGGCAAGCGACAGGGAGGTCGCTTCAAAACTACTATTTGTTTCCTGGCACTCAGCCAATGCCTTATCTATGATGTTACCGTCCATTTTATTCCAGTGATATCCAACTTTTCCCACAAGTCCGTTGTGGGGCACTTCATCAAATGTCTTTTGGAAGTCACGTCAGCAGCATTATGCTCATCAGCCATCACTGCTATGTCATCAAAAAACTCAAGCAAGTTAGTTAAACATGATTTACACTTTACCGGTCCATGCTGGCTTAATGTATCAAGAAACCACGTTGACTGATGTGTCAGCTCATTACCTCCTGTGGAAAGTCCCGATATTTAAGGTGTAACTATTGCAGATTAACGTGACTGATCGATGCACTTTAAGGTCAGCAAAAGAGCAAAATGTCTCAATTCGTATTAATTAATTCTTGATCTTGTCCAACTCAACATATGCGATGTGACTATACCCTCTGCACTACCTGTTACTATTCGGGTGGCACTAGTCTCCTCCACCGTGAAAACTGGGACAAAATATTGATTAAGCGTCTCTGACATTTCCGCATTCTCCACTATTAACTCCCCAGTCTCATCCTCCAAAGTACCAACATTCGCTTTAGCTATTCTATTTCCTTTTATATACTTGTAGAAGCTTTTGCTCTCAGTCTTTACATTTTGCGCTAGTTTTCTTTCATAATTTACCTTTTCTCTTTTTATTATTTTTTCAGTATCCCTTTGTTGATCTTTAAACGTTTCCCAATCTTCCAGCCTGCCATTGACCTTTGCAATTTGGTATGCCTTAGTTTTTGCCTTTAACTTCCTTGCTTAGCTGTGGATGCTTTTTGCCCCCACTTACCACGTTTCTTCCTCTTTGAAATATATTTTACTTGGGAGGAATTGAATACCTCCTTAAATATCTGCCACTGTTCATCAACTGTCGTACTTTGTCGTCTTCCTGCCCAGTCTAATAGGGCCAAATCTGCCCTCATGCCTATGTAGTTACCTTTGTTTAACTCCAGAACACTAATGTGGGACTCAAGTTTCTCGCTCTCAAACTTAACTTGAAATTCTAGCATGCTATGGTCACTCTTCCCTAGAAGATCCTTTACTATGAGATCATTAATTAATCCCATGTCATTACACAAAACCAAATCCAGAATAGCCCGCTCCCTGTTTGGGTCCACAGCATATTGCTCCAAGAAACAACCTCTCATACACTCCATGAACTCTCCCTCGAGGCTACCCTTGCCAATTTCATTAGTCCGGTCGATCTGCATATTAAAATCACCCATGATTATTGCCATGCTTTTTTTACGTGCTTCCAGTATTTCCTGGTTTATACTGTAATAAGTGAATATAATCTTTCCCTATCTTTTTTGCCCACAAAATGGTGGTCTTGGATTTTCGAATTTTCTGCTAATGGAAACATTTATACACAATGTACCACATCAAATTTCTTATCATTTTCAATATTTCAATTAAATGTCTCCTTTAATAATTTGACAGAAGAAGACTAATAACTGCTTCTCTAGCCTGCTCACATTGAAGGTCATCTCCCCTGGTACCATCCCAATCTACTTTCTCCAACACCTTGACATTCACATAAATGGTATTTCCTTGGTGGCTAAACAGTGGTTTATAAAGGAATATCATTGATTTCCGCCATAAACATCAACAAAAATAAGGACCGAGCCTGATTAGATCCAATTTAGATTTCTAAGAGAACATATCTGACATTGGTGTTTTGATATGTGAATCAATGAACCCGAAAACCACTCGATCGTCCAAATTCTAGAACGGATTGAAAATAATCCGCCAGCAGAGGACGCCAAATCCAAGCATACTAATTAGAAAGTCACGTGTCATCAAAACTAAAGCCAATAAGGATGGTACCCTGACTGAGGTGAGGGGTCGCCCATTTAAGACAGGGATGAAGAGGAATTTCTTCCCTCAGGGATGGTGAATCTGTGGAATTCTTTATCTCAGAGGACTGTAGAGGCTGGGCTGTTAAATATATCCAAGGCTGAGGACAGATTTTTAATCAGTAAGAGAATCAAGGGTTATGGGGAAAAGGCAGGAAAGTGGAGTTGCGTATTATAAGATCAGCCATGATCTCGTTGAATGGTGGAGCAGATTGGTAGGCTGAATGGCCTACTTCTGCACTGGTGGTCTTATGGCAGCAATGGGCCTGGCCCCCTGCAGTGTGTAGGTGGAACAATGAGATGCACAGAGCCCGGGTTCCCTCTCTCCTTCTCAATCTCTGGATCATTCCACTCACATTCACTGAGAGAGATTCACTCAGACATGTTTCTGATAATACTGGCGGCTCTGTTGGACAGTAAGTGCTGGATTATGTTTATCAAGATAGATTAGCAGGTTGGACCAAAGATCTTGTACTGGGAATTAATGTAGGTAAAGATAGTTTGGTAAATTGGAATTTACTAACACTCATAGAGGTCGATCGACTCTCTTTAAATTTCTGCTCTTTTCTTCATCTATTTTCACAGGCGGACTATGTGAAGATCCAGTAACGTAATCACCGGTGACATTAACTGCGTCAGAAGGGGATTCGGTGCAGTTAGATTGTGTATATACAGTATGCAATGGTATCGGCAGAAACCGGCACAACCTGCAAGTTGGGTAATCAGCAAACTAATAGGACTGAAAATAGTTGAAATCTCAGGACGATATCTGGCGGCTGCTGACGCGTCTAAGAAGTCCGGTTATCTCAATATAAGTGGCCTGAGTGCGGAGAGTGCTGTGAGGCCCAGTGTCAGGTAAAAGCCGAAAACCTGTACAGAAACCTCAGCGAGTATTCACTGCTCAGCTAAGTGTTTTTGATGTCTATCTGTGACTTTAGTTTGCTCCCGAGCTCACAGAGAACAAAAACTGACAGGTTTATTTTGAAACATTTGTATTGTTACATTCGGCCTTTTCCAAATCAGCAGAGAGCCGGCCTGGAAAATTTTGAGACGACTCCATGGCCCGAGTTATAGCTCTTCAGTAAATGTCTCGGAGCTTACCCGAAAATTTGATGTACCAACAGAGGTAGAGAAAGCTCACAGGCATGGAGTAACTATAGCTGATCATTATGGTCTGTTCTCCCACACAGTTAACTCAAAGGGATCTTGGGACACTTGGTTGACACCACTCGTTACTGTAACAAAACAAAGAACGTGTCAAAGTCTGGAATTGAATTTAACACATGAAATAGACAATGACGCTTTAAATATAGAATTACCAAACAGCATGACCATTATCAGAAAGGGCCGTAGAGAGCACGCAGTGTCTGGTGTAGACTTCGACAGGCAGTAACTGAATTTTAGATGGCTTTTCAGGTGAGGAGGTGAGGTGAGCGTGACTGCCCTTGACATCAAGGCCGCATTTGATGGAGTGTGACTTCAAGGAGCCCTAGCAAAACTGCAGTCAATGGGAATCAGGAGAAAACTCTCCGCTGGTTGGAGTCATACCTAACACAAAGGAGGATGTTTGTGGTTGTTGGACGTCAGTCATCTCAGCTACAGGAGTTCCTCAGGGTAGTGTCCTAGGCCCAACCATTTTAGCTGCTTCATCAATGGCCTTCCTTAATCATAAGGTCAGAAGTGGGGGCGTACGCTGATGACTGCACAATGTTCAGCAATTCACGACTCCTCAGATACTGAAGCAGTCCATGTCGAAATGCACCAAGGCCTGGGCAATATCCAGGCTTGGGCTGAAAAGTGGCAAGTAACATTCACACCACACAAGTGACAAGCAATGACCATCTCAAACAAGGGAGAATCCAAGCATCGCCCTTTGATGTTCAACGGCATTACCACCGCTGAATCCCGCACTATGCACATCCTGGGGGCTACTATTCACCAGAAACTGAACTGGACTAGGCATATAAATACTGGCTACAAGAGCAGGTCAGAGGCTAGGAATCCTGCGGAAAGTAACTCACCTCCTGACACACCAATGCCTGTCCACTATCTACAAGGCACAAGTGAGGAGTGTGATGGAATACTCCCCACTTGCATGGATGAGTGGAGCTCCAACAACACCCAGGAAGCTTGACACCATCCAGGACAAAGCAGCCCACTTGATTGGCACCACATCCACAAACATTCAATCCCTCCAATACGATGCAAAGTAGCAACAGTGCGTACCATCTATAAAATGCACTGCAGGAACTCATCAAGGCTCCTTAGACAGCACCTTCCAAACCCACGACGACTACCACCTAGAAGGACAAGGACAACAGATAGATGGGAACACCACCACCTGGAATTTCCCCTCCAAGTCACTCACCATCTTGACTTAGAAATATATCGCCTTTCCTTCACTATCGCTGTGTTAAAATCCTGGAACTCCCTTCCTAGCAGCAGCATGAGTGCACCTACACCACACGCACTGCAACGGTTCGAGAAGGCAGCACACCGCCACCTTCTCAAGGGCTGTTAGGGTCAGGCAATAAATTCTGGCCCAGCAGGTATCCTGTAAAATGAACTAAAATTACAATTTAGCATCGTACAAGATAATACAATATAGCAAAGTCCAGCAGAAGATAACGGATCTGATGAGTGAAATATTGCTGTCAGAAATAGAGATCACCCTGATGCGTTGGAAAGAGTAAGATATCTAGGAATGTAATCACTAAAGTGAAGCTCAGATTCATGTGTCGGATGTTATCGACTTGTATTTACAGGGACAGTCTTACATCTGTTTTCAGGCAATTGGTGAATCAGAAGATTCAAGCCAAGAGAGGGACCTGGTGATGGCATCGCTGTTGTGTAATCAAACTGAGCCTAACATCAGTTACACTTTGCCTGGAGGACTCGGGTCTCTGGGACTTGTGATCACAAAGTGAAGCTTTGAGGGAGCTTCAGCATTGACGAAGCGTGGGGGAGAGGAGTGTTCATGCGTCAGAATAAAAGCCAGTGTGACGCAATTCTGCGGCCTATGTGACGTAGGTCTGTCTGTGTTACGTCACATTGTAAAGTGTGTGACGTCATCCGACAGTCTGTGTGACGTCAGGCTGTCTGGTTTGAGGAACATAAACATCTTCCTCGGAGCTGATCTGAATATCGAACCCTGAGTTTAAGGGAAATAAAACAGGAAACAGGAACAGGAAAGACGGTTTAACCTGTAGATTCATTTGGTGGTTGATCTGTCGGTCGAGCCGGAATCTGCAGTTTGTTTTCTCGGCCGCTGTTGGAAACAGTTGGGTGACAGTTTGATCCGAGGTGAATGTGGTTTCCTCTCGGTTTGTGTTTGAGCGGCTGGCAGCGCCGCTGAACATTGTGGCTGCACCTGCCCGAGATTCGATGCAAGTCCCATCAGACAGGATCTGCCAGACACAGCCCAAACTACAGGGCTGAGACTGATTTTCATCATAAACTCCGGCTGCGAGTCCTCCTTCGGAGCAACTCTTCAAAGTTAACTTTCTCCGTTCAGGGAGAGAGATGTGACTGCCGGAAAGGTGCTGTTGCTACTTTTTTGCCTCACCAATTGCCTGAAAACAGGTGTAAGACTGTCCCTGTAAATACAGGCCCGATCGGGGCCAGCCAGTACCAGAATAAAACACAGTTCACCCCATAAATGATACTTAAAGCAGCCACTTCTCTTTCGTCGAAGCAATTGAGGGCAGTAGCTGAATGAAAAAATCTCCATGACTCAGATCTGAAATGCATACGCAAACAGGAAATTATCTGACTGGAGGGTGTATAAAATTCGGATTGAAACCTTGATTCGGAAATGAGACGAAATGTGTTTGTTCCATAATTACCTGCCATAATTACCTCTCCTCCCCCCGCCGCACCCTCCCCCCCAACCCCACCTCCCCCCCACTCTCTCTCTCTCTCTCTCCCCCCCACCCCCACAACCATTTCAACCTAGATGCTGGGTGGCTGCATTGTTGCTGCGCGCTCTGTAAAATGTAAATTGTGATTAAAACGACCTCGTTGTAATCTGCACCATGAAGTATCTTCTGATGTTTCTCAGCATCCTCTCACCTCACTTCCTTGTGTATTCAGTGATGCTTTAAGGCTTGTAGTTGGGAACTCGCTGTCAGCGAATGGAAACAACCCGAGCTGAGCTATAGTCAATGTCCTTTCAAGGGGAATGGTTACATGGTTAGGGACAGGGGTGGGACTGGACCTCCTGGTCTAGTTATTACAATTCAGAAGCACTGGTTTATTAATGACGTCAGAAAAAGTTTGACACTCGAAAGGAGAATGAACATTGCGGGAACTCTGTGCTCGGGGCTTGTTTTAAAGAGTGATAACACAACCTGATGGAATGTCTTCGTTTTCTATAAACTGTTTTTGAACCAGCAAAATACTCTGATCAAATAGACACCACGCACAGGCTTTGAAAAAAGGGGCCTAGAAGGAGAGAGTGGAGATGGGGAAAGGGCTGCATAAGAGTTCAGGCAGGCAAGGAAAGATCATCAAAAGACTTAATGTGAGTTAGCGCAATACACATTTATTTGTGGAACTAAATTTTACCATAGTTGCAAGTTAAAATCGGCTCATATAATTCCTCAGTTGCTGCTCACCCGTTCTTCTTCAGCGTTGTGTTTGTTTTGATATTTTATTTAAGACTCTGTGACCCTCCCAGGCTGAGATATTGCTTCAGTTTAGCAGTGAGAGCGCCCTCTGCTGAGCACTAACGGGAACTCCCAGTGGGGTTTTTGTACGGTATCCCCTATATCTTTGCAGCAGTGTGGGTTCCATGGCACAGAAATACACGGCGCCGTCGGAGAGAAGAGCCCCGGTGATATTTAAAGGAACCGTTTTGTTTCCTTTGTGCAAAACAGCAGAGAACCTGCCTGGGAAATCCGGAGACTTATCTGCATTCCCTGAGCTATATATCTTCATCAAATATATCGGAGCTTCCCCGGGATACTGGATGTACCAGAACAGATTTGGGGCAGCAGCCGTCGAGTAATTACAATCCAGTTTTATGCTCTGTCCTTCCAGAACCTTTAATTCAGGGGGATCCTGGGACACTGAATCTTGACCATTTGTTCCTGCAACAAAACACAGAATGTATCAAATATCTGGGAGTGAAGATAACACAAGTAACGGACACTGACCATTTAAACATTGACTCACCGGGTAGCAAGATCATTATTAGCAGTAAAGAACATGGGGAGCACATGGTGACAGGATTAGAGTTCGGAAGAAATAAGATAAGATTTGAGATATGTTGACACTTCTGTTCTGATATTAAAGAGGAAATTCAGATCAGGGGCAGGCTTCACCTACTGAGAAACTGAGGGGCGTTTCCCAGCGACAGGATTGGCTTGTCTCTCAGAACTGATGACAGTTGGGCACCAATCAGTGTTAGCTTTGGGCCGATTATTTCTTCTGAGTTTCTCTTTCTCCCTGTCTTTCTCGGTTTTTGCCGATCTCCCTTGGTCTCAGGATCTCCCTGGCTCGCTTTGTCTTTCGGTCTCTGTGGATGTATCTCACCTCTGGCTGTTTCTGACCCTCCGTCACACACGCTTTCTCTGCCTCTTTCTCTGTCACCCGATTTCCCTAATTTCAGAGTGCAGAAAATCCAATTTATCCCAGTCGCCCATTTCAATAAGTTCAGAAAAGTTCTCAATCAACAGGAGCAGCTGCAATTGATAAACTATTTAACCGCAGCTCAGAGGCAGCATTAAAATGGAAACAGTTCAGTTTAAATCCCAACGATGGCAGGCGTCCTATTCTTTGTCTGTGTTGATATTTAAGAATCGGCATCGGGATCATCCCATCAGGATCTCGGTTGTTTCATTTCGTTAAAGCAAACTTCTTTTAACCAGTAATGGCTGAGGTATTAAAATAAACAAGGGAACCGCTAGGATTTAAAGTAAAGTTTGAATTAGCCCGCGTGTATAAGTTCACCTGCACTAAGATACATTATAAGAAGAAGAACTCGAGAAATGCGACATAATCATGCAACAATATCATGCTCCAGTAATTGCAGCTCCCTGATCGTCTTTGTGCATTCACTGCAGCGGGTACGGACACGGTAAAATGGTGGATATGAAACTGCTCTACTAATCTAGGAGGCCAAGTGCCTCTCGGAAATCATCCTTTCCCTATCACCTGCTATGTTATCTTATTTTTCTTTGACTTCCTGGAATTCCTGCCTCCCTTTCGAGCATTGTTCTTCTCACTATATCCCTTAGATTCCCCCACTGTCTATGCCGGTTTCTCTTGTTTTGTTTCTCTTCGTTGCTCAATCTGTATTGTCTTCATATTTCTGCATCTATTCCCTTCACTGTGTCTTCATCTCCCTCCCTGTCTCCATTCTCCCTCATTTCTCTCACTGTCTCTCGGACTGTTTATCTCACTGATTTCTATCATTCCCTTTCCTCCTGTTTATCTCCCCGTATCTCCATCTGTTTTCCTCTCTTTGTCTTCATTTCTATCACAGTCTCTCCCTCTGATTCACTCACTATCTTTTTAATTTTTTTCTCTTCATGTCTCCGTTTGTATGTCTTCATGTTGCTGCATCTGTTCCCTTTACTGTATCTTCATCTTTTTTTATTCATTCAGGAGATGAGAGCGTCGCTGGCTAGGCCAGCATTTATTGCTCATCCCTAATTGCCCTTGTTCAGAGGGCATTTAAGAGTTGAACGCATTGCTGCAGGTCTCGAGTCACATATGGGCCAGACCAGGTAAGGACAGCAGATTTCCTTCCCTAAAGGACATAATGAACCAAATGAGTTTTTATGACAATCGGCAATGATTTCATGGTCATCATTAGACTTTTAATTCAAGGTTTATTTTTATTGAATTCAAATTGCACCATCTGCCATGACGAGATTCTAAACCGCATCCCCAGAGCTTTACCGGGGGTAACCCTTGGCTCTCTGAACTACTCGTGCAGCGACAATGCCACTAGGTCATTGCCTCCCCCTAAATCTCTCTCCCTCTCTCTCTCTCGCTCTCATTTCTCTTAATGTCTCTCCCTCTGTTATCTCTCTCTGTTTATCTCCATCTCTCTCCTTCAATTCTATCGTTCTCTTTCCTCCCGTTTTTCTCTCTATATTTCCATCTGCGTTTACCTCTCTGCCTCTCACTCAGTCTCTCTCCCTATATCTCCATCTGTGTTTCTGCCATTGTCTCTCCCACAATTTTTTTCTCTCTGCCTCTCAATGTGCTTCTCCCTCTGCCTGTCCCTCACAGACACGTTTGTAAAAGGCGGCCCTCTAGTCCATCGTCATTATTTGATTCATTGAAAATATCCAAGTGTTGCTTTTACACTGCATTCCCTGGTGGGGGGTGGGTGGGTGGGGGGGTGTTCTTCAGGATTAGATGTCTGTTACTGTTGTAGAAGAGGAGATTAGTCGCCACAACAACAGGGCTCAGAAGCTCTCCATTTTATATCAGGACGTTCGTTTCCAAAACCAAATGCGTTGACTACTGATTTTCTGGTCTCGAATTAAATTCAGCAGAAATCGCAGTTTCAAACCAATTGATGTGCTCAGTCCTCATGAGACACAATAGATGCCCATCCTTGTATAAAAGCAAAACACTGTGGATGCTGGAGATCTGAAATAAAAACAGGAAGTGCTGGAAAGACACAGCAGTTCTGGCAGCATCTGTGGAGAGAGAAACAGAGTTAACGTTTCGAGTTCAATGTGACTCTTCTTTGGAACCCCGAGTTGGAGAGACACTTGTATCTTTTATTGATGAGGAAAAGTGAGAAACCAGGCTCCAGAGGGCATGTCAATGGAAAAAAAATACATCGGCGTCAGTTTGCTCCCTTGCCCTCGTTAACGATATGAAAGATATTTACCATAAAAATAGCTTTGATTGTAAATCTCAATGACCCCCAATTAAATCAATTCTCCAGCAATATTCCTGATCCAACGTGTTCAGGAACCAGGAAAACACAATGAATGGAATTACAGCTTCACGGTTTTGATTTTAGGTAAGAGATTGTGATCCACCAGTCACAGCGGATCCTTACACAGTAGGGACAATCGAATGAAATGCAGTAAAATGTAATCACCAGAGGCTCTGAGAGTATTCACTGGCACAGGATACGACAGAACCGTGCTCGAAATTTATCATCTCGACTGTTATCAGGAACATTACAGGCAGACTCTTCAATCTATTCATTTACCCAACAAGAAGTTATAACATTCCCGGTAGGGACAGCACCGTTGCAAGTGTGGTGTAGGCAGGTTCAATCGAGGCATTCAAGAGGGCATTAGATGATTATTTGAATGGAAAAAATGTGTCAAGGGATGGGGAAAAGGCAGGGCAATGGCACCCCTCTGCTCTGCTGACCAAATGAATGGCAACGAGGAAATAGCGGCAGCAATCTCTCCAGTATCACAGATATCACCGTGGGGCTGGGAATCTGTATTACTGCTGCGACAGAGGAGCTCACTGCAGAGTTACAGACAAAGGCAGCGAAATGCGGAACCATCTCTTATTATTCCTGATAACTCTAACACTTTGCAGCAGGTGTGTCCTTCCGAGTAAAACCCCCGTTCTCCTGCTGATGGCACTAATCAAGTTATTGTCCTTTGTGAAATGACGGTGATGTCGTTAGTGGAGGGCAAAACACATTTTCTTTCTCTTTCATTGCCAACATGATTCAATTGTGAATTTGAAACACCCGCCTGTTTGATCTTTCCTGTTGTTCTGAGTCATGGAGATTTTGTCACTCAGCCGCTGTCCTCAGGAGGGTTATAGAGATAGCAGCAAACGGAAAGTTCTGGGAGGGCCTTTAATAGGTGGTGTTATCCTATGTAGTGTCCGCCTGCGAGAAATTGCCGTGCTGTCCGCACTTGCTGTCTCAGTAATCGCCCCTTCTTTCTGTGAAATAAACTATCCCAAGGAGACAGGTTCCAGCCCTCGTGACCCCGCTGCTGAAGGACATGTCATTGTTTCAATAAGCGTCCTATCCGAGTGCCTGACTGCAATAGCACTTAGACCAGTATCAGTTAGTTCATGTATTGAAAACATATCCCGCAAGTTTACTGTAAATTGAATTGTTGAGTCGAACTGGGGGACAGGAGTTCAAAGCATAAAAGCTGTAACAGGACAAGTCAAGAAATTCTTCTTACTCACAGAAGGTGCCGAATTTGTGAAATAAATATCCAGCTGGAGTGGAAGACGCCGAGACTCCGACAGAGTTCAAGGAAATATTTAGGACAACGTGGGGGAAGGGTTCGAACATCTGCGAATGATTGGCGTTAAATTGGCCGCATGGCCTCCTTCATTCCGAATGATCAAATGAACTAGTGCACGGCAGGAACTGCATAGTGTCTGACGTGAAAATACAAAACTATGGAGAAATTCAGCAAGTTTGCAGCTTTGGAGAGACATAAACAGATTTAGTCGATGATATTCATCATAACTGGAAAGAACCGGTAGATGTAACAGGTTGTAAATAATTACGGAGGCAGGTATAGGCGGGAATACATAAAGAAGGAAATGGTAGGTCAGTGATACGGTGGCTGGCAGGATAGGTTAAAGGTTACAGGAGAAGTGGCCCAAAGGAAAATTGTAATGGGGCAAGTAAAGAAACGAAATGTAGCTCTGGCGGAGGTGTACTTAAGGAAAGCAGATTCATCCCTTCGAGTTTCCAGTCAAAATGCAAAGAGAAAACATAGAAAGAAGAAAAAAGTGCTGTAGAAAAATTGTTAAATGCAATCTTGAATCCGGAAGGCTAACAAGTGCTGGAAAGCTGCACCTTGTAGTTTCAGTCACCGCCACCAGAAGGCAGTAGGAGACTGTTGTGATCAGTGTTGGGGCGAATTCCAGGCTGAGAACAATGTTCGGTAACTTTATTGAAGAAAATGTTATTAAAGGAGCACATGTGGAAACAAGAAATATTTTAATATTCATAGCATGTTTTATATTGTTTAACGTAATTCATTATAATGAGCTGTCAATGTTGCTATTACTATTGGCATGTTGTTAATATTTCAAAAAAAAAGTTCGCGCTGCATCCAAGTGGGGAAGCACACGGGTTCACAATATGAAAGGAGGCTTTCGGGCAAACCTTCCTGTTGTCACACTGAGAGTGATCGCAATCTGGAATAAAGCTTCAGCCAGAATGTGGAAGGAGAATGCACTGGAATCGTTGGATGCTGCAGTTGAAGGCGAGATGTAGGGTCTCCCCCGATAAGAAACCTATTGTAGGAGGGAGGGAATAGCTGTTCTAATTTGTCTATCTAACTATCTTGTGTACTGTAACTTGGCGGGAACTCACGCACCTACCGGCACATGCCATCAGAGAGCAGTGTGAACCAATGAGAAAATTGAATGTGGGCGGACCGGAGCGAACTCACAGACAGGGTGAGCTGGTGTCAGTATGACACGCTGAGTGTGGGCGGGTAAACCCCAAGACTGAGCTTCTTATGTTCGCTCGACAATAAGGTACCTCTGAGTTGGACCTGAAGCCCATGTTTAGCTTCTTGTATATATGGTGAATATAATATCCATCTCCTTCGTCTAACCTGACATCCCGAGACAATTGCTACAGCCGGTATTTCGTGTGATCTGATAATGCTTAGAATTTACAGAATCTGTTTGCTGTTTTTCACTCTGATCTATACGGAGGTGGCCGGTAAGGATGAGGTGGTGCAGCTCCCTGGGCAGGTGGTCGTTAGGGAGGCGGGAAACGTAACCATGAACTGCACCCGCACCACAGCGTTTAACGTCGTGTTTTGGTACAGACAGCTCCCGAATCAGCCACCCCAGTATCTGTTAATGGCCACAAGAGAAACCGGTCAACAAGGGAGGATCACGGCTTCAATCAGTGAAGGCAGCAAACTCAGTATACTGACTGTGAGAGATGCCCAAGTTACAGACACTGCCACCTATCTCTGCGCCGTGAGCCACAGTGTAACAAACATATGGGGAGCTCGTACAGAAACCTGCACCGAGTGGGACAGCCGCTCTACTGTGTTTGGACTATCAGCATTGCGAGTGGCGCGGTTAAAAAATGATCCGAAGGGAGGAGATATGAGTGCCAAAATAAAGAAAACATAGAAGAGAAAGATTTAAAGAGAGTCGGAAATAAAGAGAGCTGGAAACATAGACGGTGAAAAGGGAAGAGTAAAGACGTAAGCCATAAAATGTAGCGCAAAAGAGCGAGAGAAAAGCTGCAGTAATAATACTTGAACAGGACAGATATTTAGGAAACTATTGAAAGAGACAGTAGAAAGAGATAGAAATAGAAGAGAGAGAGAAAGGAGGAGAAGAAAACGGATTTAACCATTGAGGACAGACAGGCACTGAGCTGATCCACCGAGGGAACCCTCACTCAGGGACATTGACCAGATCTTCTTTTCATTCAATCAGTTGCATTGTTCAACTGAATAAATTTTATTAAGCTATACGTTTTATTTTCTCTGGTTTCTCTGTTTTTACTTCTAAGTAATCCCTCTGTTCAGTTTCCCTTTGTTCGCCTCCCTCCAGCTCCGCGATTGACTTTGCGATCGGTAGATTGCCCCATTGTCGTGACCCAGTCCCAGGCTCTGTAAGATGCTGTCGCCCAGGTTTAATGGAGGTTGGGTTTCAGCACGCTCTTCCTTGGAGATTATCTGAACATAGATACCTGATTTCAATGACAGAAATAGTTGATTAGAAGCAGGAAGGAGAGTTTAACTGGCAGATTTATCTTTGGCGTCGCTCCGATTGGTTTCAGAAGTTTGTTCTCTCGGCCGCTCCTGGAAACTGTTGGTGACAACCTTATTCCAGGTTTATTTGGTTTCCTCTCGCATCTTGTTTGAGATGCTGCATTGGTGCGATTGCGCACGCCCGCCAACAGATGGGAGCTCAGACACACAGTCCAAAGCAGGCTTTTTTGTGCAGGTGTGGAATTGCTTTCCATCGCTTTGTCCCAGGGAGCGCAGTAATGCACCGCAGGCATCATTACTGAAGGGTAAATCTGGACTAAACAGGTTTCATTTCACCTCTAATTTCCAAAGTATGGATTGAATCTGAATTTTAAACATCCGTGAGTCAATATTTTTTTCCGATGGGCCCTGTTTTTCAAATATGATTCACGGGGGTTATATTACTCAGTCGCTCTCCTCAGATTCCAAGACAGAAGCAGCTACGCTGAATTTAAGCCATATCTATGATACTACTTAGGGCAGATATAATTTATACCGTTACCGGCAACACTCAGACACGCAGCCCGAGTTTCGACTGTGGAAATATTCTCTTGGTAATTTAGATGAAGCAGAGTTTGACAAAATCGTTTCTCTACAGATCTACAGACCTCGACTAAGTTCATCAGTTGAAATATTTCAAGGCTTCAGCTGCCTGACGCAGCCCAGATGCTGAGTCGCCACATTGCCGCTGTCCGCTCTGTAAAAGGGGAGTTGGATATTTGAAGGCGCCCTTTTCCATCCTCACTCGGAGGTACACCCTCCGATCCCGCAAAGTTGAAGAGGAGAAGTTACACTCTCCAATCACACAGAGACCACAGAGTCTCAGGCTTCCTTTAACCGGTTTTATTCACGCATATACAAGGGAGCTGCAATCATTTCTAAGAATGAAGATCCAGCTCCCAGATTGATTACATTTCATTACTTTTGTACTTTTTCTTATCATAATACATTTGAATACATCCAATCGGTAACCGACACACCGGTCTCATGCTAACCCTATCCGATTGAATACATAAACATGTGATTTTGCTAAACAATTATTCTAAAGGAGGTATACATAATTATGTTATCCAATCAAAATTAAAACGCGTATAACAAAGACCTTGGTTCTCACAGCTCAAGACTGTTTGTGTTTCACCAATGCCCCCTCTTTGTCCATTGTATGTCTTCCCATATTTAAGCTAAAACCATCTGCCCCTTCCCTATGTGACAGGGGAGTACACTTAATCTATTCCATGTCCTACCTGTGTCTTCAGCCTGACTCTCAAGGCTGTGCAATGTTCATCTGGTAATCGTCAGCTCTTAATATGCTTAGCAGCCATGTCTATGGGGGGATTTTAAGTGTTCTTCAGTAAATTCTTACAGCGTTCTCTTTTAGCACGTTTAATTTCCCCCTAAGAGTCACTTGTTTCATAGGCGTGATGGTGTCGTTGTTAGAAACATCGGGGTCGTGTGTGTAAGGGTGGGGTGGGATAGCAGAATGGTGGGAGGGGACAGAATTCATTGATTGGTTCTTGTGATTATTAATGATTTTGGTTTATTCCAGTGTTAATTCTTCCTCTTACATTCTAGCAGCTTCACCAACAGGATGCTGCTAACTGTGACTCCAGTGACCTTTTCCTGACAGATCAGGGAACCAGTGATTGAAGTATAATTATTCCGAGTTATTTATGGGCTCTTCATATTAGAACAATGATATCTGTTGTTACTGAACAAACAATTTTACAGACCGAAAGAATTAGCTCACGCTTTAATTTAACTTTCACCAAAGTTCCACAATGAACTACCTTTTTGACAACTGCCCTTATAGGGTCTTAACTGAAATATCCAGGAAATATTACCCAAGTTAAGAAATTGCCTTCGACTACAAATAGAAGTACAATCTACAGCTTCCCAGAAACAACACGTGCTGATGTGGTTTTGCAAAAGCAGATTCAAACATATTGTTTCACAGGACCAATATTTTCCTGGCCTAAGGCTGCTACTTTCTACAATTAAAAACCCTTCACAGGCAAAACAAAGGAGCTAGCCTTCAGTGAGACATCCCGGCCCCCGCCGCCCCCCGCCTCCCGCCCCCGGCAATTCACTGCAGCTTAAAGGCTGCTTTCCTAAATACTTTTTTTTCTCTTTCATGTTCATTCTCCATTGTCTTGACAAACGCCTTTAACCTTGGGTTTCCCAAATATTAAAACCTTTCATGTTCCTATGTTACCTTTATTTCGCATCTCACGAATCTCCGGTAAGATGAAAATGTTCTTTGAACCTCTTTTCAACTGCAATAGCTGCACATAACTTTTAATGCAACACCAAATGTAAATTTCAAATCTACTCTGTTTACTTGTAAATTAACACCCATCACAAGGCCTCAATTCAAATGCAAAGAGATAACACATTTACTCTTTCCCCCCTTAGATTCCACAGACAATTTGACTCCAGGAACCTCTGCTTTGACTAACCCTGAACATACACAGGCACAGCTTTCCTTACCTACACAGAGTATATTCATAAACACACAAAAATAAAAATATGCACACATAATCACACCTCTCATTGGTTTAATGTGGCAGGAGAGAGAATAGCTCTAGACTGGTTTCAAAGCCTTCAGGGTAAGATGTAGAGCGGGTTCTCGTTGACATGAACTCGTTAGCAGCAGAAGATGAATATCTCTACAACTTTCACTCAGATTACAAAAGCACATGGAGCAGAGAAACAAACAAATCACAAGCCTTTTTAGATTTAGCTTTTCTCCTTTATCATCGATCCCCTCTAACTGTATAGTTCATTGCTTCAGAAAACTGATCTCACTTTGGCTTTTAATTCACATTTCAATATTCCTCCCCCAATTTTCCATACCTTCCACTCACTTGTCCTGCTCACTGCTTATTATCTGAAGTCTATCCTTCAATATGTGGATATATTTTGTGATGATATTGTCCAATGGACCCTCACATCCCATTGAGGTATGCTGATTTGAACTATTAAACTGCTATTTATTCCAAAATGACTCAGGTTTTGGAGGGACAGCAGTTAACCCGCTGCCCTGTCCTGATGAAAGGAACGTTGTGGCATTACGCCCCCTGGTGGGCATTCTAAGAAATGTTCAGTTGCCCCTGAGAGGCTGCGAGAGATCCAATGTTCATTCAATAATCCGATATGAGATTTCTGGTTCAAAGGAAGCTCGGTTGGAGCAGTTTTTAATTCACATGCCGAGCAGAAACAATGATTTATATCGTTAAACTAAATACTGGAAAAAGGAAAGTTCAACAATTATGGGTAAAAGTGGAGACAGGCAATGATAAGGCACAGGGCCAAAAAGGAAATCATCAGACAAAGGGTGAGTTCGGGCCGCACTGGTGCATTTGTGGAGTTTGTATTTTATTACATATATAACTTAAAGTTATAAACGAATATATTTTTACCAGTGGACCTCGTCTGTACTTTTTGAGTGTCTTGCTTCATTACTCATTTTAAAACCTCCCTGTGACTCTCCCTGAATTATTGCTTTCGTTTATTGCTGTGAGTATGGCCTCTCTTGAGCAGTAACTGGAATATTCAGCGTCTTTTTGTTTGGGATCCGCTGTATCTCTGGAACAGTGTCGTGCTCATGGTACAGAAAAACAAGACGGTGTCGGAGATCAGGACATTGATGATCGTTAACTCGTTGGTATTAGCAGTTTTACTGAACATGCAGGAGAATCGATCAGCAATTTATAGGTTCTTGTTGACTGTCTCTCCGATAATTTGGAACACCCACTGCGACCTGAACCCGGAGAGCTGACTGCAACAGAAAACTGAATTACTTGTTTCCGTGATGCAGCTCACTGTGACATTAATCTTCTTTTCAAGCATCATTTCTGGAACCAACTGTTCCACTGTGTTTTGTTCCCTCTTTTCTAACATAAAATAAAGCAACGCTCACTACCGTCATCATTACCATCGGCACAGTTTTATTTTTTATCAGAAATAATAGCTAAACTACAGCAGTCAGGGGGATAATTGATTTTATTACGAAGGAAATACGAACTCAACAGTGGTTTAATGATGAGGAGATGGCCCTGCGAGCTGCTCTTTGAGTTTGTAACCCTGCATTCACTTAATCCTCTGTCGGATCAGAAATACAGATTCCCATCCCACTGCACTGCTGATCCAAACAATGCCAAACAGGGAGAAGCGGCAGCATTCTGTCCAAAAAACAGAGCAAGCAAGGCGGTCAATGTAAAGCAGAAAGTGAAAGCTGCGGACGAGGCTAAGGCAGGGCGTGTTATTGCAGTGTTATTGCAGAATCCATTTGTCATGATCTGAATTCAATAGTAATGTCCCCATCAGAAATTATGTAACTTTACATCCCGATAAGATCGGCCGCCGCTTCACATTCATTGCAAATTCGGAGTCAAAAGGCTCGCGGATGGAAGCGCAGAATGATTATGTTGTTCAATATTTACTAAAATCTTCATCATTGACACTGGTGTAAAAAAACACTGGGACTGAAACTGGCGATGACAAATAGAACAAAACGGCAATAGATTCCGATGTTCTGGTTGATGCACATACTTAAACTTGACTATCTTATTAAATTGTGGAAGTGTAATGGAATGTATCACATTAAAAACTATGAATCTGACATTAAACGATTTTAGGTTAATTTGTATTCAGAAAGTCGAAATTACCCGATGCAATGTAGACGGGTGAAAATCACGATCTGTGTACCTACCTGCTGGCTGGGGTTAAAGCATCCGCATTTACTGATCTCACAGGACACGGTTACTGGACGAAAATTCCCGAGTTCCTTCTCCCCGTGGGTCACAGGACACAAAAGTAAACTGCGCGATTAGTGAACTGCAGCTCAGTCAGTGTAAAATCATTTAATGTTCAGAACGTTTCAATAATGACTGAAAACGGCCATTAGAACAGCCCTTTCCATAGGAATGTTTTCTAATTATGAAAGTTGACGCCTTGCTGTGGGTCTGACCATAAAGTTCAATGTACAATAGCTTGATCCAGCGGTTCAATGGTTATAATTAATTTTCGTTGAGGTTCTTTCCAGATATTGGGCTGCTGTTGGCCACTGCTTGGTGGAGTCTCCAGAACTCAATCCTGCAGAAATTATTTCTGGTTACTCATGCAAAGAGCATGAAGAACAGATCATTGGCATCTGTCTCCTTAATAATATATCGGTTTATTCATCTGTATATACACAGGCAGACAAAGAGAAAGAGAGAGAAAGGCTTGAATAACGGTTAGACATTCATAGGTAGACAGGTTGATAAACAGATATAAAGACACAGGTGATGAAACAGAGAGAAAGACAAAAAGAGGGAAAGAGAGAGGGAGAGACAAACAGCGAGAGAGACAGATAGATAGAGAATGATGGAAGGAGATCGAGGGAGAATAAGAGAGAGAGAGAGCTAGAGAATAGAAAGGGAGTATTTGTGTGTGACAGAGAGAGAGAGAGAGAGAGAGAAAGGCAGAGAGGCAAAAAGGCAGCCAACTAGACAGACCCAGGAATTATTCACTAGAAGATTGTTGTAGTAAGAGTGGAATGGACAGGCAGACACATATATAGTAAGATTTAAACCAAACAGATCGTACCGCATGAAGGACAAACATAACAGAAACTCGAAACCCCATTTTGGCCGCTTTTTACCCGCCTATGACTAAGTGTGAATACTGTGTCTTTATCTATTTATCTATCTGTGTTTGTGGTGGGGAGCATTTGAGTGGGGATAAGGGGGTCCTTCTCAGGATGGCGGCCGATGACTAGTGGAGTTCCGCAGGGGTCAGTGTTGGGACCACAACTTTTCACTTTATACATTAATGATCCAGATGAAGGAACTGAGGGCATCCTGGCTAAGTTTGCAGATGAGACAAAGATAGATGGAGGGACAGGTAGTGTTGAGGAGGCGGGCAGGCTGCAGAAGGATTTGGACAGGTTAGGAGAATGGGCAAAGAAGTGGCAGATGGAATACAACGTGGGGAAGTGTGAGGTCACGCACTTTGGTCGGAAGAATAGAGGCAGAGACTATTTTCTAAATGGGGAGAGAATTCAGAAATCTGGAGTGCAAAGGGACTTGGGAGTCCTAGTCCAAGATTCTCTTAAGGTTAACCTCAGGTTGAGTCGGTAGTTAGGAAGGCAAATGTAATGTTGGCATTTATTTCGAGAGGACTAGAATATAAAAGCAGGGATGTGCTGCTGAGGCTTTATAAGTCTCTTCAGACCACATTTAGAATATTGTGAGCAATTTTGGGCCCCGTATCTCAGGAAGGATGTGCTGGCCCTGGAGAGGGTCCAGCGGAGGTTGACGAGAACGATCCCAGGAATGAAAGGCTTAACATATGAAGAACGTTTGAGGACTCTGGGTCTATACGCGATGGAGTTTAGAAGGATGAGGGGGGATCCAATTGAAACATACAGAATACTGAAAGGCCTGGATAGAGTGGACGTGGGGAAGATGTTTCCATTAGTAGGAAGACTAGGACCCAAGGGCGCAGCCTCAGAGTAAAGGGAAGACATTTTAGAACAGAGATGAGGAGAAACTTCTTTAGCCAGAGAGTGGTGAATCTATGGAATTCATTGCCACAGAAGGCTGTGGAGACCAAGTCATTGACTGTATTTAAGACCGAGATAGATAGGTTCTTGATTGGTAAGTAGATCAAAGGTTACGGGGAGAAGGCGGGAGAATGGGGCTGAGAAATTTGTCAGCCATGATTGAATTGCGGAGGAGACTCGATGGGCCATATGGCCTAATTTCTGCTCCTATGTCTTATTGTCTTATTGGTTGTGTTTTTTCATCGCCCTGTGTTTGTCAACGTGGTCGTGTGCGGTTATTTTTCTGTGTTTCTGTCTGTGATTAGCATGTCCCTTTTTCTATGTGAGGTGTGTAGTTGGCAAAGGCCATCTGTCAACTTGCTTCTTCTTAAGCTGCAGGTGCTTAAATGTGCAATCCTTTGTAAGTGTCTTTATTTATATTGCTACGTATATGTGTGTTGGGGGTGGGAGATGGAGGAGGGGTGACTAGCGTTGGTGTATGTGTGGCATGAGAGTAGGATGGTGTGTTGAAATGGCACAAACTCTAAAAGCAAAATACTGAGGATGCTGGAAACCTGAAATAAAAACAGAAAATGCCGGAATAACTCAGCACTTTCTAACAGCATCTGTGGAGGGAAAGGCGGAATTAAGGTTTCCAGTCCGTATGACTCATCTTCAGAGCCAAAGTGAAGTAAAAACGTGATTAGATTTATATTATTTAAGGAGGGTACAGCAGGTGATGCTTGATAGAAGGGTAACAATGGGTAAAGGCAAAGGAGAGATTGGCAAAGATGTCATGAACGAAAGTACAAAGGGATCTTAGTGGTAGTGGTACTGGCTAAAGGAGGCACTGATGGTGGCATTAAGGTCAGAAAGCAGAATGTGGTAATAGCTGGACAAGGGTAAGCACTCTGGAAAGAGCAACACGAGCAAGTGACAGATGGCCCTACTGGGAGTGGGGTGGGGTGGGGTGGGGGGAGGGAACGACGGTGGGAATAAAGATCGAAAATAGGATAAAAGGTGAGGATAAAGCAATGAATAAAAATGAAAATAAATAAAAATAAGTGGATAAAAAATAAAAAATATAACAATAAAAATTAATATTGAAAAAGGGGGACAAATAGCGATGAAGCTGGAAGAGAGAGATCATGGTCTGAAGTTGTTGAACTCAATGTTAAGTCCGGCAGGTTGTAAAGTGCCTAATCGGAAGGTGAGGTCCTGTTCCTCCAGTTTGTGTTGGGCTTCAGCAGAACATTGCAGCAGGGCAAAGAGGGACACGTGGGCATGAGAGTAGGGTGGTGTGTTGAAATGGCAAGTGACAGGAGGGTCTGGATCATGCTTGCATGCAGACCGAAGGTGTTCCGCAAAGTGGTTGCCCAATCTGCGTTTGGTCTCTCCAATTTAGAGGAAACCACATTGGTAGCAACAAATGCAGCAGAGCAAATTGAAGGAGGTGCAAGTGAAGCGCTTCTTCGCCTGAAAGGAATCTTTGGGACAATGGGCGGTAAGGAAAGATGAGGTAATGGGGCAGGTTTTGTACCTTCTGTGATTGCCAGCTCCAGCATGATGCCACCACCAAACACACCATCCCTTCACCAACCCTGTCGGCATTCTGTAGGGACTGTTCCCTCAAGGACAGCCTAGTCCACTCCTCCATCACCCCTAACACTTCATCAACTTCCCACGGCACCTTCCTATGCAATCGCAGAAGGTGCAACACCTGCCCCTTTACCTCCTCCTTCCTCACAGGAATTATGCTGTTTAACTTTAATGAAAGGCCACTGACGGTGAAGGAAGGAGATTCAATATAACGTTACGTCTGAGGTGACGTAGTCCATGTGTTCAAATTGTTGGGAAGGTTTCCGTTTATTTTCCGGAGATGCGTGTGCGGTCAAGATTGGATTTATTGCCTAACTTTATTTGCCTTTATGTAACTGAGTACCTTGCTGGGCCTATTGACCAGATAGTTAAGAAAAACGACTTTCGTGGAGGACTGAAGCTCCCCTCTTGGGCCAACTGGGTACTGATAACAACTGCGGACCCACCAGCCACGACAACATCCGAGAATAAATTAACATGTCACGTCCTTTCGTCCAATCAGATTGGATCTCTCCCTCATATGCTAATTTATATCAAGAGCGGCAGTCGGATGCTCCTGATTTGTTTAACACGGCACGGTACAACACAAGTACTCGATCAGCTTTCCGCAAAGGACAATCAGGTCAACCTGCAGAGACGCACTGCGGCTGCGATTCACAGAGATCATGCATTTAAAATTCACCCTTTTAACTACGCTCACCTACTTAGCATTTGGTAAGTCTTCATGGGAAGTTCTAGTACAAACCATTAAAAACTCACTGATTCTTAGAAAATTGACAATTCAGTTGTAATCTATACTTTCAATTAGATCTGAGTCACGAAGATTCTGTGTCCCAGGATTGGTCAGCAGTAGTCCTGAAAATCGGACAGACGTTCAGAACGCAGTGCAGCTATTCGACAACAGCAACCTGGTATGACCTGTATTGGTACCGAAAGTATCCCGATGATCGCCCAGAGATGATTGTGTGGAGAAGTGCCAGTGGCAGTGGAGGGAAAGCGGAAAACATTGGGAATCGCTTCACTTCTGAAATAAACAAAGCGTCGAAAGTGTCTGTTTTAACCGTCACTGCTCTTCAGCTGAGTGACACGGCACTCTACCTTTGTGGATTCGCCCGATCAGTTCGACACAGTGACACAACTCAATCCTTCTCTCGTACAAAAACTGACTGCGTCTGTTTTCACAGGGGATGTTTCATTGTGGTCAGGTTGAGGTTGCAACAAGACTGCAATTCCCATGAACTGATCAAACCGTCATAGCCCTAGCGCCTATCCTGCTCTTTGAAAGATCTATCCAATTAATTTCAACTGACCTACCCTTGCCCCACTGCATTGGAATATATATCTTCCTTCAAGAAATTATTCAATTGACTTTTTGATAGTTACCATTGAATCTGCTTCGACCACCATTTCCTGCAATGCATTCCATACAACAACAACTCGTATGTAAAAATATCGACTCATCTCTATCTCGTTTTTTTTCTGTCGGTCACGTCATATCAGTCTTCTATTATTGAGGACATTTCTTCCAATGGAAGCAGTTTTTCCCTACTCTGCTCTATCAAAATTTGGAGCAGTTCTATTCAATCTGCTCTCAACCGCCTTTGCTCAAACCAGAATAATCTTAGCCTCTCGAGTCACTCCGTATGGCTGAAGTCCAGCCTCTTTGGTTCCATTCTAATAAATCTGCTCTGCATCCATTCGAGTCCTAATATCCTTTCTGAATTCTTATGCATAGGTTTAAGTACAGTAATCTATCTGATATATCAACATGGATTATATCTTCATTTTTGGGATGTGCACCGCCAGCATTTATTTTCCAATCGTATTAATTTCTGCAAATAATATGCTTTATCCGTAAGATAACTAAGTATTTTTCAAAACATTTCAAACTGAAATTGCAATAATCCTTAACGTTTCTCCATGTAGCGTGTTGTACTCTGAGGTGAACCATTATAACTGCATTTACTATATGCAGTCAATGACAAGTGTACAGCCCGAGGGGTTTTACACAGTTAACAGGCCTTCGGTGCACTATGGCTGAAAAGTTCTAGGCAGTGGCCTTTCCCCATTGCGCCTTTGCAGCGACTGCCCCAAGCTTTACTGGATCTCCCAGCACGTAGTCTTGGACCTTGGTATTTTCCAGTCTGCAATGCTCGGCCGTGAGCAATTCTTTGCACTAGGGGACCAGCAAGTTTCGGGCAGAAAAAAGAACCATTTTAACCGAGTTGAAGATCCTTCAGCAGTAGTTGATATCTGTCGCTGTGCGTCCCTGGGAACATACTGCAGAACTTAGAGCCCTGCGTGACAGATCTGTCGGGGTGACTAACTACACCGCATCTCATTCTTTGCAAAGCCACATTCCAGAAGGAGTTGTTCCACTGTCTGTTCCCCACCGCAGCTGCTTCGGGTGCAGAGATTTAGGGCGTGCATGAAGGATCTGATGGGGAGGGCCTTTCTCACCACCAGACAGCCACAGCCTTGGTGTTTGATTGAAAGTTCTGGCGCTGAGGCATTTTCCCCAATGACTTTGACAATCTGCTCAAGGATCCGTCCGACAGGGCCCAACATCTCCTTCTCCCTCAGGGCCGATAGGACGGAACGTGATGACTGCTGTCTCATGGATTTGTGGTCAGTGAATGTTTTTCTGTACAAACCTTTCCACCAGGGATGGGTGAATGGACACGGGGCAACTACTTGGAGGGTTCCGAGGTAATGTGGCCAGACTCATCCTTTGCAACACCGGGGACAGGTAGTGACCACATTTAGCGACACTTATTGTTTGCTTATTGAGGCCTACACACAGCTTGATTCAGGCACACGTAAAGGCGGCCATCAGGATGAGGGTGATGTTAGGCACGTTTCCTTGTCTCCGCCCCACCCCACCCCCACCCCTATTCCAGAGCTTCGCACATGGTGTCCCTGCAGACACGCTCCATCTTTGACCTCCAGATGAAGCAGAATATGTCTTGGGGGACTGCTGCCGTGCAGCATCTAGGTGCAGGGCCTACATTACGTACAGCAACACCGAGGGCACTTCACACACGATGACCAGGTTCATACTCGCAATGGAGAGGCAGAGTCGCTCCCCCATGCCCAGTTCCCACCTCACCTTGGCTATATGCCCCTCCCAGGCTCAGGCGCACGCTCCGGACTCTCACAACCATATCCTCAGGACCCCCAGGCAGTCTGACCTGACGGTGAAGAGGGTAAAGAGTCGGTCAGCCCAAAAAGCATGTCCTAGCTCCTGCCGTGATTTACCTTAGCCCTGAGGCCAGTTTAAACTGGGCGCAGGTGCTCATGCACCTGCGCACTGACAGCGGGTCCGAGCAGAAGACAGTGACGTTGTTTATATACAGGGAGACGTTGATCTGTCCGCCTCTACTGCCTGAGATCAAACCCCTTACCACCTCCCCCACACCCCCACCCCCACCCCCGCCATCCTTCCTGATTGGCTCAGTAAGATGTTCTATGCAAAATATGAAGAAGGCAGAGGAGAGAGGGCAGCCCTCTCTGATTTGACTCCTGATTTGATCGAAAACCTTTTCAGTTCTCACCCATTGATTGAAACCGCGTGACTGATCTTTGCGTAGAATAGCTGGATTTGATTGCGGATTCCACACCGAAACCACATTTTGGAGAACACAAGTGTCATCATTCCTGATAAACCAGCCAATCGTGTCCCTGGGATATCCCTTCAGTTTCTCAGTAAGTGAAGCCTGATCCTAATCTGGGTTACACTTTAATATGAGAAGGAACAACATATTTGGAACATTCTCTTATTTTCTGTCGAACTCTAACCAGACACCATGTGCTCCCTATGTTCTCCTACTACTGATAATAACGGTCTTCCTACTCTTTCAGTCTATGTTTAAATAACGGGTCTCGCTTCCATAAATAATGTTGCTCAGACTTTCGAAACTTTCTGCATTTGTATTACATGAACGAGTGCCGTGTATGTACTGTTCAGTGTCCGTCTGAATTAACATTCTGGAAGGACAGTGCATAACATTGAACTGGAGAGTTTCATTCCCTCCATCGGCCTGGTCTCTAAACATGCAAACACTCCCTTATCAGGACGTTAGCCCAGCTCGGGGTTAGCAGCCAGCTCACCACCATCGCTGTATACACAAGGAAGCGACCGGAGAGATTCCTGAGACACGGCAGCAGAGTATTGAGGATTAGAATCACTGTCCTCAAATCTGCTTCTTTGCTGATTCAGTCGGATCGGAATCTGCAGTTTGTTTTCTCGGTCGCTAGGAAACTGTTGGGTGACAGTTTGATCCGAGGTAAATGTGGTTTCTCTCGGTTTGTGTTTGAGCGGCCGATAGCATCGCTGAACATTGTGGCTGCATTTTCCCGAGATTCTACACATAAACCCAAATAGACAGGAGCTCCGAGTCACAGTTCAAAGACAGTTTGTGCACAGGGGTGAGACTGTTTTCCATCACTGTGAGTGTGAGAGCGCAGTAATACACGGCAGCGTCAGTCAGCTGCAGACCCGAGATGGTTCAACTGGTGAATTTCGCAGAGATCTGGAGCTCGACTGGGAAACGGATTTGGGCAAAATTTGTTTTTTCTTCATAACCGCTCGTGGATTTCAGCAATAAAAACCCGAGCTGGGCGTCTAGATTTTGCCTATATCAGTATAGCCAATAGCTGCTTTTGTCGTATGATAGCTACAGCTTAAAGTCACCGCTTCGCCTTTTGCCTGAGCATCTGAGGACAGCGGCTCTTACAAAATCTCCATGAATTAGTTCTGAAAAACATGTTGAAACAGAAAATAAGTCAGACCAGCGGGTGTTTAACATTTAAAGGATGTGTGGAAAATGAGAAAAATAAAGATGAAATGTGTGTGGTCCACAATTTCCTGTCAGTAATGCTCCCCACAGAACCCAGAGGCTGAGTTGCCGCATTGTCACCGTCTGCTCTGTAGAAGGGGAGTTGGATATTTGAAGACACCCGTTCTAAACCCCTTCACCAATAATATGCTGTCCTGTCTCAGGTTTTCTCACCTCACTTCCTTATGTCCCCAGTGATTCTGTGAGAGTGGTAGGTGGTGAGCTGGTCCTCAGTGAATGCAAACACCCCGAACTGGACTACGGTCAGTGCCTTTATAAGGGAAATGGCTCAGCTTTGGAGGCCGAGGGCGGTGTTCTGGCTGTCAGTGAATTTAAACATCCAGAGCTGGGCGATATTTAGTGTCCTTAGAGGGGGGGATGGTTCAGCTTTAGAGACCGAGGGTGGTGTTCTGGCTGCCAGTGAATTGAAACACCCAGAGCTGGGCGATATTTAGTGTCCTCATAGGGGGAATGATTCAGCTTTAGCTACCGGTGGAACAGTGGCTGGTTATTGTAATTGGAAAACTCAAGGCTGACCTGACCAGAAGGAGAGTCGGAACAGTGACTCCGCTGAGATTTCCCTCAAGCGTCAGTTAACTATTGAGCTAAGAACGATTCTGTGTTTTGTCTCAGTGATTTATAGATCCGTGATATTATAAAGGTGTTATCTGTTGTTACTGAACAAGTAATTGAGCAAACCTAGAGGAATAAACATAGAGCAATTCACCAAGGCTCCTTCGACAGCACCTTCCAAACCCACGACCATTACCATCTAGAAGGACAAGGCAGCAGATAGATGGGAACACCACCGCCTGGAAGTTCTCCTCCGAGTCATTCACCATCCTAACTTGCAAATATATCACCGTTCCCTCACTGTCGCTGGATGAAAATCCTGGAACTCCTTTCCTAACAGCACTGTGGGTGTACCTACACCACATGGACTACAGCAGTTCAAGAAGGCAGCTCACCACCACCTTCTCAATGGCAAGTAGGGATGGGCAATAAATGCTGGCCGAGCCAGCGAAGCCCACACCCCGTGAATGAATAAAAAAAAAAGCTCTCCCTCTAATTTAAACAACATTTCGAGCACTGGCCTCTGCTGCAGTTTATATTTAAAATTTTGTTCGAAACTCAGTGGTGGATTCTGCCCCTCTGTACAAGTAAGGATATTTTTAAAAAAACCATAACATCCAGACTTCAGATTTGTAAATGGAGAGAAAAGAGATTGTGCCACATCGACTCTCTGCAGCCAGCTACTGAGGACAGAACGCTCCGAGCGGGCCCAATGCTCCCAGGGTGAGATGCAGGCTGAATACTCATTAACAAGAACTAACACCCACAGTGCATGAAAAACTGTCCTTACAACTCTCATTCAGGTTAGAAGAAGATGTGGTGCAGAGAGAAGCAAAATAAAAAGGGTTTGAATTGTCTTTCGCTCCTTTATCATCCATCCCCACCCTAGGTACAGTGAATGGCTTCAGAAATCACATCTCATCAGATCTTTCCTTCATATTTTAATATCTTTTCCCCATCTTCAGAATTCACTTCTCTGCGTCTATCTTTCCTTCATATTTTAATATCCCTTTCCCCATCTTCAGAAATATCATCTCAGGCTGTATTCATCCTTTATATTTTAATATCCCTTTCCCCATCTTCAGAATTCACTTCTCAGCGTCTATGTTTCCTTCATATTTTAATATCCCTTTCCCCATCTTCATAAATATCATCTCAGGGTGTATTCAGCCTTTATATTTTAATATCCCTTTCCCCATCTTCCACACCTTTCATTCACTTGCCTTGCCCATGATTAACATCGGATTTTAATTTTTCGACATCACTTACTGAGGATCATTAAGGAAGAGTTGCTGGGGGATAGAAACAGAGATAGATTGCTGACTGTGATTGATATACTTTCAAAATACATTGAGAATTAAACTCGGGGTATCCGGCCCTCATCATCGACCTGTGTTAATGCAGGGCAAACATGCAAAACTTTCAATAGCTTCATTTTCCAACCCAGTCTCCTTAAGCCAGAATAGCCACATGAAGATAAAAGTGAATGTCCCACTTGGATACATCACATTTCATGACAGTGGTTAGAATCATAAAATTATGGAGCGGTTACAGCACAGAGGAAGGCCATTCGTCGCATCTTATCTGTGCCGGCCCTCTGTGAGAGCAGCTAAGCCAGAATCACTGCCTTCCCCCGTAGCCCTGCAAATCGTTTCCGAAATTCCAGCAAGATCAGTTGACTGTGAAAACTTTTCTTATCGTTCATCGATTCGCTTTTTGATGTTTTAATTTCCAGAGATCGACTAACGTGATAGCCTCCTATCTGCTTGTTCTCCAGCATCTAATCAGGTGGTTGATATGTTTCTCACCGACACGTCCGATATTCGGGCTGGTTGCAGTTTGCAAACGTCAAAAGCGATTGTGACAATTCACTTTGCTGGCGCAGTCAGGTCCTCGTAATCTGCCCGAAATCAAACTTCTCCCACTGTGGCTCTGTGTTGAAATCTGCCCAGACAAAATGGATCCAGACCTACTTTTCTAGTGGAAGGTGACTGGACTGAGCAGTGAGCCAGAAATTTCACCTTTTAAGGCACTTGGGACTACCGAACTGGAGGGGGTGCAGAGGAGATTCACCAGGGTGTTGCCTGGGATGAAACATTTATGTTGTGAAGAATGGTTGGATAGACTTGGGTTGTTTTCGTTGGAGCAGAGAAGACTGAGGGGCGACCGGATCGAGGTGTACAAGATTATGAGGGGCACGGACAGGGTGCATAGGGAGCAGCTGTTCCCCTTAGTTGAAGGGTCAGTCACAAGGGGACATAAGTTCAAGGTGAGGGGCAGGAGGTTTAGGAGGGATGTGAGGAAAAACTTTTTTAGCCAGAGGGTGGTGACGGTCTGGAATGCACTGCTTGGGAGGGTGTGAAGGCAGGTTGTGTCACATACTTTAACAAGGGTGGTAGTTGTCTGGAATTCGCTGCCCAAGTTGGTGGTAGACGCAGAAGCTTTAAACTCTTTTAAAAAGTACCTGGATCTGCACCTAAAGTGCTGTAAGCTGCAGGGCTATGGGCCGGGTGCAGGAAGGTGTGATTTGAAAGGGCACCTAGGTGTCCTCGGGCTGGCATGGACAAGATAGGCCGAATGGCCTCCTACCGTTGTGTAACTTTTCTACGGTTTTATGGTTCTAAGTACCTGGATGAGCGCTTGGCACGCTATAAGATTCAAGCCATGGGCGAAGTGCTGGTAAATGGGATTAGTTAGGTAGGTCAGGTGTTTCTCACGTGTCGGTGCAGACCCGATGAGCCGAAGGGCCTCTTTTGCACTCTGTGATTCTGTGATTTTGTGAATTCAAGGGAGACGTCAGCGTTATCGCTGCCGGTAAACAGATTCACCCAGCCCGGTATGGGGGTGGGGGGGGGGTGGTGAATACATACAAATAAAGCAGCTGAAACAAAATGTAAAATTTCCTTAAAGATTGAACACTAACAGGGTAGAATGGAGCACATACAGACCTGTTGATGTTGCTATAATAACTGTAGATGAATGTGAAAGAGAGCCGAGAGTCCAGGGGGCTCCAATTTGCAGGAAATGCAGTCGAGAATACCTTGGATACTGGCAGGAAGGGATACCTTTTTATGATATCTTGACATTAGCAGGGCCAAAAGCTTAGCATATCTGTCGTCGCTGTTTAATTGCAGCCTTTACCTGCACAGCACATGGACAAAATAGGCGTGAGGACGTTGCTTCAATTTCCCCTCCCCCTCTCTCTGTTGGGGAAGTTGGGGGTACAGTAGGTTAACAATTTTCCTTCCCCCTCTCTCTGATGGGGGATTGTTGGGACATGTTTCTGTGTGACCCTCACTTCAATTCCCAGTGGGTGTGGTGCAGCAGCTTAAAGCCGACATCCATTTTAAAGGAATGGACAATAAGAGAAGCAGCAACACCGAGATCTAAATGTGCTGAGTTTGTTTGCCGGAAATAGGAAATTGTCAGATTTCTCCTCAGTGGGAGGAGAGTTGGTGATGTTATTTTGCAGAATCCCGTGATGAATGAGCTTTACTCTGTCTCTAACCCAGGGTGTATCTGAGCTGGGAGCACTGGGTGTACAAGACTTGGTTCTGAGCCCTGGAAGTATCCGATTTTAACTAAACAGCTCTAACATTAGCAAAAGTGGAAAACAACATTAATTAAGCGACTGTGCATTTAAATCACGATTGGAGAAAAGGACTTTATTATTTTTTTATTGAAGTTTGAAATGTAACCGAGAGATTCTCATTGACATGAATTAACAGTGTCCATCAGTGCAAGGGAAATATTCACAAAACTCGGTTTACCGCTGGATTTATCAACCGTTCTGTTGATGATCTTCAAGGGGATCGCTTCATGTCCCACCACACAGGAGTAAGAAGCGCCGCTGGCCCACTCCTCCGCTGCAATGGATAACAGGCTGTACATGAAGAAGGAGCTATTGCGACTCTCTGCCACCACCTCGGTGTTCTTGTAGTTCCCGGGATTCACCGGCTTGTCATTGACGGTCCACTTGACGAAAATCTCTCGTGGGGAGAAACCTCTCACTAAGCAGCTGAGGGAGACGAATCTCTGAGCGGAGACATCTTCTGCCGAGGGCAGCAGGACAGACACGGACGGTTCTCGCAGAAAACCTGCATAAAAATTACAATAACTGTTAATAAACTGGACAATTTCAGAGCCAAAAAAAACGCTGCTTAGATGTGAGAGAAATGCGATTTGTATTGAATCTTAAAAGTTTCCATTTTCCATTTTGGGATCTATCTGGTTTTCCAGCTCGGAGCAGGGTTGGATGTCTAAGAAATTGGGGTCTTCAAAAGCTGCTATTTTCTGGATAATAATGAACCTTTAAAGGGTTGCTAAATAGTATGGATTCTCTCTGGAAACAGGATTTCTAAACACTTTGACCTCTAAACAGTCTCAGTTCAGGCTGCCATGTTGACACTCCTGAGTTGGGAGGCTGTAGTCTTGTGCACCCCCTCATCTATGTAAATGTTTAGAAAGGACCAGGATGTGAGCATCAGCATGATGTAAACTTAAAATCTGACCTCGAGCAGGGGGGCGAACAGGAAGTTGGGGATGTGGTAGCCACCCTGGCAGTTTGGGTATATGTCCTGTAACCTTTGGTGAGAAGAGTTTGCATTGGTAATTGACACTGGATAAGTTAATAGCCCCCAGAGAAAGGTTATATTAACAAGTGCTCAGGCAAAGGGCCTAGGTCCTGGTGGGATCATATGCTGGTGAGGTGCCGTGGTGAGGCTGCAGTGCCCGGTGGCAGCTGCCTTCCTCAAAACGGCCAAGGAGGAGCAGGAAGGTGAGATCAATTCACTTTGTGCCAACCATTTGTCCGCCGCCTGGGACCAGTAAACTGCTGTCAGCTGTCACCCGTCGTATACTTTTCCAGTCCAATGAATTCCTGCATCAGCCTAAACTGTTGTTTCTTAATAAACTTTTAAAAAATCTTAAATTTCCTGATGACCAGCTGACTGTCCTTTTCGGGATTTTGGCCCCCGAATCCAACATCTTACAGATACAATCCTTTTATCTGAGAACTTAAGGAGTTGGATTGGAAAGCTGCTTAAAGTTTACAGCACAGAAACAGGTCATTCGGTCCACCTGGTCTGTGCTGGTGTTTAAGCTCCACACCAAGCTCCTTCCACCTTTCTTCATCTAAATCCAATAGCACAGCCTTCAATTCATTGTTCCTACATTTACTTATCAATTTTCCCCTTAAAGTCTACAGGCCCAGAACGTTTAATTTGTGAAATTGCCAATCAGATGAGACCATTAATACACTGGATTCTAAATATTGACTCTAGCACTTACCCTGGAAATAGACACAATGGCTCACTTATTGCTTCAATCTCACCGCTCACCTCCATTCTTGTGGAAGGAACTTCTTAAAGGAGTCGGCAGATCCTGATGGCTCACCACGCAGTAGAACTCAGCCCCACTCAGCCAGGCTTGTGTCGAGATGTTTACGTTGCTGACCACGCTGTCGGGATCCGCTCCCGGTTGGACGGCGATCTCTGATTTCAAAGGCTTCTTTTCTTGGGTCCAGGACACGAGGACTCCATAAGGAGCATTAGAAACGATGCAGGTTAATGTCACCGTCGCCTCCAGTAAGACCTGTTCTATTGGCGGTGGCAGTAGAGTAATTGTGGGATCATTGCGGCAGGGGGAATCATCTGTGAGACAGAAATGAAAATCAACCAAATTTTCACCTTCATAAGCAGGACAGCAGTAGTCAGCCTTCACTCCCTGAAGGAGAATAAATCACCTTGGACATATCAACCTTTAACTATCGTCTTTAATCTTCTTTACACAATGGAAAACCAGCTTGGTCTGTGTAAATTGTTCTCATAATTTAAGTCTTTCAGCCCCGGAAACATTCTAGTGAATCTGCGTTGCCCCAGTCCCAATACAAATATACCATTCCTGGGCCCTGGAATGCAGTACTGAAAGTCGTTTTATGGCTACACTTTCCAACACTATTCCGAAGCGGTTACCAGTTACTGTAATGGGTTTGTATATCTTACCAGACCCGGTGGTGTTTCGACTTTGGGTGACCCCTTGGTGAGTGACCTGACAGGTATAGACCGCGCCGGTGAACCATTCCCCAGCGGAGACTTTCAGCCGACTGGTCGCCGAGAATTTCCCGTTCACTTCAAAGACGGGAGAGGTGACAATTCCTGAATCCATGGGTTGTCCATTCTTCAGCCACTTCACGGTCATTGACTTTGGACGGAAATCGATGATTGAACAGACGACGGTTGCAAATTTATTGATTGTGATTTCTTCCCGGGAACTCACGGTGAGGAGAACAGTTGGAGAGATGTCAGGACCTGCAAGAAACACAGGTTAGACATTTCGTGCAGAAGAAATTGATAATAAATACAATGAGTTCGTATATTTTAACAGGCTTTTACCGTTAATAGACACTAACCTGGAATTTCCAGCTGTCAGAACTATCCAATGAACGATAAATGTGTTATAACCAAGGCCCTATACAGGTTAATCACAGCCTTTATGTTTCTCACAGGTTCTCCAACACTTACATTGCATTCCAATGCTCTTGTCTGAGCCGCTGTGTTGAACGTCACAGTTGATTTTGCTGCATTCCCCCTCTGACTCGGTGATGGTCAACTGGCTGCTCAGGGTGAAGGTTCCCTTCTGGTTTCTCACTGACGGGTAAGTTTTAAATCCAGTGGTGATCGGCTGCCCATCTTTCTTCCAGGTCAGGCTGGTGATTTCTGGGGAGTAGTCCATCGCCAAACAGACGTAGGTGATGGAGCCGTCGGTGTTGTGTTGCTGACAGGAGGAGACCAGGCTGTAGAGAGTGGGCGAAGACGGTGTCGCTGGGAAAGAATGGCCGATTGAACAAGTTAGACTCTGTGATTTGTGATCATCAAGTAACCAAACAACTCAAAATTTGACTATAACTATAAACATATCCAAATATATTCCAACTAAAACTCACACCCACATTTGATCATTTATTATTTCCATCATTTGGTGACCCTCACCTGTCGGTTCCCTCTTTAGAAACCCACACCTCCTTTTCCGCTTCTATCCCATTACTAAAAGAGAACATTTTGATGTCATCTGAATGACGTACCTTTCATTGGATTAAAGTGGAAGAGCAGAGGATTTTCCCCATTATTTCGCCACCATTTATTTCTCAAACAACAGCACTTGGTGATAGAGAAATTGTCTAGTCATTTATATCATTGAAGCTTTGGAAATTGGCTCTGTTCAAACTGACTGATGCCCCCTCCCCTCTCCACGTCCCGCAGAACAAAGAATAGCAACGGCCCTTCGAAAGTACCTTTGTAATGGTACCTTTATAATGACCAGTGAACTCTAAATTGAATACCAGTTGCAGTAATTACGACATTTTCCAATCGTATGTACATGTGAACATGCTGATCAGTAGCGGGAGTAGGCCATTCGGCCTCTGGGGCCTCCTCCACCATTCAATAAGATCATAGCTGATTGATTGTGGCGTTAACTCCACATTCCCACCTACTCTCGGCTAATCTTTGACTCCCTTGTCAATGAAGAATCTCTCTACCTCTGCCTTGAAATATTAATGACTCCTCCTCCATCGCTCTCTGGGGAAGAGAGTTTCAAAGTTTCACGACCCTTTGAGAGAAAAATAAAATCTCCTCATTTCCGTCTGAAATGGGAGACCTCTTATTTTTAAACTGTGTTCCCTATCGTTAGTCTCTCCCACAAGGGGAAACGTCCTTTCAGCATCTACCCTCTGAATTCCCCTCAGGATCTTATGTGTTTCAATAAAATCAGCTTTCATTCTTTTAAACTCCAATGGATACAGGCCCAGCCTATCGAAACTTTCCTTATGAGATAACCGACAACACCTCCCAGTAACATTTGAACGAACATTCTCTGAACAGCTTCTAATGCTTTTATATCCTTTCTTAAAGAAGACCAAATCTGTACACAGTAATTCAGACAAGGTCCCATCAACGCCCTATTAAACTGGAGTAAAACATCCTTATTTTTATATACAATTCCCCTTGTAATAAATGACAACACTCCCTTTGCCTTCCTCATCACTTGCTGTTCCTGCATTATAACTTCTTGTGATTCATGCACCAAGGGATCCACATTCCTCTGTACCTCAGGGTTCTGCAATCTCTCTCCCTTTCTATAATATGCTGCTTTCGTATTCTTCCTGCCAAAGTGGACAAGTTTATATTTTCCCACATTATACTGCGTCTTCATTTTTTTGCCAATTCACTTAACCAATCTATATCCCTTTGTTGACCCTTTCTCCCCTCTTCACCACTTACGTTCTTATCTATCTTCGTGTTATCAGCAAATTTAGCAAATTAATTCAGTCCTTTCGTTAAGTCATTGATATAAATTGTAAATAGTTGAGACCGCAGCATTGATCCCTGTGGCACTCCACTTGTCACATCTTGCAAACCTAAAATAACCAATTTAACCCTACTCTCTGTTTCCTGTTAGCTAACCAAACTTCCACCCATGCTGAAATGTTACTGCCGACACCATTATTTTGTGTAGTAGCCTTCGATATGCCACTTTGTCAAATGCCTTCTGGCAGCGCAAGTACAGCACATCCACAGGTTCTCCTTTATTCTTGCTCCTTGTTGCTTCCTCGAAAGGCCTCAAATAAATCAGCCAAACATGATTTCCCTTTCACAAAACCATGATGGATCTACATAATTGCATTTGGATTTTCTAAGTGACCCGTGAGAGGCTCCTTAATAATAGATTGCAGCGTTTTTGCTCTATCAGCAGTAAAAGTGGGAGAGAAACAGGTTGTGATTGAAGGGGCAATGAACACGCGCTGAAGAAAGGTGCAGGGAGCTGGGGGGAAGCGCACAGAGACATTGTCTCCCTTCTATCCCAGGCACTTGGCGCCTTTCCCCGGGAATGGAAAGGATTTCAGGAGGAGGAGAGACAATGAGGGAGAGAGAGATAGAGAGAGAGAGTGTGGGGCCAAGGGCGCCTGGGGCCTCGGCTTGCAACTGCTTTCGCCCAGCTCTCCCCGCTATAGCTTGACTTTCTGCACTTTCGCCCACCTTCCTGCCCTTACCCCCGCCTCTCTGCCCTTTACCCTCCCTCCTCTCTGCCCTTTCCCCCTCCCGTCTGCCCATTCCAACCACCCCTCTGCCCTTCACCCCCGCCTTCTGCCCTTTCCCCCTCCCCTCTGCCCATTCACCCTTTCTCCTCTGCCCTTCCCCCCCGCCTCTCCGGCCTTTGCCTCCGCTTCTCTGCCCTTTCCCGCTCGCCTTTCTGCCCTTTCTCCCCCAGCTCTCTGCACTTAATCCAAGGTTCGCTGCACTTTCGCCCGGCTCTCTGACCTTTCCCCCATCTCTCTGCCCCTTCCACTGCCTCTCTGTCCTTCCCCCCACGCCTCTTTGCCCGTCCAACCCCTCGCTTCTCTGCCCTTTACCCCCACCTCTCTGCCTTTTCCCGTTCCTGCCTCCCTGCCCTTACCCCCTCCTGCCTCTCTGCCCTTTCCCCCTCCCGCCTCTCTGCCCTTTTTCCCCTCCCACCTCTCTGCCCTTTCCCGTTCCTGCCTCCCTGCCCTTTCCCCCTCCCGCCTCTCTGCTCTTTCCCCCTCCCACCCCTCTGCCCTTTCTCCCCCAGCTCTCTGCACTTACTCCAAGGCTCTATGAGCTTTTGCCTGGCTCTCTGACCTTTACCCCATCTCTCTGCCCTTTCCATCGTCTCTCTGTCCTTCCCCTTACGCCTCTTTGCCCTTCCTACGACCCTCCTCCTCTGCCCTGGACCCCCACCTCCGCTCTGCCCTTCCACCGCCCCCCACCCCCCGGTTCTTTGCCCTGTCGTCCTCCCGTCTCTCTGAGCTTCCCCCTCCCGCCTTTCTGCCCTTTCCCCCCTCCCGCCTCTCTGCCCTTTCCCCCCTCCCGCCTCTCTGCTCTTGCCCCCCTCCCGCCTCTCTGCCCTTGCCCCCCTCCCCCCTCTGCCCTTGCCCCTTCCCGCCTCTCTGCCCTTGCCCCTTCCCGCCTCTCTGCCCTTTCCCCCTTCCGCCTCTCTGCCCTTACCCCCTCCCGCCTCTCTGCCCTTTCCCCCTCCCGCCTCTCTGCCCTTCCCCCCCGCCCCCCCGCCTCTCTGACCTTTCCCCCATCTCTCTGCCCTTTCCATCGTCTCTCTGTCCTTCCCCCTACACCTCTTTGACCTTTCCCTGCCCCTCGCTTCTCTGCCCTGGACCCCCTTCTGCTCTGCCCTTTCCCCCTCCCACCTCTCTGCCCTTTCCCCCTCCCGCGTCTCTACCCTTCCCCCCCTCCACTCTCTGTCCTACCCCCTCCCTCCTCTCTGCCCTTTCCCCCTCCCGGGTCTCTGCACTTACTCCCCCGGGTCTCTGCCCGTTCATCGGCTCTCTGACCTTTGCCTCATCTCTATGCACTTTCCGCTGGATTCCTGCCCCTTTCCCCGACTCTCTTCCCTTCCCCCCGCCTCCCTGCCCTTTCCCCCAGGCTCTTTGCGCTTTAGCCCCGCCTCTCTGCACTTTCCACCGACGCTCGTCGCACCCTTGGGCCATGCTCCACTTTCCGGAGCTGCTAGGCCTCAGGCCTCGCTTCCAGGTCTCTCTTCCCCGCAGTTCCCGCCCTCCCGCACACCGATTTAGGAAAAAGTGATCGAGTAAGTGAGCGTGTGCATGATTGGCAAAGTGAGGGTGGCTGAGTGACAGACTGAGGGTGGGTGGCTGAGTGAATGAGGGTGCGTGGGTGAGTGAAGGAGTGAGTGAGGGTGGGTGGTGAGTGAGCGTGCGTGGGTGTCTGAATGTGGGTGAGTGAGGATGGATGAGTGAGTGAGGGTGGGTGTTTGAATGAGGATGGATGAGTTGGTGAGTGAGCGTTGGTGGGTATGTGAGGGTGGGTATGTGAGTGAGGGTGAGTGGGTGTGTTGGGGCGGGTGGATGAGTGTGAATGAGGTTTGGTGGGTAAGGGTGAGGGTGTGTGAGTGAGGGTGGGTGAGGCTGGGTGTGTAAGGGTGAGTGAGTGAGTGAGTGGGGGTGAGGAGTGAGGTTGAGTGAGGGTGAGTGAGGGTGTGTGAGTGATGGGTGAGAGAGTAATGGGTGAGTCAGTGAGGGTGAGTGAGTGAAGGTGAGCGAGCAATTGATGGTGAGTCAATGAGGGTGAGTGAAGGTGGGTGAGGGTGGGTGAATGAGTGTGCGTGAGTGAGGGTGCGTGAGTGATGGGTGAGTGAGGGGATGAGCGAGGGACTGCGAGTGAGAGAGGGTGAGGGAGTGAGGGTGAGGGAGTGAGGGTGGGTGAGCGAGGGTGGATGAGGGCCAGGGAGTGACGGCCAGTGTATGAGGGTGAGGGAGTGAGGGTGGGTGAGCGAGGGTGGGTGAGTGAGTGAGTGAGGGTGAGTGAGTGAGTGATTGAGGGTGAGTGAGTGAGTGAGTGAGGGTGAGTGATTGTGGGTAGTGAGGGTGCCCAGGTGCAGGAGGCTCATCAAGGCGATGTTTCTCCGCATGATTTTCCGCTCCGGCTCATCTTTCCATTTCCTGCTGTCCACAGCCGAGCTAGGGGCTCCTCCATTCGGCTCCACCACCTCCACCCCCTCCTCTTCCTCTCCATCGATCTTGCCCTGATTCTCCATATTGATCAGCTTTCAGTAACACCGGCTGTGTAAAGTCAGGCAGCAGTGTAGATCGCTGGCCAGCTGCTTTAATTCTGATGCCTTTCTTTGAGAAACCCATGTCAGTGCAAGAATAGGCAGACTGAGGGGGCTGGAGGGGACGGTTACAGCAAAACCAGGATGGGCCGTGCAAGGCATCTTGCGCCAAGGGTGCACCAGTATTGGGGATCCAGGCGGCCGTGGTCTCTGTCACATCCCTCCCCTTTTCTTGTTTCTTTGTGTTTGGTTCAACACTTGGAAATTCTCCACATATATAGTGATGTCACTTGTATAATTTCATTTTACACAAAAACACATCAGAAATGGAACAATGAACATGCCTGCAGCTTAACGGATTTTCATTCTGCACTTGGCATTTTCAGCCCACTTCTGTGTGTGAGAATGTATGTGTGTGCATGAGAGAGAGAGAGTGTATGCATGTTTTTGAGAGAGAAAGAGACAGAGACAGAGAGAGACAGAGAGTGTGTGTGCGTGAGAATGTGTGTGCGTGAGATAGGGAGCATAAGTGTGAGAGTGTGAGATGGATAATGTGTGTGTACGAGAGAAAGAATGTGTGTGTGTGAGAGAGTGTGTGTGAGAGGGGGAAATTGTGTTTTTCTGTGCGTGTCATAGGGTGTATAAGTGTGAGAGTGTCTGAGATAGAGAAATGTGTGTGTGAGTGAGAGTATGTGTGTGAGAGAGAGAGAGCGACTGTGTGTGTGAGAGAGAGAGTGAGTGTGTAGGGGTGTGAGTAATAGGTAGTATAAATGTGTGAGAGAGAGTGTGTGTGAGAGAGAACGTGTGTGTGGGAGAGAAAGTGTGTGTGAAAGAGAGCCAGTGTTTGTGTCAGAGAGAGAGAGAGAGTATGTGTGTGAGAGAGAGAATGAGAGAGAGTGCATGCATGATAGAAAGTGTGTGTGTGAGAGGGAATGTGTTTGTGTTTCTGTGTGTGTGCGAGAGAGAGAGAATGGAGAATGTGTGCATGTGTGTGAGAGTGTGTATATGCGTGGGAGAGAGGGTGCATGTGCGTGGGAGAGAGGGGGCATGTATGTGAGAGAGAGAGTGGGTGTGCTTAAAAGAGAGGGAGTGTGCGTGTGTGTGTGTCAGAGTGCATGTGTGAGAAAGAAAGAGTGCATATGTGTGAGAGAGATAGTGTGCACGTGTGTGAGAGTGTGTAGAGTTGAGAGTGTGCGTGAAAGAGAGAGGCAATGTGTGAGAGACAGAGTGGGTGCGTGTTAAAGAGAGTTTGTGTGTGATAGGGAGAATGTGAGAGTGTGTGTATGACAGAGAGAGCGTGTGTGACAGAGAGTGAGCGAGTGAGGGTGTGTGGTAAAGAGACTGAGTGTGTCGAGATAGATCAGCCATGATCTTACTGAATGGAGGGCAGGATCGAAGGGCCGAATGTCCTCTCATTCTCTCATTTCTGTCATTCATTCCTCCCCCTGCAGGCGGCAGTCCAATGACTCAGTTTTTGATGGCGGCTCCTTTTCCCCAAATCCCCCGCGGCTGGTTGTTGGGAGCGTGAGTCTGGTCATTGTCCATTTCAATCGTTTAAATAACTCACAGCCTCTGATCAGATCAGAACAGGCGCTGCTCTCTGGAGCCTCACTGTCACTCCCTGATTCTGTTTGTTCTGAAATTGTGCTCAAGTTCAGGTCACTCACGTTCAATGATTTTCTGATACTCAAAATGCTTCAACATAATTAATTCATTAAAATTTATACATGTTTTCCCCATAAATATTGTTAATAACAATTAACGTGCGTCATTTCAACCGAGCAGTGGAACAATTTATTTTCACAGATCTGGCTGGAGGACTCACAGCCAGTTAGTTCGATGCTGATTCAGTTTGTTTGACCTCTGTGGGGAAAAGACTCTTAGGTAAGGGACAGGACAAGTTAAGATATGGATTAAAGCCCCCACTCCTCCCCCAGTACACTCCTGTCATCAGCTGCAAGGGTGGGATTGAACAGAAAGCCAGCACTCCACCGAACTGTCAAACACTCCGGGGCAGGTACAGCACTGGTTTGATATAAAATAAAACTCCCTCTACATTGTCCTATCAAATATGCCCAGGAGAGAGTTCAATCCGGTTTTGAGATAAATGCTGTGGCTGCAAGAGGCGGTCAGAGGCTGGGAATTCTCTGGCGAGTAATTCAACTCCTGTTGTCCAAAGACAACTCACCATCTACAGGTCACAAGTCAGGACTGGGATTGAATAGTTTCCACTTGCCTCAATGTGTGAAACTTCAAAAAACCCCAAGAAACTCGATACTATCCAGGACAAAGCAGCCCACAGAATTGGTACCCCATCCACTACCTGAAACATTCACTCCCTCCCCCACCGACGCACAGTGACCGCAGTGTGTACCATATACAGGATGCACAGCAGGAACTCGCCAAGGCTCCTTCAGCAGCACCTTCAAAACCCGCAACCTTTCCTAACTAGAAGGACAAGGCCAGCAGGTGCTTGGGAACACTGCCACCTGTACGTTCCCCTCCAAGGCACCCACCATCCTGACTTGGAACTATATCGCTGTTCCTTCACTGTGAAAACGTCAAAATCCTGGAACTCCCGACCTAACAGCATTGTGAGTGGACCTGCAGCAATTCAAGGAGGCGACATTTCCACACTTCCTCAAGGGGTAATTACGGATGGACAACAAATGCTGGCCTGGCCAGCGACCCCAACATCCTATGACAGGATTCAAAATAAGATACAGTCTAATTTCTTCCTCCAAACTGTTCAACCAAACAGGTAAGGGACTGCTACAGCACGGATTAAAATAGAATAAAGCTCTCTCTGCATTGCCTAACCGAACACTCCCAAAACAGGTACATCACTGATTTAAAGTCGACCAAATCTCCTTCGACAGTCTGTCTGTCATTTCTGAATTGTCCTTTCTGACTGTCACAATGGGTTGGGTATCTCATTTCTGAGGCGCCTGATCAAAAAGTCAAACTTTCACATTTCTCACAGATACAAGTTTTTTGAAGAAATAAATCAAATTGCACTTCCTGAAATCCAGGAGAGCGAACCAGAAGGTTAACAACCAGTCAGGAAGATCCCTGGTCCCAGCACAGTGACCACGCGCATAGAAACAGAACAGACACAAATGGTGCAACAGTCGAGTTCCCAGCAGATAGATCTGTTCATTTCATTCAAGCTGTTTGATTCCAATTGATCAATGGTCAGTTTACTACAATTATTCTATAACTTCTTTGAAATTAATCTGATTTTCATTTCAAAACTCCCTTTGAAGTCCAACTAATTCTCCCTGGCAATCTCCAACCTCCAAGCAATGTAAAATTTAAGTTACCCTGAAAATGAGCACAGATTCAGGATAATTTGATGCCCGTAACAGAGACTCAATGACAGGATAAGAATTAAATAAATCGGGAAACATTCACATTGAAAACCGATTACCCGCTGATTTGATTTGATTTTAGGTATAAATATAACCAATAAAATCATCGAGGCGAAACATCTTATCGAGCTGAGCACAGCTGAGTAAGAAAAATATTCTTTTCTAAATTCATTTTGGATAAAATTAAAAATTCTCTCCACTGAGATTTTGCATTCACTATTATGACCACTATACTACTCAATTGTTGGGGTTCATTTATGTTGAATTAATTATCCCTAATATTATATTGTAAGTTAATTATCTTGTTATTGTTAATTTATTTCCTTGTTAGTTGATTTCTACTCTATGATATGAAAAATATGGTTTTCAAAAATTGAAAATTTGTTTCTCCCTGGTACTTTGTGAAACAATTGGAGTTTATTTAAATCAACCTGACACTGAAACAATGTTAAACAATAAACTTCAAATTCCGAGATGGTAACATTCAGGCAAGGATACTTAAATCTGATCACTATTTACTATTTTACTTTTACTTCTACTGCTCTGTTTTAACGTACAAAATTGTAAACTGTGCGTGTTTCTGAACGCATTGAGAAATCATAAGTTTCATCTATTCTCATCGAGTAATTCACACGATGAATTTATGAGTGGAATATTTTAAATACTTTCAAATCTGGCCGGGGTCACATCACATTCACTGTCGATGAATTGTAACATCATCTGTTTGCTAAAGCAAACTTGTCTTAACTCAAAACCACATGTAAAAAAATGTTCCTTTGCTGTTACTTATTATCAATAAAAGTGCTTCCTTGATAAAATCCCTATAATTTAATTGTTAACTATATTGTTCATTGAAAGAAGATCCAAATTAATCAGTGTACAATTTGATGAGAAAAATTCATTCAGATCATCTGCGCCACTGAAGTATAACCAGCAAATTGATTAGAGATTTTGCTCTTCAATTTAAAATTTAATAAGAATTAAGCATGAATCTCAGATATAATCTGTTCTTCTCCTATAATTCTATCCTGTGTACAGCACAGCTATGGAAGACAGAATGTTGTTATTAAGTTCAAAACTAACATTAATGTTTGCAATTAAATTAATCTGTTCGAATTTCAAACTTTTCCTTGTCAATCTCTATTCATACGCAGTCTGCACCTTCCTACAGTTCAAAAATAATAAGAACAATTCCTTGACTGCCAGCGAATTCCAGCCCCCAGAAAACTGTTTACGATTAGATTAGTGACAATTATCTCGCTATCCAAATCCCAATGACATTGAAGGAATAATATGGTTACGGTTGCACAGAAAGAATGTAATAACCGGATAGACATATTGCCAAACTGCAATGTCAAACTCCTCTTTAAATCAATGCAAACGTTATCAGGGATTTTAAAAAATTCGAAATCTCTTGTGGAAATGAACAATCCTGTAGAATCAGTATATTCTTATTGAATTTTTTTCATACATAATCACAAAATGATTCCACCCTAAAAATTTTCCCGATCAAGTTAATTGTGCGCAGTGCACAGCAGAATCGTGAAAAGCGATTAATGATCAATTTGGTTAACATGAAAACTGTTCAGCCAATATGGAGAAATATTAGCACATTATAATTGCTTGAATTATATTAATTTTACTCTACAATTTGAAAACTTGTTAATTATATAGTTTCTGATTGCAGTAACGAATGATGTTCTGACTGAGCGTCTTAATCCATGATTTAGTTTAATCTACAAATATGACTTAAAATAAAAACAAAATGTTCTAACACATCTTTAAACGCTTTTCCCACATTTCTGAAGCCTGCCCGTTTTCTGCCTACAATCGCGCTTCAAGCAGATAGAAACGCGTAGGCTGTTTCCATTCAATCACAAAACGTGCAACCGCTCAATTTCACCGAGTTTAAACAATGCAGAAACAATGCAGAACCGCCAAACCGTTTCACAAATTCTATTAATTCAAAGTCACCCAGCCACACAATCTCCTCAGGAGAAAAATACCTAATCACATCACTGAGGGACTGAAACCCGCTCCATGGAGAAACAGCTCAATTCTACAAACACTTCCAACAGAATCCAATGTAACATACTAGAAAATCTCAATGTCGAATCCAGACAACCCGCTCGTCACTAAATAAATGAATAATTAAACTAAACAGAAATATGGAATAATGACACCAGCATTGTGAGCAGGAACATGTTCAATAAATTAATATTGAAACTTAAGCATATTTTGTTGATACTGGGTTTGATTTCAAACGTATTTAAACCCTTGTGCAACAGATGGTAAAATCCGAAGCCATTAGATGTCACCGAGATTAAACATTGCAAAAACGTCAAACTGCTTTTTTTTTTTTACAAACGTTAGATATTTCACGTAACCCGGCCATACAGTATCTTCAGCAGATAAACACCAAATCACAACAACCAGGGACTGAATCCCTCAGCAGCACCTTTTTGTAGAGACACAGCCAAATTATATAACTCAATTTCAGCAGAATCACATGAAACATTGTAAAATATCTCCATACAGAATCCACCAAACCCAAGTTTCAGTGAATGAATCAGTTATTAAAATAGACAAAAATATAAAGCAAAGACTCAAATAAAACAGTTACTAAGTAAGTGAATGGTTCTTACCTGCAGTCACCGTCACCATGGTCCCTTGTCCCCAGTAGCCCATAGCGTCACAGTGTTACACTTCCTGGGCTGTGCCATACAATAATTGTCACTGCACGAAAAAGACAGAAATCCACCATTATTTTAAATATTCATAAGTCAGAGGCAAAGTAAGGTCACGATGAATCTTCACGAAATTATAGTTGCGTTTGTAGATATCTTTAGGTATCCATCAATAATCCTCATGTTTTATAATTCACAGAGTAACACATGAACATGTTCTTGAAATCACCAACTGATGAATGGATAATTCTCACAGTTTTTCCATTTTAAACCATGTTTTTTGGGCAGCGCTGGACAGAAATAATACTTCATTGTAAATATAGCAGGATTTTAAAAGCGAGCACTGACCCAGGCAGACTCAATTAATGCTGAGGTGTTTTTGTATTGACAGTACCTGCTGTGCCATCCAGGATATCACAGTGAGACACACCATGTCAAATACTGCGGCAGACTGTTCACTGTAAATACAGAGATTTAATTTCACTGCGCTCTCAAAAACCTGATTCCGACTCACTTAAGAGTGAATCAGGGAAATATTTCAGCCTGTGCTGGTCATTATATTTATAAATGCGATTGGAATACTTTTAAAGCCTCTGTGCAGATTTCGCGTGTCCGTGAACACTGACAAAGCGGAAGACTTTTATACCTTTTTGCAACCCCCTCCCCATTATTTTATTTAACTCTCATTTTATTTGACGTTTCTGCTGTGATAGTGATCACCAATTTGAACAAACTCCTTCTCTGAGGTTTTTGTATGAGGATGTCGCTGTGCACAGCACTGTGACCCACTGCTGTAGTATCACAGTCAAATACACCCGTACAAAAACTGCACCCAATCTCTGTTCAGTGCTGCCTCTCAATATTCACTTCAAATAGACGTTTACTTGTGATCTGGTTTAGAATTCATGCAGCAATTTACAAAACTCAATGAACAGAGACCCCCTCCAAGTGTCAGGCATGTTAAAATGAACAGTATATCCAGGTCTGTAATTGCGGAAACTGTTAACAGTAAATATAAACACAGCAAAAGCTCAGCCCATTATATCGACTGGTTTGTTAGGTTTTACTGTTAAATTTGCTGTTTTACTTTTGTCAGGAGCGGCTTTTTGTAAGGCTCTGATCATTACAGTTAATATTACATTTAAAACAAGTACTGACTGTCAGGTTATGATGGAAGTTGTTGAGTCCCTCTCGATCTGTTTTTGTTCGGCTCCAGCCCTGGTTCCTCTCGCTGTGGTTTCTTGCACAGTAATAGATGGCGGTGTCTTCAATCTTCAGGTTCGTCATGTCCAAGGAGAAGATGTTCCTTGAAGTGTCTTTGGACGCAGTAAATCGATTCTTAATTCCTGGGGTGTAGCCGTTGTTGGAGGAACTATCGTACCAAAGAAGCCACTCCAGCCCCTGTCCGGGAACCTGTCGGACCCAGCTCATCCAGTAGCTGCCAAGATCGAAGCCGCTGGTTTTACAGGTCAGTCTCAGGGAGCCTCCGGGACGCCCGGTCTCTGCCTCTGGCTGAGTCAACAGAACCTCTGACTGGACACCTGTAAAAAATATATCCAAAACCCCGAGGATTAATCCTGGTGAAATGATTCCAGATTCTGTATCATTCCAGCGAGAGACTAACACTGAGACAGTAACAGTGAGATACTTGGACAATAAAAACTACTCACAGGATAAGAAAGTCAGCAACAAACTGAGAGAAATCGCCGACCTCATCCTTCTGGTCATTTGGGGAAAATGGTTCTGTCCAGAACTCAGTGAACAAACCAGCTCCCGGACTGTTGGATTCCGGCCCCAGTGAGCGGCATTTAAATACCCGGCAGAAGGGGGCGGGTTTCCAGGCGCCGCCTGTTGATTCCCTGGTGGAGGCGGCGACTGGATCCACGCCCCACCTTCCACATCCCCAACAGAATGGACTCAGATATTTACAATAGGTTATTGTTAAAAGTGGACAGTTTATCTGTATCGGGATATTTGGCTGAGTGGATTTATTGTAATGTTTCCAGGGATTCTAATGGTGAAATGTCAGTTGAACATCTGTTAATAAAAAAACTAATTCCATTGAAAATTAAGTCCATTTATTTCTACACCTCTTCACAAGGGGTGGAACCTAAAAAAATAAATTACATTATCAGGGAATAAAGGGACTGTCAGCCTGTATTGCAGCAACTCCGGGTCTCTATCTCGATACAGCAATAAAGTATCATCAGTCACAAGAATTATTATTGATTTATGCAACTAAATACGGGGAGTGAACAGTGTGATTCTATTTACAGTGCGGGTGGCTATCGCTGTACAATTTGGGTCTGGAGATAAGAAGAATCTCCTCACATTATACAATGTCTCTCCTTGCATTTCTCGAATAGCCCCTGACCCGAAGACAGACCTGTGAAAATTAGCGATAAAAGAAGCCCGCCTGCCTGATAATTAAACAGTGAGTTGACAGAGAAACATAAAATTTACAACTTCTGACAAAGAAGTTAATGAATCAGAACGGACGCGGAGATCAGCAAAGTTATCCTTCAGCATCCAAATCATTTCAGCTAATTTAATTGGCCACCGGCTGTCTACCTTTCACTGGCATTGGGAACACAGGACTTTGCGGCATATTACACAGTATCACAAGAATAAATGCTTTATCTTCCACTGAAGCGGGTCATGAACTTGTCATTTCTCCACTCATTGGCAGCTATGAGAGGGACTGTTAACTAATCGAAATCAGCACAAATTTAACTGTACAGAACACGGTGCTAATCAGGTGTAAGAGACCCCTCAGGTTAAATGAGGCGCACAATTCTGAGAATATTCAAGGAATTCCTGCGGGTTCAAGACAATTCTATGATTTTCTTTTAATTTAATTTATTTTAATTTTTTTGCCATTCCGCTCATCTCATTAGACTAGGAGAATCGCACTTCATGAAGTTCTAAATAAACCGGCTTTAATAACTGGAATTCTCTTTACTTAGAAATAATATAAATTAAATAGTATATAGTCAATTTCATATTTCCTGATCGTGTTTAATCTCATAGTGAACACGGCATTGATTACCATACTTCCTTTGATAAAGCCCCATTTAAAATGTCTTTCGTGTGCGATAGAAACATTTATTGTTTGAATGGCTAAATCCCATTTTGTTCATTCATATCCAGGCTAATCCGCCCCACACAGTATTTGGCAGCAAGCTAGCCGGCTGCAGTCAGGGAGGCTCCAATGTCCAATGTTATTTACAGGAAGCATCTGGGGGTTTGTGCAGTAAATCAAAGGTCTGTTTCCTCAGTACTGACCGCTTGGCTGCAAGCCAACTTCAAACCCTTAACATTGTCAACAAGTCCTATTTGTACATAAATCTACCTAGCAACAACACTGGAGTCAATTTTATTTTTTAATTTGTGAACTTATGTGAACTGTCCAAATCACTCAGGAAAGAAAAGTTATCTAGCTTCTCTGACACCGTGTTAGCATCAATAGCTCATTGGAGGATCTCTTCAATACATCATAATATTGTGATCGATGGATGGATGGAGAGAAAGAATTACAGACTATCAAAGAGGGCTCAGAGAAAGGACACATTTTGTAATAGATAAACATGTATGTTTGTGTGATTTTTTGCCCCTTTAGTCTTTCACTGAATGTGGGAGTCACTGCCAAGGACAGCATTTGCTGCCAGTCCCGAATTGCCCTTGAACTGAGTGCCTTGCTGGGCCATTTCAGAGGGCAGTTAGAGTCCACCATATTGCTGTGGACCTGGAGTCACAGGTAGGCCAGACCAGGTACGGTGGCAGATTTCCTTTCCTGAAGGACATTAGTGAACCAGATGAGTTTTTACACAATCGATAACAGTTTCATGGTTCCCTTCACTGAGACCAGTTTTCAATCCCATATTTATTATTGAATTTAGATTCCACTTGTTGCCATGGCAGGATTTGAATTCGTGCCCCCAGAAGAATAGTTTGGGTCTCTGGGTTACTAGCCCAGTGACAACAATACAACACCGTCATCTGCCAGAGAATGGAGGGATGACTGCGGTGATACAGGAATGAATGATAGTTGAATGCCTGAATATTTTGATTAAGGAATCAGTGAATGGATTGATCGATGTACTGATAGATGCTCCTGAAAGATGTTGTCCTACGTTCTCAGTTTTGTGCTTGACTACTTCATACCTTGAAGCAGGTCCCGTATTTCATTTGTGTCAGTCGAATCCCTTCAACCCTTCCAGATTTTCCGGATGAATTCAATCCCCTGGCTACCTGGAACTAACGAGTTGAACGTCACCAAGAGGAGGCTGGAGATGTCCCTGCGATACTGGTGATTCTTCCCTGCTGATGCTGAATCATTATCTTTAAGACAGGAAGCGGGTACATAATTCGGATTAGGATGGAGGATTGTAATATTTGGAACATGTGGTCCTTTCAAATTCAACAAAACATTCAACATAACCTCACCCAAGGTAACAGACTAAACATTATTACTGTGGTAACAGGAATAGTGTGAAACTCACTGGAGAGCCGCAAATGTTTCATTACTTTCCAAACAAGGGAAATAACACATCTGGATTTAAATATTTATTAACGTACAGTCAGGTCCAGGTAGTTTCATTGATGCCAACACTTTACAAATCCTCACACACTCCAGTTATATATCAGGAGTTTCTGTGTGATGATGAGATGATTACTTGTCAATAAAGCGCAGAGGCTGTTGGGTAGCTGCTCATTACCCTGGGTCTTATTTAATTCCATTTCTCACTGAATTCTGGGACAGATGTGATTCCTTGCTGACAGAATGGTCAATGTGATCTCAATCAATGTTAATGATATTAAATGAACCGCAATTACATTTTATATGGAATAAAATGCTGAAAATAATTGGTTAATGCAATTATTTATCTTTGTGAATGGTTATAATTGGTGATTATAATAATTAATCTTTGTGAATTGATGATAATTGGTGAATATAATTATTTATCTTTGTGAATTGGTGATAATTCCTGAATATAATTATTTACCTTCGTGAATTGATAATATTTGATCTGTATAATTATTTATTTATTTCAGCCTTTACGACCTTCTCCTTCTCTGCTGAAAGTTAAGATCCGTTCAGGAGATCACAGGAGATGCATAATGCAAAAACCATCAACTATCTGGAAACAAAGCTGACAGCTGAGACTACAACAACTACAGGGATATGTCACTCATAGAGTCACGGGGAAGGCCTTTGCTCGGGTCATACTTTGAAGGCTTCATCTACTTGCAGGCCCGAGCATCGTGTGGTGTTTGTGTCGGAAGATATACTCTGGACATGATTTCCTCCATATATTGGACACCATTAGCAGAACAGGACTCTACAAGATTTTGGGGAAAATTGGCTGTTCACCAAAGCTCCTCAGTCTCATTCACTCCTTCCATGGCAACGTGCGCTGCACTGTACAAATTGATGATTCTACTTCCGACAGATTCGGAGTGAAGAAAGGAGTGAAACATGTGCCTTAGTCCTACTGTTTGGCAACTTCTCCATGCTGCTGATCTTTGCCTTCCCTGTAGATGTGGAAGGAGTCTACTCACACACTCGGTCAGACCGCAAGCCCCACACTCTATAAGACTGAAAACGAAGACAAAACCACATTGCATCCTGATCAGAGGATTCCTCCACGCTAATAACTCTGTTATCAAAATGGAAACTCATCCACAAAGACTCATGAACTGACTCTTTCATGCCTGTAACTTGTTCTCCCTGACTATAAGCATGAAGAAAGCCGTGGTCATGGGACAAGGTGTTGCATTTCCGCCATTGATCACACTAAATAACAACCGCATGTAAGTACATTCCGCTACCTGGGTTCCACGGTGACAGGCAGCCTGTCCCTTGATGCAGAACTTGATACCCGTATGGGGAAAGCCGCTGCCACCTTTGCCTGATTCATGAAACGCCCCTGGAATAACATCAAACTGACCCTTAGGACCAAGCTGATGGTTTATAAGGCCTGTGTTCTCAGCATCTTGCTGTATGGCTGTGAAACATGGACGAATTACAGTTATCAAGAAAAGAAGCTCCACAATTTCCATCTTCACTGCCTGCTGCGCATTATGGGTATGTGCTGGCAGGATAAAGTCACGAATGCAGTGGAACTCTCAAAGGCAGAGCTCCCAAGACTGCAGAACTCATCAAACATTCGTGGTTTTGGTGGCTTGGGGACATTCGCAGGTTGGAAAACATACACAACGGCTTTCTTTAAGTTGAGGTAGCCGGAGCCAGACAACCAGTGGGACGCCCAAAGCTCCGTTTGAAAGACGCTTGAAGTGAAGGCTCTAAATATAAATTATTACAACTGAGTGTAATTAACTGATGACTTAGAAAATGGTGACACCTCCGATGGGTTGGCGTGAACCACCATGATGACCAGCGGCTACAGCGGTTTGGCAATCAAGGTCATCACTGGGGAAATAAAAACAACCCACAACGACATTTTGTAGCTTCATGTGCAGCACTTCTGGCAGAACCTGTCTGACAACCATTGGCCTCCTCAGCCACAAGCAATTCTGAAATGGATTTGTTTCCATTGTGTGTCTGTGACCTTTCATAGATGGAATGTTGGCCAGGATCTTCGTAAATTTCAGTTGTAAACAATATGATGTGCTTCTCCCTTTCCCTCTCCCTCACACACACACAGACCAAGATGGCAACTTGTGCTTCAGCTGAAGATCCCATCATGACTTCCTGGGTGGCTCCGTCGCACTGATCTATCGAAGAAAATGACCCTAACTGTCTTTCAGGTGGTATCGTGAACCATAAACTCTCCCCAACACTATGTTTGTTGAGGTGGACATTAAAGTTCCCGCCCTCTCTTTTCAGCTCCCTGATCAACATCCCTCCCTTTAATCAAGATGAACAAAGATATATTCCAGGAATTGGCACTTTACTTTGGTGCTGACTTTAACGTGCGCTAATCAACCACGTTCATCTGCAATTAGTTGAATTTTGTTAAATTTTGACATCTCCCGTGGAAGGCGTTGTGGTACGACATCCAGGGAAGTGGATTCTTGATAAAATAATATCAAAGGTCGAACCTGACAGCGACATTTTCACAGCAGCTGCAATTGCAACATTTGGCCAGCAGATGGACTTGAAATCTTGAAGGATACATTCTATGAAGCAGGCTTTGTCTCAATTAACACTACACTGGACTCTGTCTCTGTCTTTTTAAATTGGACTCCATCTGTGCATATGTTAGACCAAACACTGTCCCTGTTTATATTTCACCGTACCCTGCTTCAATTAATACTGCACCAGTCAAGACCAATATTTATATCACACAGCCTGGAAGATTCCACATCCAACGGATTGGATTTACCTCTGCAGTCCTGTCACATCCAGTAGTTAATGGTGGTGGGCAATTAAACAAATAACCGGAGAATGAGGCTCCACAAAATTGTGGGTCGGGCGCTATATGTATGGCGTAGTGGTATTCTCACTGGGCTACTAATTCGTTGGGGATCTGGGTTTGAATCCCACCACGACAGATGGTGAAATTTGAATTCAAAAGCCGAATAGTGGCTATGAAACCATTGTCGTAAAAACCCATCTAATGCCACCTGGCCTGGACTGCATGTGACTCCAGACCCAGAGCAATGTAGTTGACTCCTAACTAGCCTAACAAGCCACACGGTTCTCAAGGGCAATTAGGGATGGGCAATAAATGCTCGCCTAGCCAGCGCCGCTCCCATTACCATGAACAAACAAAAAAATTGTAGGCCAGACTGGGAAAGGGCTGCAGATTTCCTTCCCTAAAAGACATTGGTGAACCAGATGGATGTTTATGATAATCGATTATGGGTTCATGGTCACCATTATTGAGACATGCTCTCAAATCCAGATTTAATAATTGAATTTGGATTCCACATGCTGCCATAACGGGATTCAAACCCCTATCCCCAGGGAAAAGGCCTGGACCTCTGGGTCACTGATCCAGTGACGTTCCCACTGCACGATCGTCCCTCCCATGTTATACAGGATCCTGGTTCGATTATTAATGTCCTGGGAACTACTTTATTTCTATTGTGCTGGATCAGGCCTCTGTATTAAAATAGACCCTATCTCGTTAATGTTCCACTGGAAGCCATCTCAGTTTGCATTGCACCGGACCCTGTCTCCGTTTATATTATATAAGATCTTGACTATGTCTACATTACGCCAGACCGGGTCATTGTAACTACGGCACTAGACTATGTCTCTGAAGAAGAATCATACGGACTCGAAACGTTAACTCTGTTTCTCTCCCCACAGGTGCTGTCAGACCTGCTGAGTTTGTCCAGCATTTTCTGTTTTTATTTCAGATTTCCAGCATCCGCAGTGTTTTGCTTTTATCTATGCCTCTGTTTAAATTATGGCTGCATTACTCCATGTTTCTCTGAGATGAGAGACAACATTATAAATAAAAATGTTAGGCTAGAAATCGGTATCTGGCAGTAACCTGAAACGGGCAGTATCGGATCGGCCGTACACGATATTCATTTTCAGTGCAGTCAGCAGAATTAGATATCAGATATCTCTTCCATGCGAGCGCCTAAGATCAATTTCTCACCGATAGAGTTGTATGTGTAGGAGGAAGCAGGACATTGTGTTCCCATGTGCTTCTTGTCCTTGTTAGTCTGGGAGGTGGAGGCCACGGGCGTGGAATGTGTTGTTGAAGAGGACTTGGCGAGTTACTGCAGTGCATCTTGTGGATGGTACACACTGCAGCCACAGCGTGTCTGTGGTGAAGGGAGTGAATGTTTAACTCCTGGATGAGGTGCCTATCAGGGGGTTGATTTCCCCTGGTTGGTGTGGAGATTCTTGAGCGTTGCTGCAGTTACATTCGTCCAGGAAAGTAAACAATTTCCAACGGGCATCTGACTTGCAGATTTGCAGAAGCTGGAAAGGCTTCGGGGAATCCGGAGGTGAGTTATTCACAACAGAATCCCCTGCCTCTGACCCACTCTTGTAGCCACAGTATTTATATGGCTGGTCCAGTTCAGTTTCTGTTCAATGGCACCTGCACAACGTTGATGGTGGGTTTCAGCGACGGTAATGTCTTTTGAACGTCAAGGGGAGATGTTTGGTTTCTTTATTGTTGGAGTTGGTCATTGCCACGCACTTGTGTGCTGCTGATATCACTTGCAACTTATCAGCGCAAACTTGTCCAGTTCAAGATGCAATAAGTAAGGACGGTTTCATCATCTGAGAGGTCATAAATGGAACTGAAGTCTGTGAAAATATGAGCGAACATCCCCACTCCTGACCCGGTGATGAAGGGAAGGTCATTGATTTAGCTGCTGAAGATGGTTGGACCAAGGACACTTCTCTGAGAGACTCCTGGAACGATGTCCTGGTGCTGAGATGATTGGTCTTCAACAACACAACATCTTCTTATTCGCTAGGTGTGACTCCAGCCAGTGGAGAAACTTGCCCCTGATTCCCGTTGACCTGACACTTTCCAAGGCTTCCTGATGCCACACTCAGTCAATAGCTACTTTGACATCAAGTACTGAAGCACTCATACATCATGTCTGGAAGTTCGCTCTCTTGTTCATGTGCAGGCCAATTTTACAATGAGCTTTGATGCTGGCTGATCCTGGTGGATCCAGTCTGAGCTTTGGTGAGCAGGTCGGCGACACCTTCAGTCAATTTACTGATGATTGAGAGTAGACTGATTGAGCTGCAAGGGGACAGACCTGATCTGTTGTCCATTACGTACAGTGTTCTAGCTTCACGCTATGGTTCATCATTTTCAGGTATGCCTGGTCTTGCTTCTGACCTGCTGGCCTACATTTCTCATTGTTCCCATGCTGGATGTTAGACTTATAGACTCAGAGACGTTTACAGCACAGATGGAGGCCATTCGGCCCATCGTTTCCGCCCCAGTAAACAAAGATCTGACTACACTCAGCCCATTTCCCCACGCTTGGCCCATAGCCCTGGAGGCTATGGCAGCTGAAGTGAACATTTAAATCCTTCTTAAATGTTACTAGAGTTTCTGACTCAACCACCCTTTCAGGCAGTGAGTTCCAAATTCCTACCACCCTCTGGGTGAAAAAAGATTCTCCTCAACTCCCCTCTCAGCCTTCTACCTCTTATCTAAAATCTCTGCTCTCTGGTTTTTGACCCCCCTACTAATGGAAAAGGTGCCTTCCTATCCACCCTATCTATGCCCCTCAGCACCCCCTCAACCATTGCTGCTCCAAGGAAAACAGCCACTGCCTATCCAATCTTTCCTCATATCTCAGACCCTCCAGCCCAGACAGCATCCTGGTAAATCTCCTCTGCACTCTCTCCAGTGCAGTCACATACTTCCTAGAAATGTGGTGACCAGAACTGCACGCAGTGCTCCAGTTGTGGCCTAACTAATGTTTTATACAGTTCCAGCATAACCTCCCTGCTCTTGTGCTCTTTTATGCCTCAGCTAATAAAGGCAAGTAACCCATATGCCTTCTTAACCACCTCATCTACCTGCTCTGCTACCTTCAAGAATCTGTGGATAGGCACACTAAGGTTTGAGTGAGAGATATTCTGGTCCATGAGATTACAGGGTGTGATTGAATGCAACTATCCTGCTGTTAATGACCAACAGTATCTCGTTGATGCTAAGTTTTGAGCTGCTAGACCTGTTCTGAATGTATCCTGTTTAGTACAGTGGCAGTGCCGCACAACACAATGGAGAATGTGCTCAGTGTGAATACCAGCCTTGGTTTCCGCAAGGACAGTGCAGGGGTCAATCTCACTTATATCGATAGTGTGATGGGCCGGAGATCAGGTAAAGTTTTCCCTCGTGTTGGCTTTCTAACCATCTGTGGCAGGTCCATTCTGGCAGATACGTCATTCAGGACTCATCCAGCTCTGGTATTCATGGTCTTGTCAAATGGTAATTGATTTTGCAAATTCACAGCACATCCGTTGCCCTTGCTACCCTCAGTGTTTCTTCCACGCAGTGGTAAAGATGAAGGAGTATAGATTCATCAGTTGAGGAAGGGCAATAGGTGGTAATCACCAGGAGGTATCTCCACCCATATCTTATCTGGTTCTGTGGGACTTCAGGGCATCTGGTGTCAATATTGCTGCTCTCCACCATGCCTCTGTTCATACTACACTGGGCCTGTCTCATTGTTACTGCTCTAGTCCATGTTTCTGTAATACTAGACCCTGTCTCAGTTATTGCTGCTCTCCACCATGTCTCTGTTCATATTACACTCAGTTTGTCTCATTGTCACTGCTCTAGTCCATGTTTCTGTTTCTGTAACACGGGACCCTGTCTCAGTTATTGCTGCTCTCCACCAGGTCTCTGTTCATATTACACTGGGCCTGTCTCATTGCTACTGTTCTAGTCCATGTTTCTGTTTCTGTAACATTAGGTCCTGTCTCAATTATTTATGTAATTGTCCTCTGTTTATATTACATTAGTATATTCCATTACTTCATTGCACTAGACCCTGGAAATAGGAGTTAAATGGTTTAATTTAAACAGCCGCAAGATAAGAGAGGTCTGCGGATCATGAACACAAATCTGGGATGCAGGGAGGACAAGTCATAACTTCTAAATAGGCACCCATGATAATTGTTCCCATCATCTTGCTGCCTTATCTTCACTATTTCCACCCCAGCCAATTTCACATTATTGCACTTGTGCAGTGCAGTAATAACTGAGGGAGGGTCTAATGTAATTTAAATACAGATATGATCTAGCACAGAACTGAGACAGCGTCTACTGAAATATAGAAACAGATTAATATATACAGAGAGAGGTCAATTATAATATAAACAGAAACAGGGCCTTGTTTAATAGAAGCAAAGACAGGGTCTAGAGTAATATAAACAGAAACAGGGTCCAGTGTAATATAAATAGAGACAGGGTCTAGTGTATTATAAACATATAGGGCCCAGTTTAATATAAACAGGGGCAGGGCCTAGTGCAATATAAACAGAGACCAGATCGAATGTAATTTAAACAGAGGCAGCGTCTAGTGCAAAATAAACAGAGACATATCGAGTATAATATTAACAGAGACATGCCGAGTGTAATATAAACAGTGACATATCAAGTGTAATACAAACAGGGGCAGAGCCTAGTATAATATAAACAGAGACAGGGTCTAATGTAATGTAAACCGAGACAGGGATCAGTGTAACATAAACAGAAACAGGGTCTAGTGTAATATAAACCAGGGCAGGGCCTAGTGCAATATAAACAGAGACAGCGTCTCATGCAATATAAACAGAGACATGTCGAATATAAAAAAGAGACATGTTGAGTGTCATATAAACAGGGAGAAGGCCTAGTGCAATATAAACAGAGATACTGTCTAGTGAAATATAAACAGAGACACCGTCTAGTGCAATATAAACAGAGACATGTCGAGTGTAATATAAACAGGGACAGGGCCTAGTGTAATATAAACAGAGACAGGGTCTGGTCTGTGTAATATAAGCAGGGACAGGGTCACGTTCGAACGCAATATCAAGATAGGGTCTACTGTCCCATCAAACACTCCCAGGACAGGTGCAGCATGAGGCTAGGCACAGAATTTAAAGCTACCTCTACATTGTCACATTGAACACTCCTAGGGAAGATGCAGCACAGGTTAGAGAGAGGGAAACTCCCTCGACACTGTCACCATGAAACACTCCCAGGGCAGATACAGCACGGGTTAGATATGGTTAGACACAGTCTAGTGTAATGCATAGACAAGGCTCCATCAAACAGCCCCAGGACAGGTGTAGCATGGGGCTACATTAATAAAGTAAAGTTCCCTCTACATTGCCACATGAAACACTACCAAGGCAGGCAAAGCATGGGTTAGATTCAGGGTGAATCTCCCTCTACGCTATCGCCATCAAACATTCCCAGGGCAGGTACAACACCGTTCAGATACAGGGTAAAACTTCCTCTACATTGTCAGCTCAAACACAGTTAAGGCATGTAGGGTAAGGGTTCTATGCAGTGTAAAGTTTCTTCTGCACTCTTCATCAGACATTTCCCAGGAAGCTCGACACTGGGGGCAGGTAAAGAGGAAAGCTGCCTCAGCACCGTCACATCAGGCATTCCCAGGTCTTAGATACGGGGCAAATCTCCCTTTACACTGTCTCATCAAACACAGCCATGTCAAATACAGCACGGTTTAGATGCGGAGTAAAGCTCCCTCTAAACTGCCCTATCAATTAGTCCCAGGCCAGGTATACCACAATATAGATACAGAGTAAATCTCCCTCTACACAGTCGTATCAAACAGTCCCAGGGCAATCACAGTGCAGGTTAGGTGCAAAGTAAAGCTCCCTCTACACTGTCCCATCAGACACTCCAAAGGCAGGGACAGCAGGGGTTAGATACAGGGAAAGATCCTTCGGCACAGCCACACCAAATCCTCGCTACTGGCTGCAACACAGGTTAGATACAGAGTAAAGTTTCACCTGCAGTTTCCCATCAAGCACTCTCAGGTCAGTGAATGCTCAGAACAGATTTAGAGTAAAGTTCCCTCTACGGATTCCAATCCATTTCATTAGATCCATTTAGATTGAAGTGCATGAATCGGGCTGAGAGAATACATTGGCTAGGCATTGACTTCATGTTGTGGAGTAAAGACAGTGACCCATGGTGGAGCGACAAGACACAGAACCAGAGAGGAGAAAGAGACAGAGAGAGAGAGAGGGTACAGAAAATCTTTACAAACACATTTGCCGTGTCATTATATTTCATGATAAGTGGGAATCTTTCTTAATTCTGAACATAGATATCATCCTGACATAATTCTCATATAACTGATTTTAAAAATGTCCAAAAAACAATTGCTACTGAAATCGGTTGATGTATTTGCATGTTTGACTCTATTTCTGTGCTGTGTTGATGGGGAAATATTTGTTGTGTTTTTGTGTCTCCAGAATCTAATCTGGGACTTCTATTTCTGTGTTTATTTACATAAACGCCTCACTGATCTCAATGAAGTGTTCATGGCAGCAAAACCAGATAAACACAGACATTTATTGATTGGTTTCAACTCAAAACAAGGGTTTATTTTAAGAATATTGACAGTTGGTACAAAATTAATAGAAACTTTTTCAACGTCCATTAGAACAGATGTTAATTATTTCAAATAATTAAAAATACATTTAAATTAATAATTCAATTCTGAAAGTTCTACTGTCACAATCAATGATGAATATTTGAACAGGCTGGGATTACACCGAATGTCAATTTGTTGGAAGATTGAACCGATTAAAAATGGACAATTTAAAACAGCAGCCAGAGGAGCGACCTATAATCATATTAATCTCAGAGTTTTCAACATATCACAACTAGCATTTTAAAATGTTAACATTTAGGAAGAATTTGCATTTATAGAACGCTGCTTATGACCCCAGGACATCCTAAAGCCCTTGAAATTCGTTGATGTACATTTGTTGAAGTTTAGTCACTGCTGAAATGTTGGAAATCCATCCGGTGATTTGTGCACTGCAAGCTCTCATGAATAGAGCTGTGAAAAATGACAAGATAATATGTGATTTTAGTTGAAGAATGAATATTGGTCCATGATAGTGGGGAGAACAGTCCTGCTCTATAGATTGGTACCAAGGGAGATGTTGAACTTGTCATCGGCCTGAGCGTTTGACCTGTTTCTCTCTCTATTGATGCCCACTGACCTGCTGAGTGGTTATTTTTTGCCCTGCTTTAGATTTCCCGAATCTGCAGTATTTTGCAGCATTTTAATTCATTCTTGGGATATGGGTGTCAATGATGAACTAATTCTAACACTTCGCCCTGTCTCAGTTTATTCTAGTGCAGGCCATATATCAGGAATCACTGCACTACACACTGTCTCAGTTTATATTAATTTAGACCCTGTATCAGTACTCACTGCAGTAGACCCTGTCTCAGTTTACATTAATCTAGACCCGGTATCAGTCATCTCTGCACTGGACATTGTCTGAATTTATATTGATCAGGACCATGTATCAGTAAACACTGCACTGGACCCTGTCTCAGTTTCTATTAATCTAGACCCTGTATTAGTAATGACTGCACTAGGCCCTGATTCAGTTTATATTAGTCCAGACCCTCTATCAGTAATCATTGGAAAGGACACAGTCTCAGTTTATATTGATCCTGATCCTGTATCATTAATTACTGCACTAGCCCCTGTCCTAGTTTATATTAATCTAGTCCCTGTATCAGTTATCACTGCACGAGGCCCTGTCACAGTTTATATTAATCTAGATTCTGTGTCAGTAATCACTGTACTAGACACTGTCTCAGTTGACATTGATCTAGACCTGAATCAGTAATCGGTTTATATTATCACAGAATCACAGAATCACACAGTGCAGAAGAGGCCCTTCAGCCCATCAAGTCCGCACCGACACGTGAGAAACACCTGACCTACCTACCTAATCCCATTTACCAGCACTTGGCCCATAGCCTTGCTAATGTTATGATGTGCCAAGTGCTCATCCAGGTACTTTTTAAAGGATGTGAGGCAACCCACCTCCACCACCCTCCCAGGCACCGCATTCCAGACCGTCACCATCCTCTGGGTAAAAAAGCTTTTCCTCAAATCCCCCCTAAACCTCCTGTCCCTCACTTTGAACTTATGTCCCCTCGTGACTAACCCTTCAACTAAGGGGAACAGCTGCTCCCTATCCACCCTGTCCACGCCCCTCATTATATTGTACACCTCGATCAAGTCGCCCCTCAGTCTTCTCTGTTCCAATGAAAACAACCCAAGTCTATCCAACCTCACTTCATAACTTAAATGTTTCATACCAGGCAACATCCTGGTGAATCTCCTCTGCACCCTCTCCAGTGCATCACATCCTTCCTATAATGTGGCGACCAGAACTGCACACAGTACTCCAGCTGTGGCCTCACCAAGGTTCTATACAACTCCAACATGGCCTCCCTACTTTTGTAATCTATGCCTCGATTGATAAAGGCAAGTGTCCCATATGCCTTTTTCACCACCCCACTAACATGCCCCTCCACCTTCAGAGATCAATGGACACACACACGCCAAGGTCCCTTTGTTCCTCAGAACTTCCTAATGTCATCCAGTTCATTGAATACTTCCTAGTCAAATTACCCCTTCCAAAGAGTATCACCTCACACTTTTCACGGCTAAATTCCATCTGCCACTTATCTGCCCATTTGGCCATCCCATTTATATCTTCCTGTAGCCCAAAACACTCAACCTCACTGTTAACCAACCAGTCAATCTTTGTGTCCTCCGCAAACTTACTAATCCTACCCCACACATAGTCATCTATGTCATTTACATAAATGACAAATAATGGGGGACCCAGCACAGGTCCCTGTGGTACTCCATTGGACACTGGCTTCCAGTCACTAAAGCATCCTTCTGTCATCACCCTCTATCTCCTATAACTAAGCCAATTTTAGAATTATATTCTGCCTTGCCTCAGTTGTTATCAAACTAGACTCTGTATCAGTTATCACCGTACTAAGCCTTGTCTTCCTTACATTAATTTAGAGCCTGCATCAGTAATCACTGCACTGTGCCCTGCCACAGTTTATATCAATTAAGACCCCGTGTAAATAATCACTGCACTGGACACTGCCTCAATTTATATTGAGCTAGACCATGTATCAGTAGTCTCCGCACCAGACCTGTCTCAGATTATATTAATCTAGACCCTGTATCTGTAATCTCTGTACTTGAGGCTCTCTCAGTTTATATTAATCTAGACACTGTAACATTAAACACTGCACTAGGCCCTGTCTCAGTTTATATTAATTTAGTCCCTGCAGCAGTCATCACTGCAAGAGCTCCTGTCCCAGTTGTATTTATCTAGGCCCTGTATCAGTAATCACTGCACTAGACCCTGTCTCATTTTATATGCATCCAACCCTGCAACACAAATCACGGCACCAGGCCTTGTCTCAGTTTATATCAATCTAGACCCTGTATCAGTAATCACTGCACTAGACCCTATGTCATTTTATATGAATTTGGACCCTATATCAGTAATCACTGCACTTGAGCCTCTCTCAGTTTATATTAATCTCGGCCCGGTATCAGTAATCTCTGCGCTATGCCCTGCCTCAGGTTTTCTTTATCAATCTAGACCCTGTATCAGTAATCACTGCCCGAGCCCCATCCCAGTTATATTTATCTAGACCCTATACCAATGAACACTTCACCAGGCCTTGTCTCAGTTTATGTTAGTTCAGACCGTGTATCAGTAATTACTGTACAAGAGCCTGTCTCAGTGTATATTAATCAAGGCCCTGTTTCTGTAACCACTACACTCGTCCCTCTTCTGGTTATAATAATCTTCACCCTGAATTTATAATCACTGCACTTGGCCCTCTCTCAGTTTCTATTAACCTAGACCCTGTATCAGTAATCACTGCAGTAGGCCCTGCCTCAGTTCATATTTATCTCAGCCCTGTATCAGTAATCACTGCATTGGACATTGTCTGAGTTTATATTGATTGAGACCCTGTATCAGTAATTACTGCACAAGAACCTGTCTCAGTTTATATTAAGCTAGAACCTGTGTCTGTAATTACTGCACTAGAGCATGCCTCAGTTTACATTAATCTAGATCCTGTATCAGTAATCACTGTACTCAACATTGTCTGAGTTTATGTTGATTGAGACACTGTATTAGTAAACACTGGTCTAGACCCTGTCTCAGTTTATATTAATCTAGATCCTGTATCAGTCATCACTGCTCTATGGCCTACCTCAGTTTATATTAGTCCAGACCATCTATCAGTAATAATTGCATTAAGCCCCGTCTCAGGCTATATTAATCTAGACCCTGTATCAGTAATGACTGCACGAGGCCCTGTTTCACTTTATATTAATCCAGACCCTGCATCAGTAATCGCTGCACTGGACATTGTCTAAGTTCATATTGATTGAGATCATGTGTCAGTAATCACTGCACTAGGCCCTATCAAAGTTTACATTAATTTAGCCCCTGCAGCAGTAATCACTGCCCGAGCCCGTGTCCCAGTTATATTTATCTGGGCCCTGTCATTGAACACTGCACCAGGCCCTGTCTCAGGTTATGTTAGTTCAGACCGTGTATCAGTAATTACTGTACTAGAGCCTGTCTCAATTTATATTAATCAAGGCCCTTTTTCAGTAATCACTGCACTCATCCCTGTTCTGGTTATAATAATCCGCACCCTGAATCTATAATCATTGCACTTGGCCCTCTCTCAGTTTCTATTAACCTAGACTCTGTAGTACTAATCACTGCAATATGCCCTGCCTCAGTTTATTTCAATCTAGACCCTGTATCAGCAATTACTGCAATTTTCCCTACATTAGTTTATATCAATCTAGACCCTAAATCAGTAATCGCTGCACTAGGCCATGCCTCAGTTCATATTAATCAAAACCATGTATCAGCAATCACTGCACTAAACACTATCTCAGTTTTATTTTTATCAAGACCTAGGATCAGTAATCACTGCACTAGGCACTTTCTCATGTAATTTTAATCCAGACCCTCTATCATTAATCACTGCACTAGACCTTATCTCAATTTATATTGATGTACACCCTGTAACTGAAATCACTTCAATAGACACTGTCTCAGTTTATTTTGATCCTGATCCTGTAACATTACTCACTGCACTAGCCCCTGTCCTACTTTATGTTAATCTAGTCCCTGTGTCGGTAATCACTGCACTAGGCCCTGCCTCACTTTATATCAACCTGGACCGTCTATCAGTAATCACTGCAGTAGGCCCTGTCTCAGTTCATGTTAATCTAGACCCTAAATCAGTAATCACTGCACTAGGCCCTGCCTCAGTTCATATTAATTTAGGCCATGTATCAGTAATCACTTCAATGGACACTGTTTCAGTTTATATTGACCCTAATCCTGTATTATTAATTAATGCACTAGCCTCTGTCCTACTTTATATTTACCTCGGCCCTGCATTAGTAATCACTGCACTAGACTCTGTCTCAGTTTAAATTAATGTAGACCCTGTATCAGTAATTCTGGCATTAGAGCCTGCCTCATTTTATATAAATCAAACACTGTATAATAATCAGTGCAATGGACACCCTCACTTTATATTGATCTAGACCCCGTATCAGTAATCACTGCACTAGCCGCTGTCCTCGCTTTTATTTATTTTGGCCCTGCATCACTAATCACTGCACTATGGCCTGCCTCAGTTTATATCAATCCAGATCCTGTATCAGTAATAACTTCGCTGGACCCTGTCTCCATTTATATTAGTCCACACCCAGTATCAATAATGAAAGAGCTAGAGAATGCCTCCATTTATATGAGTCCAGACCCTGTATCAGAAATCACTGCACTGGCCCCTATCCCAGTATATATTTATATAGACCCTGTATCAGTAATCACTGCACTCACCCCTGTCTCTGTTTATATTGATCTGGACGCTGTGTCAGTAATCACTGCACTAGACCCAGCATCAGTTTATATCAATCTAAACCCTATAGCAGTAATCACTGTACTTGGCTCTGTCTCAAGTTCTATTGATCTAGACCCTGTATCGTAATCAGTGCAATGGACACTATCTCACTTTATATTAATCTAGGCCCTGTATCAGTAATCCCTGCAGTTTGCCATGCCTCAGTTTATATCAATCCATATCCTGTATCAATAATCACTGCACTAGACCTTATCTCAGTTTAAATGAGTCCAAAACCTGTATCAGTAATGACAGAACTAGAGAATGCCTCCGCTTATTTTAGTCCAGACACTGTAACAGCAATCACTGCACTAGCCCCTGTCCCAGTTTATATTTATCTAGACCGTGTATCAGTAATCACTGCACAATGCCCTGTCTCAGTTTCTGTCAAGCTAGAGCCTGTATCAGTAATCACTGCACTAGACCTCGTCTCAGTTTATATTAATCAAGACCCTGTATCAGTAATCACTCTACTGGAAACTGTCTCAGTTTATATTGATCTAGACCATGTATCAGTAATCACTGCACTAGGCCCTGTATTAGTTTCTGTCAAGCTAGAGCCTGTATCAGTAATCACTGCAATAGGCCTCATCTCAGTTTATATTAATCAAGACCCTGTATCAGCAATCACTCTACTGGAAACTGTCTCAGTTTATATTGATCTAGACCATGTATCAGTAATCATTGCACTAGCCCCTGTCCCAGTTTATCTTGATCTAGACCATGTATCAGTAATCACTGCACTAGGTCCTGTCTCAGTTTCTGTCAAGCTAGAGCCTGTATCAGTAATCACTGCACTAGGCCCTGTCTCAGTTTATATTAGCCTAGAGCCTTGTTCAGTTATCACTGCAATATGGCCTGCCTCAGTTCATATTAACCTAGGCCCTAAATCAGTGATCGCTGCACTAGGCCCTGCCTCAGTTCATATTAAATTAGGCCATGTATCAGTAATCACTGCAATGGACACTGCCTCAGTTTATATTGACCCTGATCCTGCATCATTAATCAATGCACTAGCCTCTGTCCTGCTTTATATTTACCTCAGCCCTGCATCAGTAAACACTGCACTAGGCTCTGTCTCAGTTTACATTAATCTAGACCCTGTATCAGTAATCACTGCACTATGCCATGCCTCTGTTTTTATCATCTAGACCCTGTATCAGTAATCATCACACTAGGCTCTGTCTCAGTTTATATTAATCTAGACCCTGTATCGGTAATCACTGCACTGGACACTGTCTTAGTTTATATTGATCCAGACCCTGTATCAGCAATCACTGCAGTAGGCCCAGTCGCAGTTTATATTAATCTTGACCCTGCATCAGTTTTCACTGCACTGGACACTGTCTCAGATTCTATTAATCTAGACCCTGTATTAGTAATGACTGCACTGGACATTGTCTGAGTTTATATTGATCAGGACCATGTATCAGTAACCATGGCACTGGAACCTGTCTCAGTTTCTATTAACCTAGTCATCTATGTTGTTTATATAAATGACAAATAATAGGGGACCCAGCACAGATCTCTGTGCTATGCCACTGGACACTGGCTTCCAGTAACTAAAGCATTCTTCGGTCATCATCCTCTGTCTCCTACAACAAAGCCAATTTTAGAATTATATTCTGCCCTGCCTCAGTTTTTATCAATCTAGACCCTGTATCAGTAATCACCATACTAGACCTTGTCTCAGTTTAAATTAATTTAGAGCCTGCATCTGTAATCACTGCATTGTTCTCTGCCGCATTTTCTATTAATCAAGACACCGTGTCAGTAAGCACTGCACTGGACACTGCCTCAATTTATACTGAGCTAGGCCATGTATCAGTAATTTCTGCACTAGACCTGTCTCAGATTATATTAATCTAGGCCCTGTATCTGTAATCTCTGTACTTGAGGCTGTCTCGGTTTATATTAATCCAGCCCCAGTAACATTAATCGCTGCACTAGGCCCTGTCTCAGTTTTTATTAATCAAGACCCTGTATCAGTGTTCACTGCAGTAGAAACTGTCTCAGTTGATATTGATCTCGACCCTGTCTCAGTTTATATTGATCTTGGTCCCACATCAGTTATCTCTGCACTAGACTCTGTCTCACTTTATATTAGCCTAGTCCCTCTATCAGTAATCACTGCGCTAGATCCAGTCTGAGTTTATATTAATTTAGTCCCTGCAGCAGTAATCACTGAAAGAGCTCCTGTCCCAGTTATATTTATCTAGGTCCTGCATCAGTGAACACTTCACCAGGGCATGTCACATTTTATGTTGGTTCAGACCCTGTATCAGTAATTATTGTACAAGAGTTTATTTTAATGAAGACGCTGTTTCAGTAATCACTGCATTCGACCCTGTTCTGGTAATAATAATTTGCACCCTGAACCTAAAAGCACTGCACTAGACTGTTTCTCAGTTTATATTAATCTGGACCCTGTATCTGTAATCACTGCACTAGACCCTGTCTCATTTTATATGCATCCAACCCTGTAACACAAATCATGGCACTAGGCCTTGTCTAAGTTTATATCAATCTAGACCCTGTATCAGTAGTCACTGCACTTGAGCCTCTCTGAGTTTATATTAATCTCGGCCCGGTATCAGTAATCACTGCACTAGACCCTGCCTCAGCTTTTTTTATGAATCTAGACCCTGTTTCAGTTATCACTGCACTAGGCCCCGCCTCAATATATATTAACCGAGACCCTGTATCAGTAATCACTGCCCGAGCCCTGTCCCAGTTATATTTATCTAGGCCCTATATCAATGAACACTTCACCAGGCCCAGTCTCAGTTTTTATAAATCTAGACCCTGTATCAGTAATCACCATACTAGACCGTGTCTGAGCTTAAATTAATTTAGAGCCTGCATCAGTAATCACTGCACTGTTCTCTGCCGTATCTTCTATCAATCAAGACCCCGTGTCAGTAAGCACTGCACTGGACACTACCTCAGTTTATATTGAGTTAGACCATGTATCAGTCATCTCTACACTAGACCTGTCTCAGATTATATTAATCTAGACCCTGTATCTGTAATCTCTGTACTTGAGGCTCTCTCAGTTTATATTAATCTAGCCCCTGTAACATTAGTCACTGCACTAGGCCCTGACTCAGTTTTTATTAATCAAGACCCTGTATCAGTAATCACTGTAGTAGAAACTGTCTCAGTTGATATTTATCTAGACCCTGTCTCAGTTTATATTGATCTTGGTCTCACATCAGTTATCTCTGCACTAGACTCTGTCTCACTTTATATTAGCCTAGTCCCTCTATCAGTAATCACTGCGCTTGATCCAGTCTGAGTTTATATTAATTTAGTCCCTGCAGCAGTAATCACTGAAAGAGCTCCTGTCCCAGTTATATTTATCTAGGCCCTGTATCAGTGAACACTTCACCAGGGCCTGTCACATTTTATGTTGGTTCAGACCCTGTATCAGTAATTACTGCAAAAGAGCCTGTCTCAGTTTATGTTAATCAAGACCCTGTTTCAGTAATCACTGCATTTGACCCTGTTCTGGTAATAATAATTTGCAACCTGATCCTAAAAGCACTGCACTGGACTGTTTCTCAGTTTCAATTAATCTGGACCCTGTATCAGTAATCAGTGCACTGGACCCTGTCCCATTTTATATCCATCCAACCCTGTAACACAAATCATGGCACTAGGCCCTGTCTCAGTTTATATCAATCTAGACCCTATATCAGCAATCACTGCACTAGACCCTACGTCATTTTATATCAATTTGGATCCGAAATCAGCAATCACTGCACTTGAGCCTCTCTGAGTTTATATAAATCTCGGCCTGGTATCAGTAATCCCTGCACTTTACCCTGCCTCAGCCTTTTTTATGAATCTAGACCCTGTTTCAGTTATCACTGCACTAGGCCCCATCTCAATATATATTAAGCTAGACCCTGTATCAGTAATCACTGCCCGAGCCCCTGTCCCAGTTATATTTATCTAGGCCCTATATCAATGAACACTGCACCAGGCCATGTCTCAGTTTATGTTAGTTCAGACCATGTATCAGTAATTACTGAACAAGAGCCTGTCTCAGTTTAAAATAAATAAGGCCTTTTTTCAGTAATCACTGCAGTCATCTCTGTTCTGGTTATAATAATCTGGTTATTATTATAATAACCCTGAATCTATAATCACTGCACTTGGCCCTCTATCAGTTTCTATTAAACTAGACCCTGTATCAGTAATCACTGCAGTAGGCCCTGCCTCAGTTCATATTTATCTCGGCCCTGTATCAGTAATCACTGCATTGGACATTGTCTGAGTTTATACTGATTGAGACCTTGTATCAGCAATTACTGTACAAGAACCTGTCTCAGTTTATATTAACTTAGGTCCTGGGTCTGTAATCACTGCACTAGCGCATGTCTCAGTTTATATTAATCCAGATCCTGTATCAGTGATCAGTGCACTTGGCATTGTCTGAGTTTATATTGATTGAGACCCCATATCAGTAAACACTGGACTAGACCCTGTCTCAGTTTATATTAATTTAGACCCTGTATCAGTAATGACTGCACTAGGCCCTGCCTCAGTTTATATTAATCCAGGCCATGTATCAGTAATCGCTGCACTTGGACCCATCTCAGTTTATATTGATCTGGACACTGTATCAGTTATCACTGCACTAGACCCTGCCTCAGTTTATATTAATCTAGGCTCTGTGTCAGTAATCACTGCACTGGACATTGTCTGAGTTAATATTGATTGAGACCATGTGTCAGAAATCACTGCACATGGCCCTGCCACAGTTTATATTAAGCTAGATCCATCTCAGTTTATATTGATCTGGACACTGTATCAGCTATCACTGCACTAGACCCTCCCTCAGTTTATATTAATCTAGGCTCTGTGTCAGTAATCACTGCACATGGCCCTGTCTCAGTTTATATTGATCCTGATTCTGTATCAGTAAGCACTGCACCAGACCATGTTTCAATTTAGATTAATCTCGACCCTGTATCAGTAATCCTTGCACTATGCCCTGCCTCAGTTTTCATCAATCTCGACCCTGTATCTGTAATCACTGCAATAGGCCCGGTCTCAGATTATATTAATCTACACCCTGTATCAATCATCACTGCATTAGACACTGCATCAGTTTCTATTGATCTAGACTTTGCATCAGTTCTTTCTGCACTAGATCCTGTCTCAGTTTATATTTATCTGGACCCAGTATCAGTAATCACTGATTATGGTCTGCCTCAGTTTATATCAACCTAGACCCTGTATCTGTAATCACTGCACTTGGCAGTGTCTCCGCTTTTATTAATCAAGACCCTGCATCAGTAATCACTGCAATGAACACTGTCTCCATATATATTGATCTAGGCTCTGTATCACTGCAATATGCCTTCCCTCAGTTTATATCAAATAGACCCTGTATCAGTAATCACTGAACGAGACCCTGTTACAGTTTATATTAACATAGAGCCTGCATTTGTCATCACTGCACAATGCTCTGCCTCAGTTTATATCAATCAAGATCCTGTATCAGTAATCTCTGCACTAGGCCCTGTCTCAGTTTATATTAGTCCAGAGTCTCTATCAGTAATCACTGCACTAGGCCCTATCTCCATTGATATTGATCTAGATCTTGTATCAGTAATCACTGCAAAGGACACTGTCTCAGTTTATATTGATCATGATCCTGTATCATTAATCACTGCATTAGCCCGTGTCCTGGTTTATATTTATCTAGGCCCTGTCTCAGTTTATATTAATCTGGACCCTGTATCAGCGATCACTGCACTATGCCCTGCCTCAGTTTTTTTTAAATCAGTCTAGACCCTGTATCAGTAATCACTGCACTAGGCCCTATCAAAGTTTATATTAATTTAGCCCCTGCAGCAGTAATCACTGCCCGAGCCCCTGTCCCAGTTATATTTATCTGGGCCCTGTGACAGTGAACAGTGCACCAGGCCCTGTCTCAGGTTATGTTAGTTCAGACCGTGTATCAGTAATTACTGTACAAGAGCCTGATTCAGTTTATATTAATCAAGGCCCTGTTTCAGTAATCACTGCACTCCTCCCTGTTCTGGTTATAATAATCTGCACCCTGAATCTATAATCACTGCACTTGGCCCTCTCTCAGTTTCTATTAACCTAGACCCTGCATCAGTAATGACTTCAATATGCCCTGTCTTAGTTTATATCAATCTAGACCCTAAATCAGTAATCACTACACTAGGCCATGCCTCAGTTCATCAGGTCATATTAATCTAGAGCATGTATCAGTAATCACTGCACTAGACACTGTCTCATGTTATGTTAATCTAGACCCTGCATCATTAATAACTGCACTGGACCTTATCTCAGTTTATACTGATGTACACCCTGTAACCATAATCACTTCAATGGACACTGTCTCAGTTTATATTGATCCTCATCCTGTATCATTAATCACTGCACTAGCCCATGCCCTAGTTTATATTACTCTAGTCCCTGTGTTGGTAATCACTGCACTAGGCCCTGCCTCACTTTATATCAACCTAGATCGTCTATCAGTAATCACTGCACTAGGCCCTGTCTCAGTTTACATTAGCCTAGAGCCTTGTTCAGTAATCACTGCAATATGGCCTGCCTCAGTTCATATTAACCTAGGACCTAAATCAGTGATCGCTGCACCAGGCCCTGCGACAGTTCATATTAATTTAGGCCATGTATCAGTAATCACTTCAATGGACACTGTCTCAGTTTATATTGACCCTGATCCTGTATCATTAATCAATGCACTAGCCTCTGTCCTACTGTATATTTACCTCGGCCCTGTATCAGTAATCACTGCACTAGGCTCTGTCTCAGTTTACATTAATCGAGACCCTGTATCAGTAATCACTGCACTATGCCCTGCCTCTGTTTTTATCGTCTAGACCCTGTATCAGTAATCATCACACTAGGCTCTGTCTCAGTTTATATTACTCTAGACCCTGTATCGGTAATCACTGCACTTGAAAGTGTCTCCGCTTTTATTAATCAAGACCCTACATCAGTAATCACTGCAATGAATACTGTCTCCATATATATTGATCTAGGCTCTGTATCACTGCAATATGCCTTCCCTCAGTTTATATCAAATAAACCCTGTATCAGTAATCACTGAACGAGACCCTGTTACAGTTTATATTAACATAGAGCCTGCTTTTGTCATCTCTGCACAATGCCCTGCCTCAGTTTATATCAGTCAAGACCCTGTAACAGTAATCTCTGCACTAGGCCCTGTCTCAGTTTATATTAGTCCAGAGCCTCTATTAGTAATCACTGCACTAGGCCCTATCTCCATTGATATTGATCTAGATCTTGTATCAGTAATCACTGCAAAGGACACTGTCTCAGTTTATATTGGTCCAGATCCTGTATCATTAATCACTGCATTAGCCCATGTCCTGGTTTATATTTATCTAGGCCCTGTCTCAGTTTATATTAATCTGGACCCTGTATCAGCGATCACTGCACTATGCCCTGCCTCAGTTTTTTTTAAATCTGTCTAGACCCCGTATCAGTAATCACTGCACTAGGCCCTATCAAAGTTTATATTAATTTAGCCCCTGCAGCAGTAATCACTGCCCGAGCCCCTGTCCCAGTTATATTTATCTGGGCCCTGTGACAGTGAACAGTGCACCAGGCCCTGTCTCAGGTTATGTTAGTTCAGACCGTGTGTAAATAATTACTGTACAAGAGCCTGATTCAGTTTATATTAATCAAGGCCCTGTTTCAGTAATCACTGCACTCCTCCCTGTTCTGGTTATAATAATCTGCACCCTGAATCTATTATCACTGCACTTTGCCCTCTCTCAGTTTCTATTAACCTAGACCCTGTATCAGTAATCACTTCAATATGCCCTGCCCCCGCCTATATTAATTTAGACCCTGTATCAGCAATCAATTGATATGCCCTGTCTTAGTTTATATCAATTAAGACCCTAAATCAGTAATCGCTGCACTAGGCTGTACCTCAGTTCATATTAATCTAGACCATTTTTCAGTAATCACTGCACTAGACACTATCTCAGTTTTATAAATTTCAAGACATTGGATCAGTAATCACTGCACAAGACACTGTCTCATGTTATATTAATCCAGACCCTGCATCATTAATCACTGCACTGGACCTTATCTCAGTTTATACTGATGTACACACTGTAACCATAATCACTTCAATGGACACTGTCTCAGTTTATATTGATCCTCATCCTGCATCATTAATCACTGCACTAGCCCCTGACCTAGCTTATATTGCTCTAGCCCCTGTGTCGGTAATCACTGCACTAGGCCCTACCTCACTTTCTATCAACCTAGACCGTCTATCAGTAATCACTGCACGAGGCCCTGTCTCAGTTTATATTGATCGACACCCTGTGTCAGTAATCACTGCACTATGGCCTGCCTCAGTTCATATTAATCTGGTCACTAAATCAGTAATCACTGCACTAGGCCCTGCCTCAGTTCATATTAATTTAGGCCCTGTATCAGTAATCACTGCACTCGCCCATGTCTCTGTTTATATTGATCTAGTCCCTGTGTCAGTAATCACTGCACTGGCCCCCATCCCAGTATATATTTATATAGACCCTGGATCAGTAATCACTGCACTCGCCCCTGTCTCTGTTTATATTGATCTAGACCCTGTGCCAGTAATCACTGCACTAGACCCAGCATCAGTTTATATCAATCTAAACCCTATAGCAGTAATCACTGTACTTGGCCTGTCTCAAGTTCTATTAATCTTGACCCTGTATCAGTAATCACTGCACTAGACCCTATCTCAGTTTATATTGATCTAGGCCCTGCATGATAATCAGTGCAATAGACACCGTCTCATTTTATATTAATCTGAGCCCTGCATCAGTAATCACTGCACTATGCCATGCCTCAGTTTATATCAATCTATATCCTGTATCAGTAATCACTGCACTAGGCCTTAACTCAATTTATATTAGTCCAGAACCTGTATCAGTAATGACAGAACTAGGGAATGACTCAGTTTATTTTAGTCCAGACACTGTAACATTGCACTTGCCCCTGTCCCAGTTTATATTTATCTAGACCCTGTATCAATAATCACTGCACAACGCCCTGTCTCAGGTTATATCAAGCTAGAGCCTGTATCAGTAATCACAGCACTATACCCTGTCTCAGTTCATATTAATCAAGACCCTGTATCAGTAATCACTCGACTGGACACTGCCTCAGTTTATATTGATCTAGACCATGTATCATTAATCACTGCACTTGGTCCTGCCTCAGTTTATATTAGTCTAGATCCTTGATGAGTAACCACTGCATTAGCCCCTGCATCAGTTTATATCAACCTAGACCCAGTAACAGTAATCACTGTACTTGGCCCCATCTCAAGTTTTATTAATCTAGACCCTGTATCAGTAATTACTGCACTGGACACTGCCTCAGTTTATATTGATCTAGACCCTATATCATAATCAGTGCAAAGGACACTGCCTCTGTTTATATTGATCTACACCCTGTATCAGTAATCATTGCACTAGCCACTGTCCTAGTTTATTTTTATCTCAGCCCTGTATAAGTAATCACTGCACTATGGCCTGCCTCAGTGTATATCAACCCAGACCCTGTATCAGTAATCACTGCGCTGGACATTGTCTGAATTTATATTGATCGAGACCCTGTATGAGTAAACACTGGACTAGACCTGTCCCAGTTTATATTAATCGAGATCCTGTGTCTGTAATCACTGCACTCGAGCATGTCTCAGTTCATATTAATCTAGATCGTGTATCAGTCATCACTGCACGTGAGCCTGTCTCAGTTTACATTAATCTAGACCCTGTATCAGTAAGCATTGCACTAGGCCCTGTCTCAGTTCATGATAATCTAGACCCTCCATTAGTAAGCACTGCACGAGGCACTGTCTCAGTTTATATCAATCTGGATAAAAGCAAAATAGTGCGGATGCTGAAAATCTGAAAGAAAAGCATAAAATGCTGGAAAATCACACCAGGTCTGACAGCACCTGTGGTGAGAGAAGCAGAGCTAACTTTCTGAGACCGTATGACCTTCCTCAGAGCTAAAGAGAAGTCAAAATGTGATGACATTTGTTGTTTAAGCAGGATGGAGCAGGTCAGGCTGGATAGAAGGCAAGCAATAGGTGGGGGTACGGTGACACTACCAAACATATCATAGGCAAAAAGAAAAAGGGAGTGTTAATGGCAGTGGTAAGGCTGAAGTAGGTGCTAATAGAGTCATAAAGGTAATAAAGCAGAATGTGTTAACAGCAGAGCCAGAATCAGCACACTGTGAAAGAACAACATGGAACAAGTAACTGATGGCCCTTTTGGGGGTGTGGTAGGGGGAGGGGGCGGTGGTTGGGGAAAAACAGTATAAAAAGGGGATAAAAAAGAGGATAAAACAATGAATAAATGAAGAAGGCTGTAAAGTGCATAATCGGAAGATGAGTTTCTGTTCCTCCAGTTTGCGTTGGACTTCACTGGGACAATGCAACAGGTCAAAGAGGGGCATGTGCGTATCAGAGCAGGATGGTGTGTTGAAATTGTAAGGGACAGGAAGGCCTAAGTCATGCTTGCAGACAGACTGAAGGTGACCCACAAAGCCGTCTGCCAGTCTGTGTTTGGTGTTCCCAATCTAGAGGACACTGCATTGGGAGCATTGAATGCAGTGGACGAAATTGAAGGAGGTGCAATGAAGCGGGACTTCAATTGAAAGGAGTATTTGGGCCCTTGGATGGTGAGGAGGGAGGAGGGAAAGGGACAGGAGTGGCATCTTCTCTGATTGCTTGGGAAGGTGGCATGGGAAGGGATGAGGTGCTGGGGGTGATGGAGGAGTGGACTAGGGTGTCTCGGAGGGAACTGCCCCTGTGGAATGCTGACAGGGGTGGGTGGGTGGGGGTGGAGTGTTGAAGGGAAGATGTGTTTTGTTGTGGCATCATGTTGGAGTTAGCGGAAGTGGCGGAGGATGATCCTTTGGATGCGGGGATGGCGGGGTGAAATGTGATCAGAAGGGGGACCCTATCATGATTCTGGGAGAGAGAGGAATGCGTGAAAGCAGAGACGTGGGAGATGGGTCGGACAAGTTTGAGGGCCCTGTCAACCACAGTGGGTGGGAAACCTTGGTTAAGGAAGAAGGAAGGCATGTCAGAAGCATCGTTTTGGATAGTGGCATCATCAGAACAGATGTGAAGGAGGTGAGGGAACTGAGAGGATGGGATGGTGTCTTTCCAGTATTTTCTGTTTCTATATCAGCCTAGACCCTGTATCAGTAATTACTGCATTGGACTCTGCCTCCGTTGACATTAATCTCGGCCCTGTATAAGTAATCACTGCACGAGGCCCTGTCTCAGTTTATATCAATCTAAACCCTGTTTCAGTAATCACTGCACTAGGCCCTGTCTCAGCCTATAATAATCCAGGCCCTGCATCAGGAATCACTGCGCTAGACTCTGCCTCAGTTTATGTCAATCAAGGCCCTGTTTTAATAATTCCTATACATTGCCTGTTCAATTTATTTCACACCCTCATGTGTAACTGTAAACGCTAGATTACACTTTGCTTTAGTTATTGTTGTATAGGTAAACGTCACCGTTAATAGTACAATGGGCCCTATCTTGTTTATTACTGCATCCGTCCATATCTCTATTTGTGTTGCAATTTGTCCTTTCCCAGTATTCACTGCACCTGACCCTGCTGCTGTTTATATCATTAGGTCTTGCGCCAGTTATTACTACATTAGGCCATGCTTCTATGGACACTCCAATTAACCTTTTCCAGTTCGCACTGTAGTACAACTTGTTTTAATTTATATTTAACTGCACCTTGTGTTTCGTTATATTACACTGAACTATGCTTCAGTGATCACTGTCCTTGACCTGCTGACCTTGTCTCAGTGATGACTGTACTGGACCATACGAACATACGAGTATACGAACAAGGAACAGGAGTAGGCCATTCAGGCCCTCGAGCCTGCTCTGCCATTTAATAAGATCATGGCTGATCTGATAGTAACATGAAATCTGCGTCCCGCCGACCCCTGATAACCTATCACCCCCTTGCTTACCAAGAATCTATCCACCCCTGCCTTAAAAAAATTGAAAGGCTCTGCTTCCACTGCCTTTTTAGGAAGAGATTCCCAAAGACTCACGACCCTGAGAATGAAAAACAATTCGCCTCATCTCCGTTTTACATGGGCGACCCCTTATTTTAAACAGTGACCCCTAGTTCTAGATTCTACCACAAGAGGAAACATCCTCTCCACATCCACCCTGTCAAGACCCCTCAGGATCTTATATGTTTCAGTCAAGTCGCCTCTTACACTTCTAAACCCGAGAAGATATAAGCCTAGTCTGTCCAACCATTCATCATGAGACAACCCACCCATTCCAAGTATTCATCTAATAAACCTTCTCTGAACCTTTTACAACACAATTACATCCTTCCTTAAATAAGGCAACCAATACAGTACACAATACACCAAACATGATCTCACTGTTGCCCTGTATAACTGAAACATAACTTCCATACATTTGTATTCACTTTCTCTCGCAATAAATGATAACATTCTATTAGTTTTCACAATTACTTACTATTTCTCCTTTTATCTTTCTCTGAGCACTGTATCTGTGTATATAATGCTATCTGCAGTTTAACTTATTAATGCACTGGACCATACCTCTTTATACACTACAATTGACCTTTTCTCAGTTATTACTGCACTAGACTATGTCTCTATCTCTATTACATTATATGATGCTTCATTTATTAATGCACATAGCCATGCCCCTATATATACTGCCAGTGACCATTTCTGAGCTGCTGTTGCATTGCACAAAGTCTCCGTTTGTATTATATTAGTATTTACCTGATAATCAACTTGTGAGAAAAGTTATTGCTCATGGAATAAAAGGGACAGAAGCAATGTGGACACAAAATTAGCTGAAAAAAAGGAAGCAGGGAGTAATGGTCAATGGATGCTTTTCGGACTGGAGGAAGATTTATAGTCGAGTTTCCCTGGGGCCGGCATTGGGACACTTGATTTTCCTGATTTATGTTAATAATCTCGACATTGGTGTGCAGGGGACAATTTGAAAGATTGCGGTTGATACGAAGCTTGGGAGTATTACAAACTGTTGGGAGTGCTGTAAACTGCCAGGAGAACAGTGTGGAACTTCAAGAGGACACAGACAAGTTGGTGGCGTGGGCAGATAGGTGGCAGACGAAGTTCAATGTGAGGAAGTGTGAGGTGATGCATTTTGGGAGGAGGGACATGGACAGACAATATAAAATAAGGGGTGGAGTTTTGAAAGGAGTGCAGGAGCAGAACGACTTGGGTGTCTTTATGCATAGATCAGCGAAAGTGGCAGGACAGGTGGAGAGAGCAGATACTAAAGCATATAGTATCCTTGGCTCTATTAATAGGGGCATAGAGTACAAGAGCAGGGAGGTTATGCGGAATTTATATAAGGCCCTCATTAGACGTCAGCTGGAATATTGTGTACCGTCCTTGGTACCATATTAAAGGAAGGATGTGAAGATATTGAAGAGAGTGCTGAAGAGGTTGACAAGAATATTCCCAGGGATGAGAAACTTCAGTTATCAGGGTAGATTGGAGAAGTTGGGACTGTGTTCCATGGAGAGGAGAAGGCTGAGAGAAGATTTGATTGAAGTTTTAAAAATCATGAGTGGGCTGGTCAGAGTAGAGAGGAAGAAGCTGTTCCCATTCGTAAAAGGATAAAGAACGAGAGGGCACAGGTTTAAAGTGATTTGCAAAAGAAGCAAATGTGATGTGAGAAAAAGCTTTTTCACACAACGAGTGGTTCGGGTCTGGAATACACTGCCTGGAAGTGTGAGGGAGGCAGGTTCAATTGAGGCATTCACGAGGGCATTAAATGATTATTTGAATAGAAACAAAGTGCAAGGGTGCGGAAAAAAGCCAGGGCAATGGCACTAGGTCAGAATGCTCATTTGGAGAGCCGATGCAGACAAGATGGGCCGAATGGTCTCCTTCTGTGCCGTTAAAGTTCTGTGATTCTATGATCCTATGATATTACTGTATTAGGCTGCTTCATTCATTACTGTACTCTTCTATGTCTCACCTTATATTATAAAGGTCCTATCTCATTTATTAATGCAATAGACCAAGTTTGTTATTACTGCTCTATAAAAGATCTCTGCTAACTGGACAGAGCTGGAGAGAGAGCCAGGTGGATAGGTGGGTATTAATTTTTAAAATGTTATAATACCCTGTAGGTAAAAAGGTTTTGGAAGAATACATTTAGTCTTGTTACTAACTATGAGACGTTGTGTGCAATTTTTAATTACTCTAGTGTGATGTGTGTAATGTTTGTGTTGAAAGGTTGGGGTGAATCTTGTAACATTCCCTTCATCAATGAGATTGAGGAATAGAAATAAAGGTGAACCACATTGCACTGCACATTGCACAACTTAGTCACAAACTGCATTGTGTTGGAGATGAATAATTCATACTTGAGTTGATCAGTGGCAATTGCTCACAGTTTTCTTTAATTTCCAGATATTTTTCACTTTTCCAAAAGGAATTTCTGTTTGCTTTTGGCGTGGCCACTGATTGTGAGAGACAACGTCTGAAGCCGCAACCTCAGGCGAATGGGCGGCCACAGGCTCCGAATAACCAATGTTCTTGTGTGTGAAAGGTGTGTTTGTGTGTGTGTGCATATGTGTGTGTCACTGTGTGTGTGTCTGTGTGTCTGTGTGTGCCTGTGTCACTGTTTGTGTGTCTATGTTTGTGGCTGTGTGTGTGAATATGTGCAGCTGTATGTGTGGTTGTGGATTCGGGTACGTCTAGATCATATCATGCTTCATTGCTTGCAAAAGACATTATAATTTTTTTTTGCACGTTATGATAGTTTATTGAGAATATATCCATATGCTGCTTATGCTGCCGTTAATATTTATCGATAATGGATTGTCTTGAGTGCTCTGGAAAGTTATGCCAAGCTGGCCATTCCGTTGTCAAGGAAAATACATCTTTCAAATGACTCACTGAACTTCTTCCCTCTCTTCCTCTGTCTCAGACTACACCTAAATCAGTTAACCTATCTTCCCTCTCTCAGACTTCACTTATCTCACTTACACAGACTCACAAGGGCCGCATCTGGCAGCTACGAGGAACCAATGTTTAAATCTTTCGCTTAAAGCACATTATCACCGAAAAGATTAAGCGCCAAAACTTCATCAGAGCAAAATTCAGTGCCATAAAGACACAGCTCACTCACTTAACCTCTCTCCTCTCTTTCTCTGAGGCAGCACCAAACCCTCTTAAAACTTTCCATTTTAGAATAACCGCCTGTGAACAGTATTATTGTTTTAATTTCCCCTCTTTTCTCCCAGTGATAACCTTCAATCCATCTCGCCTTCAGTTAAAATGTTAGAACCAAAACAATCTCATTTATTTAATTCTTTAAAATGAAAATGGAGGTGAATGTAATGCTGAGGCCGGCAGCACTCTGTGTGGTTGTTCTTGATGCTGTCAGCGTGAGTTCACCCTCACAGGCAGGAAGACTGTTCACGGTGATAACATGAAACTGACGCCTGTTGTTTCATTCTCAGGTAACACAACTTCCTGTTTCTCTGCTGCCGGTTCCAAACCGCACATCTCACTTCTGAGCAGAAAATAAATCCAGGGGCCACAATCTGGTGAGAACATCTGTCAAGGCGGCCTATATCTGGCCACAGAGTCAGGGCAGAGTCACACAGATCACATTGCGGTGACATTTACAAATGAGCCTGTGTGATCCGTTTCGAGCTTCCATTTCCAGGACATAACTGGATGGTCAGTCACTGAGCTCCCTCGAGTCCCTGAAGCGGGGAAATGAGATCTTGCTCCCTTTCATTTTTCGTTGTCATACTCCACCACCCGCCCCCACTCTAACTCCCCCTGCACACCCCACCAACACCGCATCCCACCACCACCCTCCCGCCACCCGCCACGCGCACACACTCCCTGAACATACACTTTCCCTCCAAACTTGTTCCCTCTGTTTCTCTGCAACATTCCGTCTCCCTTTTTCATTTTAAGTCTCCTTCCCTTAGTTTTATCTCTGTCTATCTCTCTGTGTATCTCTGTCCACCTCTCTGTGTGTCTATTAAATAGAAGCGTTCAAAATCATGAAAGTTTTGATAGTGTGAATAAAGACAGACTATTTCAATTGGTAGGAGGGTCGGTAACCAGGGGACGCAAATTTACTTTATTGAACAGGAAGACAGGAGGATAATTGCTTATTTTTTTAACACGGCCAGTTGTTCTGAACTGGAATGCGCAGCTTGAAAGGGTGATGGAATCATACCAATAGTAACTTTGTAAAATGAATTCTATAAATACTTAAAGGGGTTAAAATTTGAAGGATGACAGGGAATAGGGTCAATTGAAATGCTCATCTATATCATTGTCCCAGCACCTTTCCTGTATCTACCTCTGTCCCTCATCGAGCCCAAATAAAATGCAATAATTACACAGCTTTCGTCTTCTGCTAATCCTGTCTTTTGACAGCGCTTGAGTGTGTGTGTCGATAATTGCCAAGAATCATTCGGAAGTTCACTACTGTTTACAAACCACTATGTTGAACAAAATAATAACACTGAATAGAGCTCGTTTAGTAGAAAGCACGATTATCTTTAACATTTTCAGCTCTGATTTTTTCCTCTGGTGAGGTTTTGGTGTTCAATCCTTTCAGTCATCATGTGCCTCAAGCTGAAGATTTAAACATTGGTTTCGACAAGCTGCCGGGTCCGGCCCTTGCGTGTCTGTGTAAATGGAGAACTGTCGGTAAGAATGAGAGGGAGCAGATTATTTTCTGTTCCTCTGACAGATGCAGCATTGACCCTGCAGATATCAGAAATCTCTGGAGTCCGCCATGATTGTCTTCCCCTTGGGTATAACAGCTCTCAGTCAGGCGGAGTCAGTCACACGGGCTTCTGTCATGATGTTTCCGCTCCATTTTTACCACACAAATCCCTGGGTCACTCAGCATAACACAGAAGCCTGCGCTAAGGCCCTAAACATCATTGCTTCCTCACACTTTCACACCCTATAACAGTCAGATGTTTATTAGAACCCCTGCCTCTCTTTATGTAAGATTACCAGCAGCCTCTGTTATTGATACACTGCAGCCGGCCTCTGTGGTTATTATTGGACCAGGCCCCAGTCTGGCCCGGGCCCGGCAGTCAGAACTCCCTTTGCAAATCCAAGGAGGGAGATGTTGTTTGTATTTTTGGTGAGGGCGAGAAGGTCAAAGCAGCAACAATGTCCCAGGAACCTGTCCTTTGCTGGATGGAGAAACTGTCCAGAGTTACTCTGTCTTTAATTCCTCCTTCTGAGTGTAAGAAAATAATGGATAAAAGAGCAGAAAGGCTGACATATAAACTATCACCGTGAGCACTGGGCGTTAATAAATGGTCAACTCTCTGGATTGAGGCTTCAATCCACAACCGTTTGACCCAGGGGTAAGAGTGACGCTAATTCGTCAATGCTGACATGATGTATCCCCAGTTCCCATTGCATTAGTACAACGGCAACATATGACAGATGCTAGAAATCTAAAACAAAATCCGAATGTGCTGGAAATCCTCAACAGGTCAGACAGCAGGTGTCGAGTCTGTTTGTTTTCCGGATCGTCATATTCTTTGCAGCCTTGGGGAAAGTGTGGAGAGGCGGGAGGATTTTGGAGGCTAATTAAAAACCGGCGTTCTGTCACACGGACACTCTTCCCGTGGTCAACGGAGCCGGGGGTGGAACCTGAACACAGATCTTACAGCTCAAAAGCAGGAGGACCACAACTGTACCACTCGGGAGTGCAGTGGCTGTGGAGAGAAGTAGGGTTAAAGTTTCTAATCGATGAATCCGGTTCTGCTGAAGGGTCATCGCCATGAAACGTTCACTCTGGTTATCGCCACAGATTCTGCCTGATCTGCAGAGTGATTCCAGAATGTTATGTTTTATTTGCTATTACACTAGACTGTGTCAGTGTTATTACACTGACTCCATCCCATTCATATTGCAGTGGTGCGTGACTCTGTTATTGGGCATTAGGCCAAACATTTGCTACTGTATCAATTGGCACTATCTCACACACACTATTATATCAGACCCAACTTCGATTTGGGTAGATCAGGTGCTGACTGTGCCGTTATCACACTGGATCCAGTGAGTATTCATTGACGCAGTGCAACCCGCCATCCCCTGTTATCATCAAACATTGCATTTGTTACACACAACTTCCCTGTTTTTAATCTGTTCCCTGTGTCCAATCTCATTGTATAAAACGCTGTCTCTGTAATGGCTGCACTAAGAACCGACCTGCCATTGAAATTCACATGCAAACCTCTCTCATTATTTCTCAAAACCTTGTGCCTATCACTTTTCAATAGGAACCTGTTTCTGATATTGTTAACGTTGACCCTGCTTCTGTTAGTGATCCACGATGACCTCTTTCATTTGTTGTTTAATGCAAAGCATTTTTGCAATTATGCTTACATAAAAACCTGTTTACTCGAATGTTATACCAGGTCCCCTCTCTCTCTTATTCCTGAACTAGCCCATTTCTCTGTTTATGTTACTCCCAGGGAAAGTTCGTGTTATCACTGTACTAGCACATGTCTCTGTCTGTATTAGACCAGATATTGTACCTGTTATTACTGCACCAGCCGATTTCTCTGATAATATTTGACCAGGCCCTGTCTCTCCAAATTACTAAACTACTCCATATCTCTGTTTCTATTACACCAGGTCCTGTTACGGTTATTACTGCACCAGCCTATATTTCCATTTATATTACACCAAGCTTGTCTCGATTATTACTGCACTAGCCCATATCATTGGTTACATTACATCAGGCCCTGTCTCTGTCATTACCTCATTAGCCAATATCTCTTTTTATAATGCACGAGATCTCATCTTTGTTATTCTGCACTGGTCCATATCTTTGCCTATATTACACCAGGTCCGCTCTCTGCTTATGCTACACTTGATCCTGGTTTATTTTGGTTAAGATCACATTGAATATATAACACACAGACAGACCAATCAGGCAAAAATGATTCGAGCGGTTGCGGTGGAATTTGTGAAGATAACGATAAAAACAGTGGAAGCAGAAATATTGAAATTTCTCTGGAGAACAGCAGGAGTTCCAATTCTTCTCATCAGCAGGAATAATAAGCCGGAGAATTACAGGTGTATTTATCTCATGTCAGGTATAGATAATGTTTTATTTTTGCCATCATTTGAAGAAACAACCTCACATTCGATATATATCAGGAAATTCTGTGAGATGCTGAGTGGTCATGTGTTCATAAACTGCTCGTTATTCTCGATGTGATTAAATTCACTTTCCAACTGACCATCGGAGACAGATAAACCTACCTCAGAAACTAAAGAGTCAGTCTGACATCATTTTATAAACAAATGCACACAACAGAATAGTTATCAATAAATTGTTACATCGTTAAACAATCTGCAACTCAAATAAATGCGTAGTTTTGCATTTGAACACAATCACTGAAGGCAGGAATGGACTGAAGTTTGTCACTGAGAGAAAGGAAGGGAAATTACTGAAAAAAATGGATTTTCTCCTAAGAGTGTTATTAGATAACAGCAGATTCGAAATGAGTAAGAGACTGTCTCAGAGAGAGAGAGAGATAGAGGGACAGAGGGAGAGAGAGGGAGAGGGAGAGAGCCAGAGAGAGAGGGGGAGAGAGAGAGAGAGAGAGAGAGAAGAGGTTCAGTGAGTTAGACGCTGCCTCAGACAGAGAGAGAAGAGACCTTCAGTGAGTTTGATGATGGACGTGATCGTCTTAGTAACGACACGGTCAGTATGACATCACTTCCTAAACAAAAGTGCACAACGAAACATGTTATCATTAAATATTTACAGTACTAAATCATTCGTAGTTACATTTTGAGTGAAAGAAAATTTAATATTGAAACATTCTGGTGGAGATCATCGTTAATCTTTGAGAAATTACGGTATAAGCAAGAGGCATGTTTTTTTTTTGCATACAACACACATAACAGGCGACACCTGATATACAATTTCGCTGACTGAAACTAAATGAAAATAACTGTCAGATGCTGCAAAGAATGGGCCATCAAATACCGCCCGTTTTAGGCCAACTCCAGAGAAAAATTCCCACGTCAACATCTTTGTTTATAATATTACCCCTCCAACTCACAGAGCCATAGAGAACTGCAGTAATAACAGAGACATGGTCTAGTGTCGAAATAACTGAGGCAGGGTTAGCGCAGAAATTACTGAATAAGTACTTGTCTTAATATCAATTGATATTAATCTACTCTCGGGGCTAGGACAGTAATTATTAATCCGGCGCATAGATTAATAAACTCCTAGAGAGGACCTGGTGCAGTAATAACTGAGATTGCCTCTCGTGTAAGATAAATAAAAACATGATCTATTGGAATAAAAACAGAGACAGGGTGTGTGTAATATAAGATGTATGAACTCGTGCAGCAACAACTAAGACAGGCTTGACTGTTGTATATACAAACACTAGGTCCAGAGACTTTGCCGTAGGTAATGCAACCAGAGACACGGCCGAAATCGGAACAGCTGAGACGAGGCCGAGCACTGAAATAACTGCGGCAGGGACTGGTGTAATATTATCATAGACAGAATCTATTTCAATATAAACAAAGTCAGGGTCTGGTGCAGTAATACTGAGACAGGGCTGGTTGCTCCAATTATTGATACAGCATCGACAGCAATATAAACCGAGACTGGGCCTTGTCTCAGCGATTGCTGAGCCAGGATTTAGTGCATTAATAACAGACTTGGCCTTGTGTAACATAAACAGGGACATCGTCTGCACAGCAATAACAAAGACAGGGTCTATTCTAATAAAAACTGAGACAATGTCTAGTGTAATATAAACTGAGGCAGGGTCTAGTGTAATATAAACTGAGACAGGGTCTAGAGCAATTTAAACTGAGACAGGGTCTAGTGTAATATAAACTGAGACAGGGTCTAGTGCAACATCAACTGAGACGGGGCCTAGAGTAATATAAACTGAGACAGGGTCTAGTGCAATATAACCTGAGGCAATGCCTAGTGCAATATAAATTGAGACGGGGTCTAATGCAATATAATCTGAGACAGAGTCCAGTGTAATATAAACTGAGACGGGGTCAAATGTAAAATAAAACTGAGACAAGGTCCAGTGTAATATAAACAGAAATAGGGTCTAGCGTAATATAAACGGAGACAGGCAGGGAAATACATACTGAGATACGGTCTAACAGAATATAAACAAAGACGTAATCTAGTGTAATATAAACAGGGACATGATCTACTGGAATAAGAAGTGAGGCAGTGCCGAGTGCAGTAATAATTGAGGCAGGGTCTTGTGTAATATGAACAGCAACATGGTCTAGTTCAGTAATAACCGAGACAGGATCTGGTGAAAGGAAACTGACATGGGGTATACTGTACAGATCTTGTTACAGGACCTTGACTAATGTAAACTGAAACAGAACCTAGTGCAGTAATTACCAACAAAGGGCCTGGATTAATATAAACAGAGATGTGGGCAAGTGCAGCAATAAGAGAGACACTGTATTAACAATAATAACAGTGGCAGGGCATCATGTAATATAAACAGGGACATAGACTGGTGCAGCATTAACCGAGACATCCACTAGTTTAGTATAAACGTGGCAGGGTCTAGTATTGCAATAACTGAGACAGATCTCGTGTCATACAAATTGGAACATGTTCTGGTTTAGTATAAGCAGAGACAAGTACTAGTGGAATAACAGCTGAGACATGGGCGATTGTCATATCAGCCAAGACATGGCTCAATGCAGTCATAACGAAGGGAATGCTGAGTGTAATATGGCCTTGGTCCGGTGTATTAACAACTGAGATTGGGCCTATTACAGAAACAACTGAGACACGACCTATTGTAATAGGATCAGAGACTTGAATTAGTGTAATATATACAGACAGGGGGTCATGTTTATTATGAAACTCTTTTGAGTTATCAACAGTCACAGATTGCAACTCTTTCGAGTACAATCACAGTTCTTGGTTTTTCCGGGAGTGGGACATGAACCCACAACCCTCTGATTCAAAGGCGAGGTGTGCTGTGAACTGAACCACAGCTGACACCTCAGAACAGGGACATGGTCCAGTGCAGTAATGATTGAGACAGTGTGTCTGTTTCATAAAATGCCAGTCATCGCTGTTTCACTGCCATCTATTGGACCGACTTCGCTATTGCAGATGCTGTGAAAATATCGGATTCAGTGACTGCATCTGATATCCATGATAGAATCATAGAATTCTTACAGCGTAGAAGGGTGTCATTCGGCCAATCATGTCCGTGCTGAACCCCTGAAGAATCAATTAACCTATTGTCACTCTTTCCCCGTAGCCCAGCATTTTACTTCCTTTTCAGGTAATGATCCGATTTCTTTTCGAAAGCATCAATTGTTTCTCAATCCACCGCACACTGAGGCAGTGCATTCCAGGTCCTTACCGCTCACTGCGTGAAAAAGGTTTTTCCTCTTGTCTCCATTGTTCCTTCTTCAGATTACTTTAAACTTGTGCCCTCTGGCTCTCGATCTTTAAACCAATGAGAACAATTTCTCCCTATCTCCCCTATCCAGGCGCTTCATGATATTTATTACCTCTATCAAATCTCCTCTAAACTTTAACTTCTGCAAGGAGCTTAAAGCCAACTTCTTCACTCTTTATACGTAACTGGAGTTCCTCTTCTGGAACATTTTCCATGAATCTTTCCTGTGCCCTCTCTTATGCCTTCAAATTATTCCAAAAGTGTGGTGCCCGGAATTGGATGCAATTCTCCAGTTGAAGCCTAAGCAGCGTGTCACACAAGTTTAACATAGCCTGCTTGCTTTAATACTCTTTTATCCTAGCTGTGGCTCAGTTCATAGCACCCTCGCCTTTGAATCAGAGGGTTGTGGGTTCATGTCCCACTCCCGGAAAACCAAGAAACTGTGATTGTACTCGAAAGAGTTGCAATCTGTGACTGTTGAATACTCTTTTATCCTATTGATAAAGTCCAGGATGCTGCATGCTATATTAAGCAGACTCTCAACTTGTCCTACCACCTTTTAATAATTTATACAGATCAACATCCAGGCCCATCTGCTCCTGCAGCCCCTTTGGAATCATACTTCTTAATTTATATTGTGTCTCTGCGTTCTTCCGACCAAAATGAATAACTCCTCGCCTTCTCTGTGTTAAATTTAATCTGTCACTTGTCCGCCCATTCCACCAACCTCTCTGTGTCGTTTTGAATTTCTACACTATCCTCCTCATGGCTCACAATGTTTCCACATTTCGCATCGTCCACATATTTTGAAATTGTGCCCTGTACACCAAACCTTGCTCATTAATAAATATTATGAAAAACAGGCGTACCAGCACCGATCCCTGGGGAACTTCATTATAATTCTTCCCCGAGACCGATAAACAACCATTCAAAACTACTCTTTGTTTACTGGCACTCAGCCAATCCCCTATCCATGATGTTACAGTCCATTTTATTCCAGTGTTACCCAACTTTTTTCACAAGTCCGTTGTGGGGCACTTCATTAAATGTCTTTTGGAAGTCCATGTAAACCGCGTCAGCAGCATTATCCTCATCAGCCATCGCTGTTATATCATCAAAACACCGTTTACCGGTCCATGCTGGCTTAATGTATCAAGAAACCACGTCTACTGATGTGTCAGCTCATTACCTCCTGCGGAAAGTCCAGATATTTAAGGTGCAACTATTGCAGATTAACGTGACTGATCTATGCACTTTAAGGCCAGCAAAAGTGCAAATTGTCTCAATTTGTATTAATTAATTCTTGATCTTGTCCAACTCAACATATGCGACGTGGGAAGTGGTTATTGGATCATGGTACGACCTGAAATATGATGCCGGTGATTTCCCCCGATACTTCAGGTGCTGCAGAGCCTCCGAGGTAGCCAGGATGAGATCTTAAGTTGAAGTGTGTGTGTGTGAGTGCTTGTGTGGATGTGTGTACACAAATCATTTGTTTATTAGTGAAAATACACAAATAATGCACAAAGACAAATAATTATATTCACGTATTATGTTCCAGATTTTATTTTATTCAAAATGTAATTGCTGTTCATATAGTATCGTTAACATTGACTGAGAAGACATTGAGCATTCCCTCACCAGAGAACCCCTCTGTTCCTGGTATTCAGTGGGAAATAGGACCAAATTATTCCAAAGAGAACGAGCAGCTACCCACCAGTCTCTGCGTTTTATTGTTAAGTGATCGGCTCAGCATTAAACGGAAGCTCTTAATATAAACGTCGAGAGGGTGATAATTTGTGCAACTGATTGCAAAAATTAAAACTATCTCTACTTGACCTGAACTTACTCGGTCTTAAAATCCCTCTTTATTATTTCCCTTGCTTGGAAAGGAACGAAACACTTGCTGCTCTCCAGGAAGTTTCACACTATTTCTGTTGCCACCTTATCCCTTCTTAGCCTGTTGCGTGCATTATTTCCACACCAACGTCTTCCAATATCCTCGGGCATGATCTAATGAAGCAATGTAGAAAGCGGTGGCGTAGTGGTATTGTTGCTGGACTAATATTTCAGAGACCCCGGGTAATGATCCGAATTTGAATCCCACAAGAGCAGATGATGAAATTTGAGCTCAATAAGTCTAATGATAACCATGGCTGAATGCTATAAAAAAAAAATAATCTGGTTCACCAATGTCCTTTAGGGAAGGAAATCTGTTGCCCTCACCTGGTCTGGCCTACATGTGACTTCAGACCCACAGCAATGTGGGTTAACTCTCAAATGGCCCAGTAAGCCACTCCACTCAGTTGCATCAAAGGAATGAAACTGGACGGACCACGCGGCAAATTCAGGCCTGCCAGCACTGTACTGTCCTTCGTATTAACATGACAGCTGTGTCATAGATCAGTCAAGCATATTCATACCATCTTACAGATAATGTCCCAGGCACCATCGTCTCTGGGTATGTCCCGCCCCACCGGCGGATGCCGGGAAGGAGTCGACCTAGGAGCCCTCAACATGGACTCCAGATCTCATGGCATCATGTCAAACAGGAGCAAGGAAACCTCCTGGTGATTACCACGTTCCCCCCTCCCCACCTGATGAATCTGTAGTCTTCCATTTTGAACACCACTTGGAGGAAACAGTGAGGGTGGTAAGGGCACAGAATGTACTCTGAATGGGGGACTCCAATGTCCATCACCTAAGAATTGGTTGAGTCCTAAAGGCCATGGCTGCTGGACTGGGTCTGGGGCATGTGGTGAGTGAACAAACAAGAGGGAAAAAGATATTTGACCTCATCCCCGCTAACCTGCCTGCCGTCTTCACATTGAGGGTACCCTCCATCGTGTTGTGTGACGCTACAATCGTGCGAAACGGGATAGATTTCGAAAAGGTCTTGCAACTCAAGACTAGACAACAACTAGGCGCTGTGGGCCATCAGAAGTAGCAGCATTGTGTTCAACCACAACCTGTAACCTCATGGCCCGGCATATCCCCCACTTTACCATTACCATCAAGCCAGTGGATCAACTCTGGTTCAATGAAGAGCGCAGTAGGGCATGCCAGGAGCAGCACCAGGCTTACCTAAAAATGAGCTGTCAACCTGCTGAAGCTATAACATATGACTGCTTGCGTGCCAAGCAGCATAAGCAGCAAGTGATAGACAGAGCTAAGCGATTCCACAACCAACATGATCAGATCTAAGCTCTGTCGTGCTGCCACATCCAGCCGTGAATGGTGGTGGACAATTAAACAACTCGCTAGAGGAAGCGGAGTCTCTAATATCCCCATCCTCTATGAAGAAAGAGTCTAGCAGGTCAGTGCAAAAGATAAGACTGAAACATTTATTGCAATCTTCGGCTTCCTCCAGAGGTTCCCAGAATCACAGATGCCAGTCTTCAGCCAATTCGATTCTTTCCACGTGATATCAAGAAACGGTTGAAGGCACTGGAATCGGCAAAGGCTATTGGCCCCTGACAATATTCCGGTAATAGTACTGAACACTTGTGCTCCAGAACTGGCCGCACTCAGACAGAATATGTTCCAGTACAGCCACAACACAAGCATCTGCCCAGCAACGTGAAAAATGACCCAGGTATACCATGTACACAAAAAGCAGGACAAACCCAACCGCCCGAACAGACTATTCTCGATAATCATTAAAGTGATGGAACGGATTATCAACAGTGCGACCAAGCAGCACTTGCTTAGCAATGAGCTGCTCACTGACGCCCAGTTTGGGTTCCGCCAGGGCCACTGAGCTCCTGGCCTCATTGCGTCAACGACAGAGTGAGACAGACAGACTTGAAGAGAGTACCTGAGATACCGAGAAAGACAGGGAGAAAGAGAAAGTCAGAGAAAATAATCGGTCCAGAAGCAATTGGTGCTCAATTGTCATCAGTCGTGAAAGACCAGTCAATCATGTCGCTGGGAAACGCCCTTCAGTTTCTCAATAAGTGAAGCCTGCCCCGATCCGAATTTCCTCTTTATGTCAGAACAGAGTGTCAACATATTTCTAATCTTATTTTACTTCATCCGAATTCTAATCCTGACACCATTTGCTCCCTGTGCCCCTTAATGATAATAATGATCTTGCTGCCCGGTGAGTCAATGTTTAAATGGTCATTGTCTGTTCCATCTGTTATCTTCAATTCCCGATGTTTGATACATTATGCGTTTTGTTCCAGGAACAAATGGTGTAGATTCAGTGTCCCAGGATCCCCCTGAATTAGCGGCTCTGGAAGGACAGGGCATAAAACTGGACTGTATTTATTCGGCAGCTGGTGTAACTCTGTTCTGGCACATCCAGTACCCCGGGGAAGCTCCGAGATAATTAATGAGGATATAAAGCTTGGGGAATGCAGAGAAGTTTCCAGATTTCCCAAACAGGTTCTCTGCTGTTTTGCACAAAGAAAATAAAACCTTTAAGTACCGCCGGGGCTTTTCTCTCCGACAGCGCCGTGTATTTCTGTGCCATGGACCCCACCCTGCTGCAGAGATATAGCGGATCTCCCGCTATAACAAAAACCCCGCTGGGTGTTCCAGTCAGTGCTCAGCAGAGGGCGCTCTCACACTGAAAAACAGAAACATTTCAGCCTGTAGGTGTCTAGGTGTCACAGGGTCATTAATGAAATATCAAAACCAAACATAACGCTCAACAAGAACAGCTGAGCAGCAACTGAGGAATTCTATGAGTTGGGTTTTTAGCATGCATCTATACTAAACATGAATTTCTCAAATTAATTTGTGGTGCGTTAATTCACATTTTGCCTTTTGATGATTTTCCTTGCCTGTCGGAATTATTGTCCCTTTCTCCATCTCCACTTTCCCTTTCGAGGTCTCTTTGGTCAAAGCCGGCACATGTTGTCTATTTCACCAGGCTATTTTTCTGGTTCAGGGAAGGTAGGTAGAAAATGAACACATTTCACAAGGGAATGATTGTGCTCTTTTAAACAAGCCCCAAGCACAGAGTTCCCTCAATGTTCATTGTCCTTTCGAGTGTCTGCTTGATGTTTTCTTACATCGTTCACAACCCGGTGTTTCTGTTTTTCAATAACCAGACAAGGGGATCCATCCCCACCCCTGTCCCTAACAATGTAACCATCTCCGTTATAAGGACACAGACAATAGCCTCGCTCAGGCTGTTTACATTCACTGACAGCCATTCCCCTCCGCCACCCCCCGCCCACCCCACCACCTACAGGTCTTAAAGAACCAACGGAGACACAAGGGAATGAGGTGAGAGGGTCACGAGAATAACAATAACAATTGATGGTGCAGATTTGAAGGAGTTTCTTCTAATCTCAATTTCCCTTTCACAGAGCGGACAGCGACAATGTCGTCAGGCAGCAATTGGGGTGTATGGGGAGTGACCGGGGTATTCCTGACAGGGAACTGTGAAATAAACACATTTCATCTAATTTTCAAAACATGGTTTCAATCTGAATTTTAAACACTCTCCTGTATGAGTATTTTCTGTTTGATCATGTGTTTCAGGTCTGAGTTATGGAGATCGTCACTCAGATACTGTCCTCAAATGTTAAGACTGAAGGAGAAGTAGCTGCTTTAAGTTTCACTGATGATATTTCACGGACTGAATGCGTTTTATTCTGGTACTGGCTGATCCCGAACGGGCTGTATTTACAGGGGCAGTCTTACTCATGTCTACAGGCAATCGGTGAGACAGACAACAGCAAAAGGACCGTTCAGGCAGTCACACCTCTCTCTGAGTGAAGAAAGTGAACTCTGAAGAGTTGATCAGAAACAGGGCACAGCCGGGGTTTATGATGGGAAACAATCTCACTCCCCCGTACTTTGAGCTGTGCTTGGGAGCTCTTGCCTGTTGGGGTTTGTACAGAATCCAGGGGAGGCGCAGCCACAATGTTCAGCGGCGCTGTCAGCCGCTCAAACACACACCGAGAGAAAACCACATTCACCTCGGATTAAACTGTCAACAACTGTTTCCAGCAGGGGCCAAGAAAACAAGCTGCAGAATCCGACCCTACCGAACACATGTCAAATGAATCTACAGGATAAACCGTCTTTCCTGTTTCTGATCAGCTTTTATTTCCCTTAAACTCCGGGCTCGATATTCAGATCAGCTCCGGGAAAGATGTTTCTGATCCTCAACCCAGACCGTCTGACGTCACACTGACTGCTGGGCGGCGACGTCTCACGGGCTGCAGGGTGACGTCACACAGGCTGTGGGTGGTGTCTTACTGGCGGATGCTCTGACGCAAGCGCACTTCCCTCCCCCACGCCCCATCAATGCTGAAGCTCCATCGCAGCTTCAGTTTGTGATCACAAGTCCCAGAGACCCGAGTCTGGCGGACACAGTGTAACTGGTGTTGGGCTCAGTTTGATTACGCCACAGCGCTGCCTCCCCCCGACAGCGTCTCTTGGCCTGAACCTGTTGAGAGTTACTTTACTGAATTCGATAGAGTCCGACATGAAGCTGAGCCTCACTTTAGTGATCATCTCCCTGGATTTCTTACTCTTCTCCCCGTGTGAGTGTGATCACTATTCCTGACCGGAATATTTTATACATCCGTTATGTTGTTTTACATTGTACTTTACTTTATTGTATTATGGCATCTTGTACTTATTGTGCTATGTTATAGTTTATTGTGCTAGATAATATTGATTTCATGACATTACTCTTATCTACATATTCTTCTCAGACTCCACTGACAGTGAAGAAATGTCGCAATCTCCCAAGTCAGTGGTTGCTACCGAGGGAGAAACTGCATCGTTCAGCTGTTCCACCAGAGTAGGAGGACAGGTCTTACACTGGTACAGGCAATACCCGGATAGAACCGTGCAGCACCTGGCCAGTGGTACCAGTGTTCGGGACAGGATCACGGCTCGGTTCATTGCAGCAGAGAAGAGCAATGCTCTGAATGTCAGTGATGCTCGAGTGACAGACACCGCCACCTATTTCTGTGCGGTTGGGACACAGTCCAGGGAGACGCTGACGGATTGTAACCGGTACAGGCATCAGAGCGGGCGGTCTCACACCGGCTAAACAAAAGCAATAAAGCCGCCTCCACAATGAGGGTCACAGGGACCTTCCTAAAACACCTAATAACAGCACCAAAGAAGAAGAACTGAGGAACACTTGCGGAATTATATTAGTTGATTTCAACTCGAGTTTGTACCATAATCGATTTTCATAGATCTATTTGATTACTTTCATTTACTTATTGCCTTTTGATGCAGTTTCAGTGCCTGCCTGTAATATTGAACAACCCTTCCCCATCTCCCCTGTCAATTTCCTGGACCCTTTGGCCGCGGCCTGTTCACAAGGCTTATTTGGTCAGAGTGTATTGCTGGGTCGGAGACGGTTTATACACAATGAGCACAGCCCACCAGGCAGTGACTGTGATCTCTAAAACAAACCTCAGGCACAGAGTTCACCCACTGACCATTGAGCTTCAGAATGTTCCATCAATGCTGGAATATTTTCTGTACCCATTAACAATCCCAAATTTGCTAGTGATAATGAACAGACCAGGATGTAACTCCGCCCCCCCCCCCCCCCCCCCCCTCCAGCCCATCTCTAAAAGCGCAGCCATTCCCCTATCTGACTGTAGTCCATCTCGGGGTGTTTCCATTCAATGTCAGTCAGTTCACCACCGAAGGACCTCACGGACCCATGGAGACACAAAGAAGTGAGATGAAAGCTACCTGACACATAGCAGCAAACTATTGAGGGTGGGGATTAGAATGGGTATCTTCAAATCTGATTCTGTGATGATCTGTCGGTCGGATCGGATTCTGCAGTTTGTTCTCTCGCTCGCTCCTGGAAACAGTTGGGTGACAGTTTGATCCGAGGTTAAAGTAGTTTCCTCTCGGTGTGTATTTGAGCGGTTAACAGCACCGCTGAACATTCTGGCTGCACTTGCCCGAAATTCGATACAAACCTGAACCGACAGGGATTCCCAGAATGGAGTGAATGGAGTTTCACTAGGAAGGAAATAGATATTGAGAAGTAATATAATGATGACAAGCGGACTGAGGTTGTTCCGCAGGATGGTCCTCCTCTCCGCATTACTGCATTCCGGGAAATCCTCTGTCAGAGCAGAAATACCGAGCCCGGCCCCACTGAACTGCTGACCCAAACAATGCCAACCAGAACACAGGCAACATTCGGTCCAATAATAAGGCGGGTCAGAGACGCGACAAAAACGGAAGCTGTGGGCGGGGCTACAGCAGGAAGTGTCATACATGGACTCCATTTGTAAGGAGCTGAAGTCAATAGTATTGTTCCCTTCGAAAATGACATAACTCTGCCTCTCTATAAGAGCTGCGGCACTTTCACATTCATTCCATATTGGGGGAGAACAGGGTGAGCACTGGCATGTCAGAATTAGTAAATTATTCGATAATAAAGGGAATCTTCATTAGCGACATCGGATAAAACGACGGTTGAATCTATGGGCAGCTGAGTTAGTCTGTGTTAATGTTCAACAAGTATCAATGGTCTGAAACGGTTAAACTAAAGACTGGAAGAAGGGAATGTCTGAAATTATTGGTAACGGGTGGAGACAGAGGCTGAGAAAGAACAGGTCGGCAGGGAAACGCATCCAAGGAAAAGAAAGATGAATTAAAGAACCATATATCGATTCGTAATGTTCATTTTTCTTAGATGTGAGAGTTGAAATCGCACATTGATATTACTGCTGAAGTGGTCATTGTCTGTTCTTGTGGGGGGTTGTGCTTTGGTGCAATTTAGGACGGTCTCTGTGCCCCCCACTGTGGAGGCGGGATTATTGTTTCTATTTATGGGTGTGAGAGCGCCCTCTGCTGTGCACTAACTGGAACTCTCAGTGTGGGGTTTCTGAACGGGGTCCGCTATGTCTCTGCAACAGTGTGGGCTCCATGGCGCAGAAATATACCGCGCTGTCAGAGATCAGGGCGTTGCAGATCATTAGCTCGGTAATCTTGGCTGTTTTATTTAACATAGCTGAAAAGCGATCGGTGCTGTCGGTGTGTCTGTATTGTTTCCCTCCCCGAATGTGAAGCATGTACTGTGGAGACTGCTCGGGGCGCTGACTGTACCAGTACACATAAGGGTTAGAATCGCTTGTTTTCAAGGTGCAAGTTAGTGTGACATTACTTTCATCTTCCGCCGTTATTTCAGCAACCGGTTGTTCCGTTGTGTCTTGGTGGCTCCATTCTAACATAAAACAATAGCAATAACAACAATCAGCATCCGCCTCATATAAATAAACATAATCGTCATCATCACCACCATTTTATTACTAACAACAATATCTGGGTTACAGCATCAGGAGGAGAATGGAGTTTTACTGGGAAGGAAATACTTACTAAGAAGTGATATAATGATGAGGAGCGGAGCGAGACGGTTCCCCATGGAACTTCCTGAGTCTGTAACTTTGCAATGCAGGAAATTCTCTGCCGGACAGAAATACAGATCCCTGTCCCACTGCACTGCCGATCCAACCAATGACAGGGATGGACCAGCGGCAGCAATCGCTCCAATAGCACAATCGGGTCAGAGCAATAGCAGAAAACGGAAGTTGTGGGCGGGGATAGCGCAGACTGAATATTGAGTGAAGTGTGCAGTGACTCTCAGCTGCACCTGGAACTGATGGAGCGGAAATAGCGACGGTTGAATCTGCAGAATTCTCTGACCATCCTGCACCTGCTCACTGTTCAACTAACTGAGACCAAATAAGGTGGGAGGGACAGGAAGGGTTTAGAATCATAGAGGAAGGACTGAGTCATGTCTAGGCCTCATGGAAAGAGTTATACAATTCATCTTTCATCTCCGCATTTTCCACATAGCCGGATATTCTGCTGTGGTTCCAGCTCTGAACAAATGGCAGTGAAATAAGAACATAAAAATATAACATAAGAATACAAGAACGAGGAGCAGGAGTAGGCGATTCAGTCCCTCGAGCCTGCCCAGCTATTCAATACGATCATGGCTGATTTCATTTCGGCCTCAACTCCCGACCTCTCCCCATAACCTCTCAACCCGTTACTAATTAAAAATTTGTCCATCTCCTCCTTCAATTTATTCAGCGTCCCGGCATACATTGCACTCTGAGGTAGTGAATTCCACAGATTCACGGCCATTTGAGAAAAGTAATTCCTCCTCATCTATGATTTAAATCTGCCACCCCTTTGCCTAAATCTATGGCCTCTCGTTCTAGAATGCCCCACAAGGGGAAACATCCGCTCCACGTCTAGTTTGTCTATTCCCTTTAGCATCTTCTATACCTCAATTAGATCTCCTCTCACCGTTCTAAACTCGAGCGAATATCGGCCTAAACCGCTCAATCTCGCCTCATAAGACAAACCCCGCAAGTCTGGAATCAATCTAGTGAACCTCCTCTGAACCGCCTTCAATGCAATTACATCCTTCCTCAAGTAAGCGGACCATAACTGTGCACAGTACTCCAGGTGCGGTCTCACCAATGCCTTGAACAATTGCAACAACACTTCCCTATTTTTATCCTCTATTCCTTTTCAATAAATGCCCAAATTCCACTTTTCTTCCTTCTTACCCGCTGTACCTGCATACTAGCTACTAGCTTTCAGCGATTCATGCACGAGGACACCCAGATCCCTTGCACTGAAGCATTCTGACGTTTCTCTCCATTTAAATAATAAGTTGCCTTTTTATTCTTCCAACCAAAATGGATAACCTCATTCACGATAAACTCCATCTGCCAACTTTTGGCCCCTTCACCTAACCTGTCCATATCCATTTGTAAATTTCTTATTTCTTCAGTGCAACTTACTTTCCCACCTATTTTGGTGTCATATGCAAATTTAGCTACAGTGCCTTCTTTCCCTGAATCCAAGTCATTAATCTAGATTGTACATAGTTGGGGCCTAAGGACCAAACCTTTTGGCACCCCACTAGTTACACATTGCCACCCAGAAAAAGAACCATTTATCCCGAACCTCTGCTTTCTGTTGGTTAGCCAATCCTCTATCCAAACTAATATATTACCCCTAACTCCGTGTGATCTTATCTTGTGTATTAATCTATGTGTGGCACCTTACCAAATGCCTTCTGGAAGTCCAGATATACTACATCTACAGGATCCCCATTATCCACTTTGCTTGTCATATCTTCAAAGAACTCTAGCAAATTAGTCAAACACAATTTACTCTTCATAAAACCATGCTGACTCTGATGGATTGCGTTTTGACTTTCAAATGCCCCACTACTACTTATTTAATAATTGATTCCAACAATTTCCCAATGACAGACTTTAAACTAACTTGTCTGTAGTTTCCTACTTTCTGCCTCCCCCCTTTTTGAATAAGGGCGTTATATTAGCATTTTTCCAATCCACTGGATCCAAGGAATTTTGGAATATTATAGCCAATGCATCCACTATCTCCGCTGCCACTTCCATTAAGACCCTGGGATGTAGGCCATCAAGTCCTGGGGACTTGTCACCCTTTAATCCCAATAGTTTGTTCAGTTCTTTTTCTCTAGCGATGGTGATTGTTCTACGTTCCTCCTTCTCTATACCCTCTGCACTACCTGTTACTAGTCGGGTGGCAATAGTCTCCTCCACCGCGAAAACTGGGACAAAATATTGATTAAGCGTCTCTGACATTTCTGCATTCTCCACTATTAACTCCTCAGTCTCATCCTCCAAAGTACCAACATTCGCTTTAGCTATTCTAATTCCTTTTATATACTTGTAGAAGCTTTTGCTCTCAGTCTTTACATTTTGCGCTAGTTTTCTTTCATAATTTACCTTTTCTCTTTTTATTATTTTTTCAGTAACCTTTTGTTGATCTTTAAACGTTTCCCAATCTTCCAGCCTGCCATTGACCTTTGCAATTTGGTATGCCTTAGTTTTTGCCTTTAACTTCCTTGCTTAGCTGTGGATGCTTTTTGCCCCCTCTTACCGCCTTTCTTCCTCTTTGAAATATATTTTACTTGGGAGGAATTGAATACCTCCTTAAATATCTGCCACTGCTCATCGACTGTCGTACTTTGTCGTCTTCCTGCCCAGTCTAATAGGGCCAACTCTGCCCTCATGCCTATGTAGTTACCTTTGTTTAACTCCAGAACACTAATGTGGGACTCAAGTTTCTCGCTCTCAAACTGAACTTGAAATTCTAGCATGCTATGGTCACTCTTCACTAGAAGATCCTTTACTATGAGATCATTAATTAATCCCATGTCATTACACAAAACCAAGTCCAGAATAGCCCGCTCCCTGTTTGGGTCCACAGCATATTGCTTCATGAAACAACCTCTCATACACTCCATGAACTCTCCCTCGAGGCTACCCTTGCCAATTTCATTAGTCCGGTCCATCTGCATATTATAATCACCCATGAGTATTGCCGTGCCTTTTTTACGTGCTTTCAGTATTTCCTGGTTTATACTGTAATAAGTGAATATAATCTTTCCCTATCTTTTTTGCCCACAAAATGGTGGTCTTCGATTTTCGAATTTTCTGCTAATGGAAACATTTATACACAATATACCACATCAAATTTCTTATCATTTTCAAGATTTCAATTAAATGTCTCCTTTAATAATTTGACAGAAGAAGACTAATAACTGCTTCTCTAGCCTGCTCACATTGAAGGTCATCTCCCCTGGTACCATCCCAATCTACTTTCTCCAACACCTTGACATTCACATAAATGGTATTTCCTTGGTGGCTAAACAGTGGTTTATAAAGGAATATCATTGATTTCCGCCATAAACATCAACAAAAATAAGGACCGAGTCTGATTAGATCCAATTTAGATTTCGAAGAGAACATATCTGACATTGGTGTTTTGATATGTGAACCAATGAAGCCGAAATCCACTCGATGGTCCAAATTCAAGAACGGATTTAAAATAATCCGCCAGAAGAGGGCGCCAAACCCAAGCATGCTAATTAGAAAGTCACGTGTCATCAAAGCTAAAGCCAATAAGGATGGTACCCTGACTGAGGTCTCTCAGAGTGAGGGGTCGCCCATTTAAGACAGGGATGAAGAAGAATTTCTTCCCTCAGGGATGGTGAATCTGTGGAATTCTTTATCCCAGAGGACTGTAGAGGCTGGGCTGTTAAATATATCCAAGGCTGAGGACAGATTTTTAATCAGTAAGAGAATCAAGGGTTATGGGGAAAAGGCAGGAAAGTGGAGTTGCGTATTATAAGATCAGCCATGATCTCGTTGAATGTTGGAGCAGATTGGTAGGCTGATTGGCCTACTTCTGCACTGATGGTCTTATGGCAGCAATGGGCCTGGCCCCCTGCAGTGTGTAGGTGGAACAATGAGATGCACAGAGCCCGGGTTCTCTCTCTCCTTCTCAATCTCTGGATCATTCCACTCACATTCACTGAGAGAGATTCACTCAGACATGTTTCTGATAATACTGGCGGCTCTGTTGGACAGTAAGTGCTGGATTATGTTTATCAAGATAGATTAGCTGGTTGGTCCAAAGAGCTTGCACTGGGAATTAATGTAGGTAAAGATAGTTTGGTAAATTGGAATTTACTAACACTCATAGAGGTCGATCGACTCTCTTTAAATTTCTGCTCTTTTCTTCATCTATTTTCACAGGCGGACTATGTGCAGATCCAGTAACGTAATCACCGGTGACATTAACTGCGTCAGAAGGGGACTCGGTGCAGTTAGATTGTGTATATACAGTATGCAATGGTATCGGCAGAAACCGGCACAACCTGCAAGTTGGGTAATCAGCAAACTAATAGGACTGAAAGTAGTTGAAATCTCAGGACGATATCTGGCGGCTGCTGACGCGTCTAAGAAGTCCGGTTATCTCAATATAAGTGGTCTGAGTGCGGAGAGTGCTGTGAGGCCCAGTGTCAGGTAAAAGCCGAAAACCCGTACAGAAACCTCAGCGAGTATTCACTGCTCAGCTAAGTGTTTTTGATGTCTATCTGTGACTTTAGTTTGCTCCCGAACTCACAAAGAACAAAAACTGACAGGTTTATTTTGAAACATTTGCATTGTTGCATTCGGCCTTGTCCAAATCAGCAGAGAGCCGGCCTGGAAAATTTTGAGACTCGACTCCAAGGCCCGAGTTATAGCTCTTCAGTAAATATCTCGGAGCTTACCCGAAAAGTTGATGTACCAACAGAGGTAGAGAAAGCTCACAGGCATGGAATAACTATAGCTGATCATTATGGTCTGTTCTCCCACACAGTTAACTCAAAGGGATCTTGGGACACTTGGTTGACACCACTCGTTACTGTAACAAAACAAAGAATGTGTCAAAGTCTGGAATTGAATTTAACACATGAAATAGACAATGACGCTTTAAATATAGAATTACCAAACAGCATGACCATTGTCAGAAAGGGCCATAGAGAGCACGCAGTGTCTGGTATAGACTTCGACAGACAGTAACTGAATTTTAGACGGCTTTTCAGGTGAGGAGGTGAGGTGAGCGTGACTGCCCTTGACATCAAGGCCGCATTTAATGGAGTGTGACTTCAAGGAGCCCTAGCAAAACTGGAGTCAATGGGAATCAGGAGAAAACTCTCCACTGGTTGGAGTCATACCTAACACAAAGGAGGATGGTTGTGGTTGTTGGAGGTCAGTCATCTCAGCTACAGGAGTTCTTCAGAGTAGTGTCCTAGGCCCAACCATTTTAGCTGCTTCATCGATGGCCTTCCTTCCATCATAAGGTCAGAAGTGGGGGCGTACGCTGATGATTGCACAATGTTCAGCAATTCGCGACTCCTCAGATACTGAAGCAGTCCATGTCGAAATGCAGCAAGGCCTGGACAATATCCAGGCTTGGGCTGAAAAGTGGCAAGTAACATTCACACCACACAAGTGACAAGCAATGACCATCTCAAACAAGGGAGGATCCAAGCATCGCCCTTTGATGTTCAACGGCATTACCACCGCTGAATCCCGCACTATGAACATCCTGGGGGCTACTATTCACCAGAAACTGAACTGGACTAGGCATATAAATACTGGCTACAAGAGCAGGTCAGAGGCTAGTAATCCTGCGGCAAATAACTCACCTCCTGACACACCAATGCCTGTCCACTATCTACAAGGCACAAGTGAGGAGTGTGATGGAATACTGCCCACTTGCATGGATGAGTGGAGCTCCAACAACACCCAGGAAGCTTGACACCATCCAGGACAAAGCAGCCCACTTGATTGGCACCACATCCACAAACATTCAATCCCTCCAATACGATACACAGTAGCAACAGTGCGTACCATCTACAAAATGCACTGCAGGAACTCATCAAGGCTCCTTAGGCAGCACCTTCCAAACCCATGACGACTACCACCTAGAAGGACAAGGACAACAGATAGATGGGAACACCACCGCCTGCAATTTCCCCTCCAAGTCACTCACCATCTTGACTTAGAAATATATCGCCTTTCCTTCACTATCGCTGTGTTAAAATCCTGGAACTCCCTTCCTAGCGGCAACATGAGTGCACCTACACCACACGGACTGCAACGGTTCGAGAAGGCAGCACACCGCCACCTTCTCAAGGGCTGTTAGGGATAGGCAATAAATTCTGGCCCAGCAGGTATCCTGTAAAATGAACTAAAATTACAATTTAGCATCGTATAAGATAATACACTATAGCAAAGTCCAGCAGAAGATAACGGATATGATGAGTGAAATATTGCTGTCAGAAATAGAGATCACCCTCATGCGTTGGAAAGAGTAAGATATCTAGGAATGTAATCACTAAAGTGAAGCTCAGATTCATGTGTCGGATGTTATCGACTTGTATTTACAGGGACAGTCTTACACCTGTTTTCAGGCAATTGGTGAATCAGAAGATTCAAGCCAAGAGAGGGACCTGGTGATGGCATCGCTGTTGTGTAATCAAACTGAGCCCAACATCAGTTACACTTTGCCTGGAGGATTCGGGTCTCTGGGACTTGTGATCACAAAGTGAAGCTTTGTGGGAGTTTCAGCATTGACGGAGTGTGGGGGAGAGGAGTGTTCATGCGTCAGAATAACTGCCAGTGTGACGCAATTCTGCGGCCTATGTGACGTAGGTCTGTCTGTGTAACATCACACTGTAAACTTTGTGACGTCATCCGACAGTCTGTGTGACGTCAGGCTGTCTGGTTTGAGGAACACAAACATTTTCCTCGGAGCTGATCTGAATATCGAACCCTAAGCTTAAGGGAAATAAAACAGGAAACAGGAACAGGAAAGACGGTTTAACCTGTAGATTCATTTGGTGGTTGATCTGTCGGTCGAGCCGGAATCTGCAGTTTGTTTTCTCGGCCGCTGTTGGAAACAGTTGGGTGACAGTTTGATCCGAGGTGAATGTGGTTTCCTCTCGGTTTGTGTTTGAGCGGCTGACAGCGCCGCTGAACATTGTGGCTGCGCCTGCCCGAGATTCGATGCAAGCCCCAATCAGACAGGATCTGCCAGACACAGCCCAAAGTACAGGGATGAGACTGATTTTCATCATAAACTCCGGCTGCGAGTCCTCCTTCGGAGCAACTCTTCAAAGTTAACTTTCTCCGCTCAGGGAGAGAGATGTGACTGCCGGAAAGGTGCTGTTGCTATGTTTTTGCCTCACCAATTGCCTGAAAACAGGTGTAAGACTGTCCCTGTAAATACAGGCCAATCGGGGCCAGCCAGTAGCAGAATAAAACACAGTTCACCCCATAAATGATACTTAAAGCAGCCACTTCTCTTTCGTCGAAGCAATTGAGGACAGTAGCTGAATGAAAAAATCTCCATGACTCAGATCTGAAATGCATACGCAAACAGTAAATTATCTGACTGGAGGGTGTATAAAATTCGGATTGAAACCTTGATTCGGAAATGAGACGAAATGTGTTCCATAATGTTTGTTCCATAATTACCTGCCATAATTACCTCTCCTCCCCCCGCCGCACCCTCCCCCCCCAACAGCCCCCTCCCCCCCGCGCTCTCCCCCCACCCACCCCACCCCCCTCCCCCCCATCCCCTCCGCCCCCACAACCATTTCAACCTAGATGCTGGGTGGCTGCATTGTCGCTGTCCGCTCTGTAAAATGTAAATTGTGATTAGAAGGAACTCGTTGTAATCTGCACCATGAAGTATCTTCTGATGTTTCTCAGCATCCTCTCACCTCACTTCCTTGTGTATCCAGTGATGCTTTAAGGCTTGTAGTTGGGAACTCGCTGTCAGCGAATGGAAACAACCCGAGCTGAGCTATAGTCAATGTCCTTTCAAGAGGAATGGTTACATGGTTAGGGACAGGGGTGGGACTCGACCTCCTGGTCAAATTATTACAATTCAGAAGCACTGGTTTGTTAATGGCGTCAGAAAAAGTTTGACACTCGAAAGGAGAATGAACATTGCGGGAACTCTGTGCTCGGGGCTTGTTTTAAAGAGTGATAACACAACCTGATGAAATGCCTTCGTTTTCTATAAACTGTTTTTGAACCAGCAAAATAATCTGATCAAATAGACACCACGTACAGGCTTTGACAAAAGGGGCCTAGAAGGAGAGAGTGGAGATGGGGAAAGGGCTGCATAAGAGTTCAGGCAAGCAATGAACGATCATCAAAAGACTAAATGTGAGTTAGCGCAATTCAAATTTATTTGTGGAATTAAATTTTACTATAGTTGCAAGTTAAAATCAGCTAATATAATTCCTCAGTTGCTGCTCACCAGTTCTTCTTCAGCGTTGTGTTTGTTTTGATATTTTATTTAAGACTCTGTGACCCTCACAGGCTGAGATATTGCTTCAGTTTAGCAGTGAGAGCGCCCTCTGCTGACCACTAACGGGAACTCCCAGTGGGGTTTTTGTACGGCATCCCCTATATCTTTGCAGCAGTGTGGGTTCCATGGCACAGAAATACACGGCGCCGTCGGAGAGAAGAGCCCCGGTGATATTTAAAGGTACCGTTTTGTTTCCTTTGTGCAAAACAGCTGAAAACCTGTCTGGGAAATCCGGAGACGTATCTGCATTCCCTGAGCTATATATCTTCATCAAATATATCGGAGCTTCCCCGGGATACTGGATGTACCAGAACAGATTTGGGGCAGCAGCCGTCGAGTAATTACAATCCAGTTTTATGCTCTGTCCTTCCAGAACCTTTAATTCAGGGGGATCCTGGGACACTGAATCTTGACCATTTGTTCCTGCAACAAAACACAGAATGTATCAAATATCTGGGAGTGAAGATAACACAAGTAACGGACACTGACCATTTAAACATTGACTCACCGGGTAGCAAGATCATTATTAGCAGTAAGGAACATGGGGAGCACATGGTGACAGGATTAGAGTTCGGAAGAAATAAGATAAGATTTGAGCTATGTTGACACTTCTGTTCTGATATTAAAGAGGAAATTCAGATCAGGGGCAGGCTTCACCTACTGAGAAACTGAGGGGCGTTTCCCAGCGACAGGATTGGCTGGTCTCTCAGAACTGATGACAGTTGGGCACCAATCAGTGTTAGCTTTGGGCCGATTATTTCTTCTGAGTTTCTCTTTCTCCCTGTCTTTCTCGGTTTTTCCCGATCTCCCTTGGTCTCAGGATCTCTCTGGCTCACTTCGTCTTTCGGTCTCTGTGGCTGTATCTCCCCTCTGGCTGTTTCTGACACTCCGTCACACACGCTTTCTCTGCCTCTTTCTCTGTCACCCGATTTCCCTAATTTCAGAGTGCAGAAAATCCAATTTATCCCAGTCTCCCATTTCAATAAGTTCAGAAAAGTTCTCAATCAACAGGAGCAGCTACCATAGATAAACTATTTAACCGCAGCTCAGAGGCAGCATTAAAATGGAAACAGTTAAATTTAAATCCCAACAATGGCAGGCGTCCTATTCTTTGTCTGTGTTGATATTTAATAATCGGCATCGGGATCATCCCATCGGGATCTCGGTTGTTTCATTTCGTTAAAGCAAGCTTCTTTTAACCAATAATGGCCGAGGTATTAAAATAAACAAGGGAACCGCTAGGATTTAAAGTAAAGTTTGAATTAGCCCGCGTGTATAAGTTCACCTGCACTAAGATACATTATAATAATAATAAGAACTCGAGAAATGCGACATAATCATGCAACAATATCATGCTCCAGTAATTGCAGCTCCCTGGTTGTCTCTGTGCACTCACTGCAGCGGGTACGGGCACGGTAAAATGGTGGTTATGAAACTGCTCTACTAATCTAGGAGGCCAAGTGCCTCTCGGAAATCATCCTTTCCCTATCACCTGCTATGTTATCTTATTTTTCTTTGACTTCCTGGAATTCCTGCCTCCCTTTCGAGCATTGTTCTTCTCACTATATCCCTTAGATTCCCTCACAGTCTATGCCGGTTTCTCTTGTTTTGTCTCTCTTCGTTGCTCAATCTGTATTGTCTTCATATTTCTGCATCTGTTCCCTTCACTGTGTCTTCATCTCCCTCCCTGTCTCCATTCTCCCTCATTTCTCTCACTGTTTCTCGGACTGTTTATCTCACTGATTTCTATCCTTTCCTTTCCTCCTGTTTATCTCCCCGTATCTCCATCTGTTTTCCTCTCTTTGTCTCCATTTCTATCACAGTCTCTCCCTCTGATTCAATCACTATATTTTTAATTTTTTTCTCTTCATTTCTCAGTTTGTATGTCTTCATGTTGCTGCATCTGTTCCCTTCACTGTATCTTCAGCTTTTTTTATTCATTCATGAGATGAGAGCGTCGCTGGCTAGGCCAGCATTTATTGCTCATCCCTAATTGCCCTTGTCCAGAGGGCATTTAAGAGTTGACCACATTGCTGCAGGTCTTGAGTCACATATGGGCCAGACCAGGTAAGGACAGCAGATTTCCTTCCCTAAAGGGCATAGTGACCCAAATGGGTTTTTATGACAATCGGCAATAGTTTCATGGTCATCATTAGGCGTTTAATTCAAGGTTTTTTTTTTATTGAATTCAAATTGCACCATCTGCTATGGCGAGATTCTAACCCGCACCCCCAGAGCATTACCGGGGGTAAACCTTGGCTCTCTGAACTACTTGTGCAGCGACAAAGCCACTAGGCCATTGCCTCCCCCTAAATCTCTCTCTCTCCCTTTCTCTCATTTCTCTTTATGTCTCTCCCTCTGTTATCTCTCTCTGCTTATCTCCATCTCTCTCCTTCAATTGTCTCGTTCTCTTTCCTCCCCTTTTTCTCTCTATATCTCCATCTGCGTTTACCTCTCTGCCCCTCACTCGGTCTCTCTCCTTATATCTCCATCTCTGTTTCTGCCATTGTCTCTCCCACAATTTTTGTTCCTCTCTGCCTCTCAATGTGCTTCTCCCTCTGCCTGTCCCTCACAGACACGTTTGAAAAACAAATATTTAGCCGCCCAGGCGGCCCTCTAGTCCATCGTAATTATTTGATTCATTGAAAATATCCAAGAGTTGTTTTTACATTCCATTCCCTGAGGAGTCTTCAGGATTAGAAGCCTGTTACTGTTGTAGAAGAGGACAACAACAGGCCTCAGAAACTCTCCATTTTATGTCACGACATTCGTTTCCAAAACCAAATGCGGCGTCTAATCATTTTCTGGGCTCGAATTAAATTCAGCAGAAATCGCAGCCCCAAACCAATTGAAGTGCTCAGTCCCCATCCTTGCCCATCCTTGTATAAAAGCAATACACTGTGGATGCTGGAGATCTGAAACAAAAACAGGAAGTGCTGGAAAGACACAGCAGTTCTGGCAGCATCTATGGAGACAGAAACAGAGTTAACGTTTCGAGTTCAATGTGACTCTTCCTTGGAACCCCGAGTTGGGGAGACAGTTGTATCTTTTATTGATGAGGAAAAGTGAGAAACCTGGCTCCAGAGGGCATGTCAATGGAAAGAATCCATCGGCGTCGGTTTGCTCCCTTGCCCTCGTTAACAATATGAAAGTTATTTACCATAAAAAATATCTTTGATTGTAAATCTCAATGATCCCCAATTTAATCAATTCTCCAGCAATATTCCTGATCCAACGTGTTCAGGAACCAGGAAAACGCAATGAATGGAATTATAGCTTCACGGTTTTGATTTTAGGTGAGGACTTTGCTGAGAATAGTGTTTGCCAACAGAACATGTTTCTTCTCATTTGTATCAGCAGCTTTCGGTGGAGAGACTGTAATCCACCAGTCACAGCGGTACCTTACACAGGAGGGACAATCGAATGAAATGCAGTAAAACGTAATCACCAGAGGCTCTGAGAGTATTCACTGGTACAGGATATGACAGAACTGTGCTTGAAATTTATCATCTCGACTGTTATCAGAAACATTACAGGCAGAGTCTTCAACCTATTCATTTAACCAACAAAAAATTATAACATTCCCGGTAGGAACAGCACCGTTGCAAGTGTGGTGGAGGTTGGTTCAATCGAGGTATTCAAGAGGGCATTAGATGATTATTTGAATGGAAACAATGTGTCAGGGGATGGGGAAAAGGCAGGGCAATGGCACCCCTCTGCTCTGCTGACCCAATGAATGGCAACGAGGAAATAGCGGCAACAATCTCTCCAGTATCACAGATAGCACCGTGGGGCTGGGAATCTGTGTTACTGCTGCGACAGAGGAGCTCACTGCAGAGTTACAGACAAAGGCAGCGAAATGCGGAACCATCTCTTATTATTCCTGATAACTCTATCACTTCACAGCAGGTGTGTCCTTCTGAGTAAAACCCCCATTCTCCTGCTGATGGCACTAGTCAAGTTATTGTCCTTTGTGAAATGATGGTGATTCGATAGTGGAGGGTCAAACACATTTTTCTTTTCCTCTCATTTCCAAAACGGTTCAAATGTGAATTTTAATCACCCACCTGTTTGATCTTTCCTGTTATTCTGAGTCATGGAGATTCTGTCACTCAGCCGCTGTCCTCAGGAGGGTCATAGGGAAAGTAGCAAACGGAAAGTTCTGGGAGGGCCTTTAACAGGTGGCGTTATCCTATGTAGTGTCCGCCTTCGATAAATTGTCGTGCTGTCCGCACTTGCTGTCTCAGTGATCCCGCACTTCTTTCTGTGAAATAAACTATCCCAAGCAGACAGGTTCCAGCCGTCGTGCCCCGCTGCTGAAGGACATGCCATTTTATCAATCAACGTCCTATCCGTGTGCCTGACTGCAAATGCGCTTAGATCAATATCAGATAGTTCATGTGTTGAAAACATATCCCGCAAGTTTACTGTAAACTGAATTGTTGAGTCGAACTGGGGGAAAGGAGTTCAAAGCAAAAAAGGTATAATAGAGAAATCCTTCTTACTAACAGAAGGTTTCGAATTTGTGAAATAAATTCCCAGCTGGAATGGAAGACGTCAAGACTCCTACAGAGTTCAAGGAAGTATTTGGGGCACCGTGGGGGAAGGGTTAAAACATCTGCGAATGATTGGCCGCATGGTCTCCCTCATTCCGAATGATCAAATGAACTGGTGCACGGCAGGAACTGCATAGTGTTTGACGTGAAAATACAAAACTCTGGAGAAATTCAGCAGGTTTGCAGCTTTGGAGAGACAGAAACAGATTTTAGTCGATGATATTCATCATAACTGGAAAAAACCTGTAGATGTAACAGGTTGTAAATAATTAGGGAGGCAGGTATAGGCGGGAATACATAAAGAAGAAAATGGTAGGTCAGTGATACGGTGGCTGGCAGGATAGGTTAAAGGTTACAGGAGAAGTGGCCCAAAGGAAAAATGTAATGGGGCAAGTAAGGAAACGAAATGTAGCTCTGGCGGAGGTGTACTTAAGGAAAGCAGATTCATCCCTTCGAGTTTCCATCCAAAATGCAAAGAGAAAACATAGAAAGAAGAAAAAAGTGCTGTAGAAAAATTGTTAAATGCAATCTTGAATCCGGAAGGCTGACAAGTGCTGGAAAGCTGCACCTTGTAGTTTCAGTCACCGCCACCAGAGGGCAGTAGGAGACTGTTGTGATCAGTGTTGGGGAGAATTCCAGACTGAGAACAACTTTATTGAAGAAAATGTCATTAAAGGAACACATGTGGAAACAAAACATATTTTAATATTCATAACATGTTTTATATTGTTTAACGTAATTCATTATAATGAGCTGTCAATGTTGCTATTACTGTTGGCATGTTGTTAATATTTGAAAAAAAAAGTTCGCACTGCATCCAAGTCGGGAAGCACACGGGTTCACAATATTAAAGGAGACTTTCGGGCAAACCTTCCTGGTGTCACACTGAGAGTGATCGCAATGTGGAATAAAGCTTCAGTCAGAATGCGGAAGGAGAATGCACTGGAATCGTTGGATGCTGCAGTTGAAGGCGAGATGTAGGGTCTCCCCCGATAAGAAAATTATTGTAGGAGGGAGGGAATCGCTGTTCTAATTTGTCTATCTAACTATAATGTGTACTGTAGCTTGGCGGAAACTCACGTACTTACCGGTACATGCCATGAGAGAGCAGTGTGAACCAATGAGAAAATTGAATGTGGGCGGACCGAAGCGAGCTCACAGACAGGGTGAGCTGGTGTCAGTATGACACGCTGAGTGTGGGCGGGTAAACCCCAAGACTGAGCTTCTTATGTTCGCTCGACAATAAGGCGCCTCTGAGTTGGACCTGAAGCCCGTGTGTAGCTAATTCTGCTGAATATAATATCCATCTCCTGCTTCTAACTTGACCTCCCTGGACAATTGTTTCAGCCGGTATTTCATGTGATCTGACAATGCTCAGAATTTACATAATCTGTTTGCTGTTTTTCACTCGGATCTGCACGGAGGTGGCCGGTAAGGATGAGGTGGTGCAGATCCCTGGGCAGGTGGTCGTTAGGGAAGCGGAAATCGTAAACATGCACTGCACCCGCACCACATCGTTAAAGATCGTATATTGGTACAAACAGCTCCCGAATCAGCCACCCCAGTATCTGGTGATGGCCACAATGGGAACCGGTCAACAAGGGAGGATCACGGCTTCAATCAGTGAAGGCAGCAAACTCAGTGTCCTGACTGTGAGCGATGCCCAAGTTACAGACACCGCCACCTATCTCTGCGCCGCGAGGCACAGTGTAACAAACATATGGGGAGCTCGTACAGAAACCTGCACCGAGTGGGACAGCCGCTCTACTGTGTTTGGACTATCAGCATTGCGAGTGGCGCCGTTATAAAATGATCCGAAGGTAGGAGATATGAGCGCTAAAATAAAGAAAAGATAGAAGAGAAAGATTTAAAGAGAGTCAGAAATAAAGAGAGATGGAAACATAGACGAAGAAAAAGGAAGAGCAAAGACGTAAGCCAGAATATGTAGCGAAAAAGAGCGAGAGTAAAGGTGCAGTAATAATACTTGAATAGGACAGATATTTAGGAAACTATTGAAAGAGACAACAAACAGAGATAGGAAGAAAAGAGAGAGAAAGGAGGTGAAGAAAACGGATTTAAACATTGAGGACAGACAGGCACTGAACTGATCCACCGAGACAACCCTCAATCAGGGACATTGACCACATCTTCTTTTCATTCAATCAGTTGCATTGTTCAACTGAATAAATTTTATTAAGCTATACGTTTTGTTTTCTCTGGTTTCTCTGTTTTTACTTCTAATTAACCCCTTCTGTTCAGTTTCCCTTTGTTCGCTTCCCTCCAGCTCCGCGATTGACTTTGCGATCGGTAGATTGCCCAATAACCGTGACCCAGTCACAGGCTCTGTAAGATGCTGTCGCCCAGGTTTAATGTAGGTTGGGTTTCAGCACCCTCTTCCTTGGAGATTATCTGAACATAGATACCTGATTTTATTGACAGAACTAGTTGATTAGAAACAGGAAGGAGAGTTTAACTGGCAGATTGATCAGTGGTGTCGCTACGATTGGATTCTGAAGTTTGTTCTCTCGGCCGCTTCTGGAAACTGTTGGTGACAACCTTATTCAAAGTTTATTTGGTTTCCTCTCGCATCTTGTTTGCGATGCTTCATTGGTGCGATTGCGCACGCCCGCCAACAGATGGGAGCTCAGACACACAGCCCAAAGCAGTTTTTTTGTGCAGGTGTGGAATTGCTTTCCACAGCTCTGTATCCAAGGGAGCGGAGTCATGCACCGCAGGTATCATTACTGAAGGGTAAATCTGAACTAAACAGGTTTCATTTTACCTCTAATTTCCAAAGTATGGATTGGATATGAATTTTAAACATCCGTGAGTCAATATATTTTCCCGATGGGCCCTGTTTTTCAAATATGATTCACGGGGGTTATATTACTCAGTCGCTCTCCTCAGATGCCAAGACAGAAGGAGCTACGCTGAATTTAAGCCATATCTATGATACTGCTTGGAGCAGATATAATTTATACCGTTACCGGCAACACTCAGACACGCAGCCCGAGTTTCTACTGTGGAAATATTCTCTTGGTAATTTAGATGAAGCAGATTTTGACAAAGTCGTTTCTCTACAGATCTACAGACCTCGACTAAGTTCATCTGTTGAAATATTTCAAGGCTTCAGCTGCCTGACGCAGCCCAAATGCTGAGTCGCCACATTGCCACTGTCTGCTCTGTAAAAGGGGAGTTGGATATTTGAAGGCGCCTTTTTCCATCCTCACTCTCAATGATCTGCTGCCGTGTGTCAGGATGCTCTCACCTCACTTTCCTCTATCTTCGGTGGTGTCCTGAGTCCGGTATGTGGTGATCTGTCTGTCAGTAAGTGGAAACACCTCGAGTTCTACTATAGTCAGTGCAGAAGGGTACACCCTCCGATCCCGCAAAGTTGAAGAGGTGAAGTTACACTCTCCAATCACAAAGAGACCACAGAGTCTCAGGCTTCCTTTAACCGGTTTTATTCAAGCATATACAAGGGAGCTGCAATCATTTCTAAGAAAGAAGACCCAGCTCCCAGATTGATTACATTTCATTACTTTTGTACTTTTTCTTATCGTAATACATTTGAGTACATTTGAATACATCCAATCGGTAACCGACACACCGGTCTCATGTTAACCCTATCCGATTGAATACATAAACATGTCATTTTGCTAACCAATTATTCTAAAGGAGGTATGTATAATTATGTTATCCAATCAAAATTAAAACACGTACAACAAAGACCTTGGTTCTCACAGCTCAAGACTGTTTGTGTTTCACCAAAGCCCCCACTTTGTCCATTGTATGTCTTCCTATATCTAAGCTAAAACCATCTACCCCTTCCCAATGTCCTACTTGTGTCTTCAGCCTGAGTCTCAAGGCTGTGCAATGTTCATCTGGTAATCGTCAACTCTTAATATGCTGAGCAGCCATGTCTACCTGGGGATTTTAAGTGTTCTTCAGTAAATTCTTACAGCGTTCTCTTTTAGCACGTTTAATTTCTCCCTAAGAGCCAGTGTTTTCATAGACGTGATGGTTTCAATGTTAGAAACTTTGGGTCGTGTGCGTAAGGGTGGGGTGGTGTAGCGGGGTGATGGGAGAGGACAGAATTCATTGATTGGTTATTGTGATTATTAATGATTTTGGTTTATTCCAGTGTTAATTCTTCCTCTTACATTCTAGCAGCTTCACCAACAGGATGCTGCTAACTATGACTCCAGTGGCCTTTCCCTGACAGACCAGGGAACCAGTAGTCGAAGTATGATTCCATAATTCCTCGGAGTTATTTATGGGCTCTTCATATTAGAACAATGATATCTGTTGTTCCTGAACAAACAATGTGACAGGCCGAAAGAATTAGCTCACGCTTTAATTTAACTTTCACCAAAGCTCCACAATGAACTATCTTTTTGACAACTGCCCTTATAGAGTCTTAACTGAAATATCCAGGAAATATTACCCAAGTTAAGAAATTGCCTTCGACTGCAAACAGAAGTACAATCTACAGCTTCCCAGAAAGAGCACGTGCTGATGTGGTTTTCCAAAAGGAGATTCAAACAAACTGTTTTACAGGACCAATATCCTCCTGGCCTAGGGCTGTTACTTTCTATAATTAAAAACCTTTCACAGCCAAAACAAAGGAGCTGGCCTTTAATGAAACATCCCCGCCCCCACGGCCCCCGCCTCCCGCCCCCCGGCTCCCGCCTCCCGTCCCTGGCAATTCACTGCAGCTTAAAGGCTGCGTTCCTAAGTATTTTTTTCTCTTTCATGTTAATTCTCCATTGTCTTGACAACCCCCTTTAACCATGGGTTTCTCAAATATTAAAACCCTTCATGTTCCTATGTTACCTTTATTTCGCATCTCACGAATCTCCTGTAAGATGAAAATGTTCTTTGAACCTCTTTTGAAATGCAATAGCTGCACATAAATTTTAACGCAACACCAAATGTAAATTTCAAATCTACTCTGTTTACTTGTAAATTAAAACCCACCACAAGGCCTCAATTCAAATGCAAAGAGATAACACATTTACTCTTTCACCCCTTAGACTCCACAGACAATTTGACTCCAGGAACCTCTGTTTTGACTAACCCTGGACATACACAGGCACAGCTTTCCTTACCTACACAGAGTATATTCATAAACACACAAAAATAAAAATATGCACATATAATCACACCTCTCATTGGTTTAATGTGGACATATTCCCAGATTTTTATTGAATTCAAATTTCACTATTTCCCCGGTTTCTAAATATATATATATATATGTGTGTGTGTGTGTATGTGTGTTGGTGTAGAAATATAATTATGCTATATTCTGTTGGATTGCATTTTCCAGTATTCTATCATCTTGTATTTTGTTATTTTGCATTTTATTGTTGTATGTTATATGGAATTGCGCTATATTTTACAAATTATGTGACATTATATCTCATGCAACTGGCAGTAATGGAGTTTGACAGTCAGCGGTTGTTGCAGAAGGAGACATTGCATCAGTGACCTGTTTTACCATAGTAGCAGGACGGATCAGATGATATCCGGACAGAACAATGCAGCACCTGGCGAGAAGTACCAGCGATCGGAACAAGATCAAGGCTTGGTCCAATTTAGCGTAGTGAAGTGCTCAGAATGTTGGCAACGCTCGAGTGACAGACGCTATTTCTGTTCCTTTGAGACACAATGTGTCACCTCGCAGAAAGGATCATAGAAAAGCCTCCTGGGGGAGGGGGTGACAGTTTGCAGCCTGTGCCCTTATCAAAGAGCTGGGAGTTTGATAGCAATCTCCCCGGAAAAGGGCCCTCCGTCTCCCAATAACTGAATCCTGCCCTGATCATTGTTCATGCTACAAAATCAGAACAGAAGGGTCAACATCCGTTTAGCATTAATTTATTTCCAGTCAAAATAGAAATCAGACACCATATGTTCCACACGTTCCTTTCTGAAATTCTGTTCAGTGGGCCTATGTTTAAATAATCATTGGGTATTTCATGTTTAAGTCCAGTCCTAGACTTTGGCACATTCTGTGCTTTGTTACAGGCACGGGAGAGAGGGAGAGATGAGAGTCCCTGGATCCCTCTGGGTTAACGGTCTGGAAAGAAAGGCATTAACGTTAGGCTGCAGTTTCTACATGTCTGGTAACTTTCTCTCGCTCTGCTGGTGCATTAATATTCCAGGTGAGCTCCGAGATATTTTCTGAGGAGATGTAACTCGAGGCATTGAGTTAGTTCTCAGTATTTCCATACAGGTTCCCTGTTGCCCTGGACAAGGACCAAAAGAGTAATGCAACTGTTTCAGAGCCAAACTGCCAATCTTTCTCCGTAGGCTTTGTTGGGATCAAAGTCCCCGCCGGTAAAAGCGCAGAAGAGTCCTTAACGGTCTTGGAAATAGTTGCTGAGATTTTTGTACGGCGTCTTGGCTGTTATTTGGCGCTGTGCCTCACTGCACAGTAATAGACCGCACTGTCCTCCACACTCAGTCCGCTTATATTGAGGTAACCAGACCTTGTAGACCTGTCAGCAGCCGCCAGATATTGTTCTGAGATTTTGTCTTCTTTCAGCACTACTGTCCTGCTGATTAGCCAGCCTGGAGTCTGTGCCGGCTTCTGCCGATACCATTGCATATACTCAATATCCAGGTTTTTATATTCACATTGTAACTGCACAGAACCCCGATCTAATACGGTTGTTGTCAGCGGAGACTGAGTCACTGGATCTGCAAATAGTCCGCCTGTGGAGGTAGAGGAACAAAAAAGCACAAGGTTAAATCTAAACCTGCGTCTATCTGCATGTGCAAATTTCCACCTATCAAGCTGTCTATAATGTGTATGTACCTGATCGCTAATCGCATTAAATCCTATTGCAAACTCTTTGCATCAATCTGCTAACTTGCCTTGATGAACACATTCCAGTACTTACTGTCCAACAGCGCCGCCAGTATTATCAGGAACATGTCTGAATGAATCTCTCAGTGAATGTGAATGGAATGAGTCAGAGATTCAGAAGAAGAGAGGGAACCCGGGCTTTGTTCAACTCATTGTTCCACCCACACACTGCTTGGGGCCAGGCCCATTGTGACCTCACTCAGGCTACCATCCTCATTGGCTCCGGAGTTGGACACGCGTGACTTTCATATCAACATGCATAAATCTGGCGCCCTCTGCTGGCAGAGTCTGTTCAATTTGGTTGAGAATAGGGCCTTTGGGTGGATGTAGGATTCATTGGTATACATATTAAAACAAGCATGTCAGATATTGTTTCCCAGGAATTGAAATTGGACCTTATCAGACTCAGGCTTTTTTTTATGTTTATGCCAGAGAATAATGCAATTCTTTCTATATTACTGTTTGAAAATCAAGGAAAAACTATTTAGATAGGATGACAATATATTAGATATTAGACATTAGAAATAATGCACGAGGTAGGTACCAAGTGTGGTGGCCTTAAATGTAAACAGAAGAGGAAAACTGGCGTTATTCTTTTATGAAAGGATTTAAAGGAGATACTTAATTGAAGTACTCAAAATGATAAGAGATCTGATGTAATAAGTCACGCATTATTGTACCCAGTAGTGGAAAATTCGATAACCCATACACCCCATTTTCAGAAAAGTAAATATAAGAAAAAATAAAGAAAAAGGTGAAATTCACTCATTACACTGTGTTGAAACCTGAAATGCACGACCCAAAGGATGGAAGAAGAACATTCAATCGTAACCTTCAAAAAGAAATTGTTTGCAAGTTGAAAATGGGCAAACTTGCCCCTCATGCGGAAACAGCAGGAGTTGAAAGGCGGTTTTGATACCTCTTCCAAATAGATGCAGGGATGGTATGGCAAATAATCTAATTCAGTGGTTTAAAATTCTATGATTCAAGTTTCTTCATGCCTCTTCTGCTCTATTTGTTCTCTGTCACTTGGACAGTGAGCAGCTGCAGGATTGTCACAAACTTGTGAAGTTTCAACCGTCGCTATTTCCGCTCCCTCCGTTCAGAGTGCAGCTGAGAGTCACCTTACTCAATATTGAATCTGCGGTATCCCCGCCCACAGCTTCCGTTTGCTGGTCTCTCTCTGACCCGATTATGTTATTGGAACGTTTGCTGCCGCTGGTTCATTCTTCTCATTGTTTGGGTGGGCATTGCAGTGGGACGTGGATCAGTATTTCTGCTTTGACAGAGGATTTTTTGCACGTTAAGTTACAGACTCAGGATGTATCAAGGGGAATAATTTCACTCCGCTCCTCATTGTTATATCATTTCTCAGCAAGCATCTCCTTCCCGGTAAAATCCACTGTCCTCCTGACTGCTGTGCCCCAGGTGTCATTATTGTTAAAACAATAGTGATGGCGGTGATGATCATTATGTTGACCGACACGAAGCTGATGCTGACTATTGTTTTTACTTTTCTTTAATGTTAGAATGGGACCACCAAGACACAGTAGAACAGCCGCTTCATGAAATACTGGATGAAGAGGAAATGAATGCTGCACAAACTTGCATTTTGAAAGCAAGCAATCGCAGCTTTTATGTATACTGGCACAGTGAGCATCGCAGGCAGCCTCCAGAGTGTGTGCTTCATCATATTGGAGAGAATGTGTACATGAGCGCCGATATCACTCATCGGTTTTGTTCTTCGCTTAATAGAAATGCCAAGATCGCTGATGTAACAATCGGCAACACACTGATTTCCCACTCTGCCGTGTATTTCTGTGCCATGAGCCATACACTGTTACAGAGAGATCGTGGAACCAAGACAAAAACTCACAGAGATTTTTAAATTAGCGCTCAGCAGAGGGCGCTCTCACACCACAAACAAGAAGGAATAATTCAACTTCGAATGTGAGTCACGCGGACCTTTTCAAAGGATCATAAAACATTTAACATTCAACAAGAACAGCTAATTAGATTAGTTTGCCTTTAAAATTTGAATTTATAATAAAAACGAACTTTGTAAATGGCAATGTAATGCTTCAATCCCACTTATCCTTTTCGACGCATTTCTCTGCTGACTTGTTTCTTATCATTCCTTCTCCATTCGGTAAAAAAAAATTGTGTACAGTTTCTTCCTTCAGCCTTTAATTTAAGGAGATGGCCCTTTGCTACTTCTCTGGGTATTAATTCACAACCACTCCAACCCCGATGCCTATAGATTCAGCCCTGGATACAAGAGAGGTTATTCATGAAAAATTTGCCTTTAATTGAATAATATAATAATCCTGATACTCCTGCCCGAACCTGCTCGTCCCCAGTATGGAATGAATATGGGAGTGCCGCAACTCTTCTAGAGAGACAGACTTATACCCTTTTCGAAGGGGATATTACGATTGGTTCGCTTCCTTGCAGATGAATCCGAATGTATGATATCACTAAGATAAAAGCAAAATACTGCGGATTTTGGAAATCTGAAACAGAAACACAAATACCTGGAAAGACTCAGCAGGCCTGATAGCATCTGCGGAGAGGAATGCAGTTGACGTTTCGAGTCTGTATGACTCTTCATCAGAACTAGGGAAATAGAGAAATGAGGTGAAATATATGCTGTTAAGGGGGTGGGGGGTGGGACAGGTAGAGCTGGATAGGGGGCCAGTGATAGGTGGAGGCAAAGAAGAGATTGCCAAAGATGTCATAGACAAAAGGACAAAGGGATGTTGACGGTGGTGACATTATCTAAGGAATGTGCTCATGGGGATATTAAGGGTAGCAAGCAGGACAAGCTAGTGGCAGATGGCCCTTGTGGGGGTGGGGTGGGGGGAAGGGATCGAAATGGGCTGAAAGGTGGAGATAAAAAAATAGATCGAAATAAATTTTAAAATAGGTGGGGGAAAAAAATATATATATTTTTTATTATAAACTATTGGGAAAGGGGTGATCATAAAGGGGGTGGGATGGAAGACAGGGTTCATGATCTGAAATTATTGAACTCAATTTTAAGTCCGGAAGGCTGCAAAGTACCTAGTCGGAAAATGAGGTGTTCTTCCTCCAGTTTGCGTTGAACTTGACTGGAACATTGCAGCAGGCCAATGGCGGACATGGGAGCCTGAGAGCAGGGTGGTGTGTTGAAATGGGAAGCGACAGGAAGGTCTGGGTCATGCTTGGGGACAGGCCAAAGGTATTCTGCAAAGCGGTCACCCAGTCTGCGTTTGGTCTCTCCGGTGTAGAGGAGACCGCATTGGGAGTAACAAATACAATAGATTAAATTGAGGGAAGTGCAAGTGAAGCGCTGCTTCACTTGAAAGGAGCGTTTGGCCCCTTGGACGGTGAGGAGGCGGGAACTGTTGTACCTTCTGCAGTTGTATGGGAAGGTGCCGTGGGAGGGGTTGAGGTGTAGGAGGTGATGGAGGAGTGGACCAGGGTGCCCCGGAGGGAACGATCCCTGCGGAAAGCGACCGGGGGAGTGAAGGGAAGATGTGTTTAGTGGTGGCATCATGCTGGAGTTGGTGGAAATGGCGGAGGATGATCCTTTGAATATGGAGGCTGTTGGGGTGATAAGTGAGGACAAGGGGGACCCTATCATGGTTCTGGTAGGGAGAGGAAAGTGTGAGGATGGATGCGCAGGAGATGGGTCGGAACTGTTGAGTGCCTTGTCAACCACCGTGGGTGGAAAACCGAGGGTGCTACACCGCCCCTGGCGGCTTTCCACAGGGATCGTTCCCTCTGGGACACCCTATCCCACTCCTCCATCACCCCCTCCAGCTTAACCCCCTCCCACGGCACCTTAGCATGCAACCACAGAAGTTGCAACACCTGCCCCATTACTTCCCCCCTCCTCACCGTCCAAGGGCTCAAACACACCCTTCAAGTGCAGCAGCGCTTCACTTGCACTTCCTTCAATTTAGTCTACTGCATTCGCTGCTCCCAATGCAGTCTCCTCTACCGTGGAGAGACCAAGCGCAGACTGGGTGACCGCTTTGCGGATCACCTTCAGCCTGTCTGCAAGCATGACCCAGACCTCCCTGTCGCTTGCCATTTCAACACTCCACCCTGCTGTCATGCCCACATGTCCGTCCTTGGCCTGCTGCATTGTTCCAGTGATGCTCAACGCAAACTGGAGGAGCAGCACCTCATCTTCCGACTAGGCACTTTACAGCCTTCCGGACTGAATATTGAGTTCAACAATTTCAGATCATGAACTCTCTCCTCCATCCCCACCCCCTTTCCGATCCCCCCTTTTCCCATAAATTATAATTTTAAAACATATATATTTCTATTTTCTCACCTATTTTTAAATTTAATTCGATCTATTGTTTTATCTCCACCTTTCAGCTCATTTCAATCCCTTCCCCCCACCCCACCCCCACTAGGGCCATCTGCCACTAGCTTGTCCTGCTTGCTACCCTTAATGTCCCTATTTCTTAGATAATATCACCACCGTCAACACCCCTTTGTCCTTTTGTCTATGACATCTTTGGAAATCTCTTCTTTGCCTCCACTTATCACTGGCCCCCAATCCAGCTCTACCTGTCCCACCCACCTCTACCAGCTTATAGTTCACCTCATTTTTCCCTTTCCCTAGTTCTGATGAAGAGTAATGTGGACTCGAAACGTCAATTGTATTCCTCCCCGCAGATGCTGTCAGACCTGTTGAGTTTTTCCAGGTATTTTTGTTTTTGTTGCGTATGATATCACTGCCTGCTATAACCCCACCCATATCATCGTCCACTGCTGTCGTCAGTATGCCCCGCCTTCCTTGCCGTTTACTATTGGAGCGTTTGCTGCCTTTGATCTCTGATTGTAATTGATTGGATGTGGGCGGCCCCGTGTTAGCTCAGAGACAGTGTGAGCCGATGTCACTGTGAAGTAGTGAATGTAGGTGGCCAGGACATGAGTTCAGAGACAGTGTGAACCGGTGTTCCTGTGAATCCTGAAGCGGTAAACCCCAAGGCTCGGCTTCTTTCGCTAGTCCGACAGAAAAGCGCCTCTGAGTTGGACCTGAAGCGGGTGTTTGGTTCCTTGTTGAATCTTCAGATTATAATATCCATTTCCTGGCCGTAACCTGATCTCCGTGGGCAATTGCTTCAGCCGGTATTTCATGTGATCTGATAATGCTGTGGATTTACAAGGTCTGTTTTCTCTTATCCATTCTGATCTCCACTGAAGTGACCGGTGAAGATGAGGTGACGCAGCTCCCAGTGCGAATTGTTGTCAGTGAAGCGGGAATCGTATCCATGAACTGCACCATCACCAGTAGGATGAACACGGTGCGTTGGTACAGACAACTCCCCAATCAGCCACCCCAACATCTTGTAATGGCCACAAGTGGAACTGATCAACACGGGAGGATCTCTGCTTCAATTGAGGGAGACAACAAACTCAGTATTCTGACTGTGAGGGATGCGCAAGTTACAGACACCGCCAGCTATCTATGTGCCGTGAACCACAGTGTAACAAACAAACTGAGAGTTCGTACATAAACCTACACAGAGTGGGGGCTCCGCTCTACGATGTTTCCACGATCGGCTTGTGAATTATGTGGTAATAATAATACGAGGGCCGTGTGTGTGTGTGTGTGTGTGTGTCGGGGGTGCGGTGTTGGGGACGGCGTTGAGCGCAAGAGCAAGGCAATATAATATATAAATGTTTAAAGGTGATCAGAAATGCATGGAGTTAGAAACATAGACGCAGAGAAAGGAAGAGCAAACGCGCAAGCCAGAATGAGTGAGCGGCAAAGGTAAAGCGAATAGATACAGGAAACAATCGTGAAAAGCTCATAACATGAGATAAGTATGGAAAAATAAATGAAAGAAAGTAGAAAATAACGAACTTCATTCAAAGAGTGTAAAGATAAGATGAAATCATAAATGTAAAGAATCACAAATAAAATAGAATTCCTTTATTTTTAACAACACTCATAATTCTTTGTTAGCTGCAAAGCTAAATTTTCTGAAAATGTTGCCTAAACACTGGTCATTGAATCGTGCCTCATTGATACATTTGCACTTTTCTCTTTGTCTGATGGTGAAAAATTCTCATGGGTTCCGCTAGGGACGCACTGATCGCACGTTACTCCTTGTTTTCCATTGGACATTATAGGGGCAGAACTGGCAGTTACCCTACACAGGCAGCCCCGCCCACAGGTTCCCTTCGCTGTTATTCGTTTTGACCCTCATTGCCTGCTCTGTGGTAGTGGGTACATTTAATCGAATGACAGTGGTGTAGTGGTTATGTTGTTGCACTAGTAATTGAGCGACTCGGTTGCACGGGTTTAAGTCCCTCCACACAGCATGTGGTAAATTTAAATTTAAATAACAAAACCTGGGAATGAAAACTAGTTTTGTAGTAGTGACCATGAAAGTAACATTGATTGGTGTACTGATGTCCTTTGGGGAAGAAAATCTGCCATCTCTGCCTAGCCTGATCTACATGAGAATCCAGACCCACAGCAATGTGGTTGGCTCATAACTCCCCTCCGAAATAGCCTCACCAGCCACTCAGTTCATGGGCAATTAGGGATGGGCAACAAATGGGTCTTGTCAGCGACGCCCACAGCCCATTAAATAATTTTAAAAAGCCAAAAAGAATGGTAAGGAGTATTCTGAACAAACTAATGATGTCTCCAGAGGAGGTGTGAATGGCTCCTTGGCGGCGGCCCAAATGCAACATGAAGGGATAAAGAAAGAAACGAGACAAGAATGAACCAGCAAAAAAAACATGAAAAAGATGGAGGCAGAGGTCATCATCTATAATTGAACACAGTGTTGAATCCAAAAGGCTGTAAAGAACATTGAAAAATAGCAGCATTGCTTTGAAATTGATATCAGTGTTTTTATACTTTCTTGCATATTGTCAGCCCTGGTTCAGTTGGTGACACACTCCCAGTTGCATCAAAATGTTCTGGCTTCAACCTCACATGAGCACAAAAATCAAAGCTGATGCTCAGGTGCATCACTGGAGGAGAACTACATCACCGGAGGTGACGTATTTTGGATGAGACATTAACCCGATCTACACCTCTCTGCTCAGGTGAATGTAAAATATCTCATGACACTGTTTCTAAGAAAAGCATGGAAATTATCCAATTTTCATCCCTCAATCAACATCACACAAACTGGCTATCCCATTGCTTTATGTGACAATTTGCCGGATGGACATTAACGACTACATTTCCTAAATTACAACAATGACCACACTTCAACAAGCGCTTCAATGGCGATAAGCGCTTTGAGACGTCCACTAATCGTGAAAAATGCTAACTGAATGTGAGGTTATTTCGTTCTTTGATTATCATTTACGATGCTGTTACCACTGTTGACATATTGAAACATCAGCAAAAAAGGTCCGTTATGCACCCATCTGGGTAAGGTTCAAGGAATAAAAGCATATTTTCGGACTGGAATAATGAAATTCCTCTTTACACACAGTGTGAGAGCAAAGTGTGCAACAAGGTTTCACTCAGACTGGAGGAGAGAAACACATCAGAATTGTTGGACTTTACAAAGGAAGGCGAGAATTAGGGGCTCTCTGGAAAAACGAACAACACCAGGAAGGAGGGAAAATCGGTTCTCATTTACAACTATACTGTGAAATACAACTTGCCGGATTCAGCGGCAGTAAAAACACCTCGCTTGCATTTCCCCTAACTTAGTCTACTGCATTCGTTGCTCCCAATGCGGTCTCCTCTACATTGGAGAGACCAAACGCAAACTGGGCGACCGTTTTGCGGAACACCTGCGGTCTGTCCGCAAGAAAGACCCAAACCTCCCTGTCGCTTGCCATTTTAACACTCCACCCTGTTCTCTTGCCAACATGTCTGTCCTTGGCTTGCTGCATTGTTCCAGTGAAGCCCAACGCAAACTGGAGGAACAGCACCTCATCTTCCGACTAGGCACTTTACAGCCCTCTGGGCTGAATATTGAATTCAACAACTTTAGATCTTAAACTCCCCCTCCCCCCATCCCCACCCCGTTTCTTTCCCCCCCCCCCACCCGCTTTTTTTTTCAATAATTTATATAGATTCTTCTTTCCCCACCTATTTCCATTATTTTTAAATCTAAAACTAAAACCTTTAGTCTTTCCACCCCACCCCCACTAGAGCTGTACTTTGAATATCCTGTTTTCCATTCTTAATTAGCACTTTTCTCAGACAAAGACCACCACCTTCAACACCTCTTTGACCCTTTTGTCTCTGACATCTTTTGATTATTATCTGCTCACACCACACCCTCAATGTGTCTCTTCCCCTCCCCACCCCCACCCACCTTAAACCAATTTATATTTCTCCCTTGTTGAAACTATGCTGCAGTTCTGCTGAAGGGCCATGGAGGCTCGAAACGTTGACTGATTTCTTCTCCGCCGATGCTGCCAGACTTGCTGAGTTTTTCCAGGTAATTCTGTTTTTGTTTTGTTTCGCAATTATTAGTACACGCCACAAGAGGGCAGTGTGAAACACTGGGTGTGGGCACCGCGGCATGAGCTCAGAGAGTGTGAGCAGGTCTCCGTCAAAGACACTGAGTAGGGGTGGCCCTGTGTGAGCTTAGAGAGCGTGAATTGGTCTCGGTGAGAAACACTGAGTGTGGACGGCCCAGTGTGAACTCAGAGAGTGTGAGCAGGTGTCCTGGAGAATGACTGAGTGTGGGGTGCCGCCTGTGAGTTGAGAGGAAAGGAAAGCGTTGCTTCAATTGAATAAAAGCTTGGTTAGGTCGCACCTGGAGTACTGTGAGCAGTTTTGGCCCCCTGAACTCAGAAATAGTATCGCCCTCGAGGTAGTGCAGCGAAGGTTCACCAGACTTGTTCCTGGAATGGTGGGACTGTCTTATGAGGAGAGAATGGGGAAACTGGGCCTGTATTCTCTAAAGTTCCGAAGAATGAGAGGTGATCTGGTTGAAACCTACAGAGCACTTAAGAGAATAGACAGGGTAGATGTAGGTAAGATGTTTCCCCCTACTGGGGAGTCTAGAACTAGGGGACATAATTTCAAAATAATGGGGAAGCCACCTATGGCAAAGATGAGTGTAGTTAAGGCCGTGAAAGCTCAGTCATTGAGTGTAGTTAAGGTAGAGATTGATAGATTTCTGATTAACAATAACGTAAAGGGTTATGGAGATAGTATGGGTAACAGGCTCGACGGGATGAATGGCCTTATCCTGTTCCTATTGTAAGCTGCTGTTAGTGAGAAGCACGGAAAGTGGAAGCTCCGGAGTAGGCACACCCCGAGCACAGGTTCTTTCGGTTTTTCACACGAAGAAACGTCTGAGTTTGGTCTGAAGCGGGGGTCTGGCTGATTGTTAATTCTCCTGAATCTACTCTCTGTGTCCTGATTCTAAACCGATCTCCGTGGACAATTCGGTCTACAAGCATTTCATCCGGTTCAATAATGTTCCGGATTTACCGAGTTTTCGTGCTGGTTTATGCACTTCTCTGCACGGATGTGACAAGTGAAGCTGAGGTGGTGCAGCTCCCTGGGCGGCTGGTTCTCAGTGAAGTGGGAATCGTATCCATGAACTGCTCGGCCGTACTGGGACGGATTCCGCCCAAAACTGCCCCTCCAGCATCTGGTTATGGCCACAAGTGGGACCGATCAACAAGGAAGGATCACTGTTGCAATCCGGTGAGTCAATAAATTCAGCACAATGACCTTGAGGGACGTTCGAATGACAGTCGGCGCCACCTATCTCTGCGCCGTGAGGCCACAGAGTAGCAAACAGAGTCCGTACAGAAACCGACACCCAGTGGGAGAGCTTCTCTGCTGTGTTTTGGAGTACCCGGTAATAATAATGGAAATCTATAGTGCATGAGCTTAAAATAGAAAATAGTGAAGAGACAGAGTTCAAAAAGTGAGAAATAAAGATAAGTGGAAACCCAGGCAGGGAAAACAGAGGAGCAAACATGAAAAGGGAGATTGAGAGCAAGAATTCGTAGAAAAGTTTGCTAATTCATGTCAGGGAGAGGGCATTAACAAAATAAGAAAGGATGAATAAAGGAAAGTACAAATAACGAGTGTGAAAAACAAATGTAAAAGTAAGCCTTGAACGAAAAGATGCAACAACGAGAAAACTGCTTTTCCCTTTCAACTCCCTTCCCCAAGAGATATTTCAATTGCCTGAAATTGGTCTCTGAATAAAAGGCCGCTGGGAGCTGCCAGAAGATGTTGGTTCCTTTGTGAGGTACATTTCTCCAGCCTCCATTCATCCTATCAGGAAAGAATTTTACTGGATTCGGACATCCAGCACCTGATATGTTCCTTTCCAGAGCCACTGGCAGAAAGCGACAGGTTTCCCCTCAGTTTCCTACACATGAAGGAGAGGAACTTGCTGGTCTTCAGACAACTGATATGTTCAGATATGGGCCGCTGGGTTAGGGAGTAGAGATCAACAAACCGCTTCTTACATCGTGTGAACAACAATCAGTTGCAACCAACCCAGGAGCAGAAATTCCACGTGACTTGAAATTGGTTTATTTAGTTATCCGTAATGTGTTTACCCGATTCGTGTTCATCTAATGCCAGCTGTTTCTTGTTTGCTTATTGACCTGTGAACTGTAAGGATGTATCTAGTATTCCTCATTCTGGCGCTGCTGAGATGTAGGTACAGGAACTGTACTCAATAACAAACAGTCCTTCTTTCTTTATTCTGGTTGCTTCAGTGCTTCATTGTTTGCATATATTGCTGCACTTACAGTCGATATCTCTCGTACTGATAAGTAAATATTATTTTATTCTACTAAATTGCTCTGATAACAAAATGTACAATTTTTTGACTGATTTTACTTGTATCACACGCACATCGAATACCCGTGAGCTGGTTATCCCCTCAGTCTCCATGTCGAGAGTGTCTATGTACAAGATCCTCACCTCTTTGTTTCCCGTGTCTCACTGCACTGTAATACACCGCAGTGTCTGACAGCCGGACTGTGTTAACAGTGAGAGTGATGGAGCCTTTCTCACGGTTCCAGGATATTTTAAACCTTCCCCCAACTATTTCATCTCTGAGTGTGAGGACGTGATACTAGAGAGCTCGATTGGAGAATTGCCGGTAACGGAATCCAAGATCACTGGTAGCGAAAGTAGCGGAATGATGAAGTGAAATAGTTTGTCCTTCACTTCCCCCATACACCGAAATCCGAAATATTTCCGAATTACAAACAACAGCTGCCAGAACAAGAATGAAATTAGCATCATGATATGTAAAAGGAACATAATTATATTAAATTATATAAATATATAATTTTTTTTTGCATAATAAACTGATCTATCTCCCTCTCTTCCTATCTATCTATCTATCTATCTATCTATCTATCTATCTATCTATCTATCTATCTATCTATCTATCTATCTATCTATCTATCTATCTATCTATCTATCTATCTATCTATCTATCTATCTATCTATCTATCTATCTATCTATCTATCTATCTATCTATCTATCTATCCATCTATCTATCTATCTTTTTATTTACCTATCTATTGATCTCCTTGCTTATGTTTCGTTTTCTCGTTTATGTACCTATCTAGGTATATGAGAGTCAGATACCTTTGTCTGTCCATCTCTTTACTTGGTATGTTGTATAACCAAGTTTTACTGAATATGTTTCTGGGCGCCGTATCTACAGCAACAGCCTTGGAATTTTCTAACTTTATCCAGATGGAAGCTTGAAAATGAGAAAGTAACTTTTCTGAACATCACCGGCAGTTCAAAAGGCCCCGTTTGGGTAAAGGTTAAAGGTGCAGCGGAAACACGGAAGTGAACAAAATATTGTACAGCCGGACCGCTCTTTGTCTCACTGTGTCTGCTTCGCACAGTGATAGATTCCGGCGTCCTGGACGGCTGTTTTGTCTATAGAGATGGTGTTGAAATTCTTCACTCGATCAAAGAACAATCTGGAGCGTCCTTCTGTCACGCTCTCCTGAAATTTGGAGCCAATAAATGTCGGAGCCCCTGTCAGTGTTTGCCTGTACCAGGCTACGGTATGACCAGAGCCAACAGAGAGCCGACAGCTCATTTCAACCCGTTCCCCTTCCCGACACACCACGTGCTCAGGGTGGGAGCTCTGATCCTCACACTGAACGGCTGTAACCAAAGGAAAAATTACACAAACCACGACAGGGTATTAAGAGATTGGCTAGACAATGCATCTGACTAGGTAAATAAACTCACACAATACCCAGAGCATCAGGGACCCTATTGTAAACAGGCCTTTGCGGGGGTTTCTGTTCATGACGATGAAGATGAACGAAAGGCGGATCAATCAGGGTCTGATTTCCAAGCTGGAACTTGCTGCCGAGCCCAGGGCTCGCAATGGTGGAGAGGAGGGGGAGAGCGGAGAGCTTCACATTCTCCTCTTATAGTGAATGACTGATGAGTGACTTTCTCACCAATCGGCTTATTATTGGTTGCTGTCATCAGACGTCATTCAGTGCTTCACGCAGGGATTGGCTGTCTCAATGCAGAGAACTCTTGACCGGTCACTGGGAATAAATTTTTCCTTCTCTTTACAACAATAGATTATTTTATTTAGCGTGATTGGATCTCTTGGGCATTTCTAACACCAATGGTCATCGCCGGCTCAAAATCATTTAATTTAGCAGTGTTGTTTGCTGGTTCCTCATTGCCTGTAAATAATTTCACTCTTTTGCCTTTAAATCCATATTTGCTTCATATTTGCTTTCTGTACCAGTGCAGTTTATATTTACCAGGCCGTCCCTATGCTCTTTGGTCACTATGGTTTCATTGAATGAGACAAACATAAACTACATTTCCTGATTGACTTTAACTCCGATATCAATGAGAGAACTCCAGGCTAACGTTCACGCCGCCTGGAGGTGTTTACGCGTAACTGCGCGCTTGCCTGTACAGGATACAGGTGAATCATGTATTCACCCCCCTGTTTCCTTCTATTCATTCCCATGCGTTTCACTGCGGAGAGAATGTTTCCTTTGAGGGGATATTGATCCACCAGGGAGGCAGGCATCAAGACAGACAAGATAAAAATATCAGAAAGATGGAGGTGTTCAGAGAAACCAACTGTCTGCAGCTCTCCTTGATTGGTGGGGAACTGTCATTAGCTCCAACAGACCAGCCAATCCCCTCTCGGGTAAACACTCCTCCGTTTCTCAAAAAGTGAGACCTGATCCTGATCTGGGTTGCACTTTAATATCAGACCAGAGGGATCAACATATTTAGAATAACCTGTGGTTTTCTGTTGATCTCGATACCAGGCACCTTGTGCTCCCCACATTCCTTAGTGATAATAATGGTCTTGCTGCCTGGTCACTCTATGTCTACATAGCCAGTGTGGTTACAGAGGTTATGTTTCCTCACTGACTTTTGAAACATTCTGCATTTGTGTTAAAGGAACGAGTGGCGTGGATTCAGTGTCCCAGGATCCGTTTGAATTAATGATTCTGGAAGGACAGCGCATAACAGTAGACTGCAGTTACTCGTCAACCGACCCCACCCCAACTCTCTCCTGGTACATCCAGCATCCCGGCGAAGCTCCGAGATATTTACTGAAAATATAAAGTTGGGGGATGAAGAAAGGTCTCCAAACTTAACAGAAAGGTTCTCTGCTGATTTGCACAAAGGAACCAAAATTGTTCATTTAAATGTCTCCGGGGGTCTTCTCTCCGACAGCGCCGTGTATTCCTGTGCCATGGAGCCCAAACTGCTGCAGAGATAAACGCGGATCCGGTGCAAAAACCCCACTGGGAGTTCCAGTTTCTGCTCAGCAGAGGGCGCTCACACACCGTGAAACAGAAGCAGTAATGCAACCTCCACAGTGAGGGTCACAGGGATCTTCCTAAAAGATCCAATAAGAACACCAAACGTTAGTCGAATTATATTAGCTGATTTCAACTCGAGCTTGTGCCACAATCGATTTTCATAAATCTATTTGATTACTTTCATTTACTTGTTGCCTTTTTATGCAGTTTCTGTGCCTGTCTGTAATATTGAACAACCCTCTCCCCATATTCCCTGTCGGTTTCCTCGAACCATTGTCCGCGGTCTGTTCACAGGGTTTATTTGATCAGAGTGTGTTGCTGGGTCGGAGACAGTTTATACACAATAAGCACAGCTCACCAAGCAGTGACTGTGATCTCTATAACAAACCTCAGGTACAGAGTTCACCCGCTGACCACTGAGCTTCAGAATGTTCACTTAATGCTGGAAGATTTTCTGTCACCATTAAAAATACCGAGTTTGCTGGTGATAATGAACAGACCAAGATTTAATTCCGCCCACACCCGTCTCTAAAAGTGCAGCTGTTCCTCTATCTGACTGTAATCCAGCTTGGGGTGTTTTAATGTCAGTCAGCTCACCACCGAAGGATGTCACAGACCCAAGGAGACACAAGGAAGTGAGATGAAAGCTACCTGAGACATAGCAACAAACTATTGAGGCTGGGGGTTAGAACAGGTATCTCCAAATCTGATTTTATGATGATCTGCCGGTCGAATGGATTCTGCAGTTTGTTCTCTTGGCAGCTCCTGGAAACAGTTGGCGACAATTTGATCCGAGGTTAATGTGGTTTTCTTTCGGTTTGTGTCTGAGCGGCTGACAGCGCCGCTGAACATTGTGGCTGTACCTGCCAGAGATTCGATACAATCCTCAACCGACAGGGATTCCCAGAATGGAGTGAATGGAGTTTCACTAGGAAGGAAATGCATATTGAGAAGTGATCTAATGATGAAGAGCGGACTGAGATTGTTCCGCAGGATGGTTCTTCTCTCTGCAATGCTGCAGCCCGAGAAATCCTCGCTCAGAGCAGAAATACCGAGCCCAGCCCCACTGAACTGCTGACCCAAACAATGCCAACCAGAACAGAGGTAGCAATCGGTCCAATAATACAGGGCAGGCAAGGCGGGTCAGAGAGACGGCTGCAAACGGGAAGCTGTGGGCGGGGCTACAGCAGGCAGTGTTATCACACATCGGATCCATTTGTAAGGAGCTGAAGTCAATAATAATAATAATAATATCCCGTTCGAAAATGATGTAACTCTGCCTCTCTATAAGAACTGCTGTACTTTCATTCCATATTGGGGGAGAGCAGGGTGAATTTAGTAAAGTATTCAGTAATAAAGGGAATCTTCCTTCGCAACCTTCGATAAAACTTGGCCTGAATCTATGGACAGCTGGGTTAGTCTGAGTTAATTTACAAAAAGTATCAATGACCTGAAACGTTTAAAGTAAAGACTGGAAGAAGAGATTGTCTGACGTTATTGGAAACGGGTGGAGACAGAGGCTGAGAAAGAGCAAGTCGGCAGGGAAAGGCATCCAAGGGAAACAAACGTGAATTAAAGCACCATAGATCGAATCATGATGTTCATTTTTCTTAGATGCGCGAGTTGAATTCGCACATTGATATTACTGCTGAAGTGTTCATTATCGGATCTTGTAGGGGGTTGTTTTACTGAAATTTTACGATGGTCCCCGTGACTCTCACTGTGGGGGCGGGATTATTGCTTCTGTTTATCGGTGTGAGAGCGCCTTCTGCTGAGCACTAACTGGAACTCTCAGTGCTGGGTTTTTGTACAGGATCCGCTATATCTCTGCAGCAGTGTGGGTTGCATGGCACAGAAATATACCGCGCTGTCAGAGATCAGGGCGTTGCAGATCATTAGCTCGGTAATCTTGGCTGTTTTATTAAACGTAGCTGAAAAACGATCGGTGATGTCGGTGTGTCTGGATACCTCCCCTCCCAGGATACGGAGCATGTACTGTGGAGCCTGCCCGGGGCGCTGACTGTACCAGTACACAAAAGGGTTAGAATCGCTTGATTTCAAGGTGCAAGTCAGGGTGGCATTTCTTTCTTGTTCCGCCGTTATTTCAGCAACCGGTTGTTCCACTGTGTCTGGGTGGCTCCATTCTAACAACAAAATATAGTAAAAACAACAATTAGCATCAGCCTCATATTAATTAACATAATCATCATCATCACCTTTTTCTTACCAACAGTAACATCTGGGTTACAGCATCAGGAGGAGAATGGAATTTTACTGGAAAGGAAATACTTACCGAGAAGTGATATAATGATGAGGAGCGGAGCGAGACGGTTCCCCATGATACTTCCTGAGTCTGTTACTCTGCAGTGTGAGAAATCCTCTGTCGGAGCAGAAATACAGATCCCCGTCCCACTGCACTGCTAATCCAACCAATGACAGGAATGGACAAGCGGCAGCTATCTCTCCAGTAACACAATCGGGTCAGAGCGAGAGCAGCAAACGGAAGCTGTGGGCGAGGATACCGCAGGCTCAATATTGAATGAAGTGTGCGGTGACTCTCAGCTGCACCTGGAACTGCTGGAGCGGAAATAGCGACGGTTGAATCTGCAGAATTCTCTGACCATCCTGCACCTGCTCACTGTTCAACTGACTGATAACAAACAAGATGAGAGGGACAGGAAGGGCTTAGAATCTTAGAGGAAGGACTGAGGCAATTCGGCCAATCATGTCTAGGCCTCATTGAAAGAGTTATATAATTCATCTTTCGTCCCCGCATTTCCCACATAGCCGGATATTTTGCAGCGGTTCCAGCTCTGAACAAGTGGCAGTGTAATAAGTGAATATAATCTTTCCCTATCTTTTTTGCTTTCAAAATGGTGGCCTTCTATTTTCGAATTTTCTGCTAATGGTAACAGTTATAAGCAATCCAATACATACAACTTCTTATCATTTTCAATATTTCGATTAAATGCCTCCTTTAATAATTTGGCAGAAGAAGATTAATATCAGTTTCTCTAGCCTGCTCACATTGAAGGCCGTCAGCCCTGGTGCCATCCCAGTCTGCTTTCTCCAATATCTTGACATTCATGTAAATGGCATTTCTTTGGCGGCTTAACAGTGATTTACAAAGGATTATCATTACTTTCCGCCATGAACATCAACAAAGCTAAGGACCGAGTCTGATTAGATCCAATTTGGATTTCTGAGAGAACATACCTGACATTGGTGTTTTGATATGTGAATCAGTAAACCCGAAATCCACTCGATGGCCCCAATTCTCAACCGGATTGAACAGAATCCGCCAGCAGAGGGCGCCAAACCCAAGCGTGCTAATTAGAAAGGCACGTGTCACCAACGCCACAGCCAATAAGGATGGTATCCTGAGTAAGGTTTCTCAGAGTAAGGGGTCGCGAATTTAAGACAGAGATGAAGAGAAATTTCTCCTCTCAGAGGATGGTGAATCTGTGGAATTCTTTACCGTAGAGGGCTGTAGAGGTTGGCTCGTTAAGTATATCCAAGGCTGAGATGGACAGACTTTTAATCAGTAAGGGAATCAAAGGTTATGGGGAAAAGGTAGGAAAGTGGATCAGCGGATTATCAGATCAGCCATGACCTCATTGAATGGTGGAGAAGGCTCGATGAGCCGAATGGCCTACTTCTGCTCTTATGGTCTTTTGGTCACAATGGTCCTGGCTCCCTGCAGTGTGTGGATTGAACAATGAGCTGAACAGTGCCCGGGTTCCCTCTTTCCTTCTCAATCTCTGGATCATTCCATTCACATTCACTGAGAGAGATTCACTCAGACGTGTTTCTGATAATACTGGCAGTTGTGTTGGACAGTAAGTACTGGATTATGTTCATCAAGGCAGGTTAGCAGATTGATCCAAACAGCTTGTACTGGGAATTAATGTAGGTAACGATAGTTTGGTAAATGGGAATTTACGCACACTCATAGACCTGATACACATTTGGCTCGACTCTCTTTAAGCTCCTGCTCTTTTCTTCATCTATCTTCACAGGCGGACTATATCCAGATTCAGTAATTCATTCACCAGTGACATTAACTGCGCTAGAAGGGGAGTGGCGCAGTTAGAATGTGTATATACAGACCAGGTTATATACAGTATGCAATGGTATTGGCAGAAGGCGGCACAACCTTCAAGTTGGGTAATCAGCAAACAAATAGGACTTAAAATAGATGAAATCTCAAGACGATATCTATCGGCTGCTGACGAGTCTAAGAAGTCTGGTTATCTCAATATAAGAGGCCTGAGTGTGGAGGACGGAGCTTTCTATTGTTGTGCTGTGAGGCCGTGTCAAATATAAGCCGAAAACCCGCACAGAAACCTCAGCGAGTATTTGCTGCTCAGTTAAATGTTTCTGATGTCTATCTAGGACTTTAGTTTGTTCCTGGGCTCACAGAGAGCAAAACCTGACAGGTTTACTTTGAAACATTTGTATTGCTGCCTTTAGCCTTGTCCAAATCAGCAGAGAGCCGGCCTGGGAAATTTTGAGACTCGGCTCCATGGCCCGAGTTATAGCTCTTCAGTAAATATCTCGGAGCTTATCCGGCAGATTGATGTACCAACAGAGGTAGAGAAAGCTTACAGATATGGAGTAACTATAGCTGATCATTACGGTCTGTTCTTCCACACAGTTAACTCAAAGGGATCCAGGGACACTTGGTCGACAATACTCATTGCTGTAAGAAAACAAAGAATGTGTCAAAATCTGGGATTGAATTTAACACATGAAATAGACAATGATTCTTTAAATATTGAATCACCAAGCAGCATGACCATTATCAGAAAGGACCATAGAGGGCACGTACTGTCTGGTATAGACTTCAACAGGAAGTAACTGAATTTCAAACGGATGTTGAGGTGAGTGGGTGAGGTGAGCGTGACTGCCTCGGACATCAGGGCAGCATTTGACTGAGTGTGGCATCAAGGAGCACTAGCAATACGGGCGTCAATGGGAATCAGGGAGGAAACGGTCTGCTGGTTGGAGTCGTACCAAGCAGAAAGGAAGATGGTTGTGGTTGTTGGAGGTTAACCACCACAGTTCCAGGATGATCACTGCAGGAATTCCTAACGTAGAGTCCTCGGCCCAAACGTCTTCAGCTGCTTCATCAATGACCTTCCTTCCATCATAAGGGCAGGAGTGGGGATGTTCGCTGATGATTGCACAATGTTCAGCACCATTCGCGACTCATCAGATACTGAAGCAGACCATATTCAAATGCAGCAAGGCCTGGACAATATCCAGGCTTGGGCTGACAAGTGGCAAGTAACATTCGCACCACACAAGTGCCAGGCAATGACCATCTCCAGCAAGAGAGAATCCAACCATTGCCCCTTGATGTTCAATGGCATTACAATTACTGAATCCCCATTATCAATATCCAGGGGGTTGCCATTGATCAGAAACTGAACTGCACTAGCCATACAAATACAGTAGCTAAAAGAACAGATCAGGGGCTAGGAATCCTGCGGCAAGTAACTCACCTCCTGGCTCCCTGTCCACCATCTACCAGACACAATTCAGGAGTGTGATGGAATGCTCACCCCTTGCCTGGATGCGTGCAGCTCCCACAACACTAAAGAAGCTTGACACCGTCCAGGACAAAGCAGCCCACTTTATTGGCACCCCATCCACAATCATTCACCCCCTCCACCACCGACGAACAGTTGCAGCTGTGTGTACCATCTACAAGATGCACTGCACGAATTCACCAAGGCTCCTTAGGCAGCGCCTTCCAAACCCTCGACCACTACCATCTAGAAGGACAAAGGCAGTAGATGCATGGGAACACCACCAGCTGGGAAGTTCTCCTCCACGGCATTCACCATCATGACTTGGAAATATATCGCCGTTCCTTCACTGCCGCTGGGTCAAAGTCCTGTAACTCCTTCCTTAACAGCACTGTGGGTGTACCCACACCACGGACTTCAGCGGTTCAAGAAGGCAGCTCACCACCACCTTCTCAAGGGCAATTAGGGATGGGCAATGCATTTTGGCCTAGCCAGCATCCTGTAAAATGAACAAAAATCACAATTTAGCGCCATGCAAGATAATACAATAATGGAAAGTACAGTCCAGCAGAAGACAACGGATCTGGATAACGGATGTATGAAATATTGCTGTCAGAAATAGTGATCACGCTCACATGTGGGAAAGACTAAGATATCCAAGGGTGCAATATCCAAATATAAGCTCAGATTCATGTGTTGGATGCTATCCACTTGTATAAAAGAACTGTCAGAAGATTCAAGCCAAGTTAGCCACTGGCTAAAGGCATCGCCGTTGTGTATCAAACTGAGCCCTGCACCAGTTACACTGTGCCCGCCAGTCTCGGGGCTCTGGGACTTGTGATGACAAAGTGAAACTGTGAGGGAGCTTCAGCATTGATGGGGTGTGAGGATGAGGGCGGCACATGCGCCAGAGCATCCGCCCATGCGACGTAATTCTGCGGTCTGCGTGACATCACCTTGTAACCTTTTTGACGTCATCGGACAATCAGTGTTACGTCATTCGGTCTGGTTTGAGGGTCAGAAACATCTTTCCCGGAGCTGATCTGGAAATTGAGACCTGAGTTTAAGGGAATTAAAAGCTGATCAGAAGCAGGAAAGGCGGTTTAACCTGCAGATTCATTTGGTGATGGATCAGTCGGACGGATCGGAATCTGCAGCTTGTTTTCTCGGCCACTGTTGGAAACAGTTGGGTGACAGTTTGATCCGAGGTGAATGCGGTTTCATCTCGGTTTGTGTTTGAGCGGCTGACAGCGCCGATGAACATTGTGGCTGAACCTGCCCCGGATTCTGTACAAACACCATCTGGAAGGAGCTGTCAGGCACAGCCCAAAGTACGGGGATGAGACTGATTTCCATCATAAACTCCAGCTGTGAGCCTTGATTCTGATCAGCTCTTCAGAGTCCACTTTCTCCGTTCAGAGAGAGGTGTGACTGCTTGAATGGTGCTGTTGCTATTTTCTTGCCTCGCCGATTGCTTTAAAACATGAGTAGGACTGCCCCTGTAAATACAGCCCGATCGGGACCAGCCAGTACCAGGATAAAACATAGTTCACCCCATGTAATATCATAGATGATACTTAAAGCAGCAACTTCTCTTCCGTCTAAACATTCGAGGAGTGACAAAATCTCCATGACTCAGATCTGAAATGCATACACAAACAGGATAACCTGACTGGAGGTCGATTAAAATTCGGATTGAAATATTGGTTTGGACATGTGTTTGTTCCATAATTACCTGTTCGAAATGCTTCACTTTTCCCCCCACATTCCCCACCCCCCCACCCCCCCGCCACCCCCCTCCCCCCCAGCCCCATTTGAACCCAGTTGCTGGGTTCAAATGCTACCTTGCTACCTTGTGTTTGGGGCTTTTTTTAAAGGGTGAAAACACAACCTGATGAAATGTCTTCATTTTCTATACACTGTTTCTGAACCAGGAAAATAGTCTCATCAAATAGACACGATGTGCCGGCTTTGACAAAGGGACCTAGAAGGAGAGAGTGGAGATGGGGAAAGGGCTGCTTAAGAATTCAGACTGGCGAGGAAAGATCATGGAAAGGCTAAATGTGAGATAGCGCAACACAAATTTATTTATGGAATTCATTTTTAGCATATTTGCAAGTTAAAGTCAACCACTACAATTTTTGATGAAGAGTCAAACGGACTCGAAACGTTAACTGTATTCCTCTCCTCAGATGCTGTCAGGCTTGCTGAGTTCTTCCAGGTATTTTTGTTTTCGTTTCAGGATTCTAGCATCCGCAGTATTTTCCTTTTATAATATAATTCCTCAGTTGCTGCCCGCCCGCTCTTCTTCAGCGCTGACTTTGTTTCGATATTTTATTGACGACCCTCTGACCCTTGCAGTCTGAGCTATTGCTTCCGTTTTTCGTTGTGAGCGCGCCCTCTTCTGAGCACTAACTGGAACTCTCAGTGGGGTTTTTGTACGGGATCCGCTATATCTTTGCAGCAGTGTGGGCTTCATGGCACAGAAATATACGGCGCTGTCGGAGAGAAGAACCCCGGCGATATTTAAAGGAACCGTTTTATTTCCTTTGTGCAAAACAGCTGAGAACCTGTCTGGGAAATCTGGAGACTTCTCTGCATCCCCCAAGCTATATATCCTCATTAAATATCTCGGAGCTTCCCCGGGGTACTGGATGTACCAGAACAGAGTTGGAACAGTAGCTGTCGAGTAATTACAGTCCAGTTTTATGCTCTGTCCTTCCAGAACCGTTACTTCAGGGGGATCCTGGGACACTGAATCTTTACCATTTGTTCCTGCAACAAAGCACAGAATGTATCAAATATCTGGGAGTGAAGATTACACAAGTAACGGAACTGACCTTTTAAACATTGACTCACCGGGCAGAAAGGTCATTATTAGCAGTAAGGAACATGGGGAGCACATGGTGACAGGATTAGAGTTCAGAAGAAGTATGATAAGATTGGAAATATGTTGACACTTCTGTTCTGATTGTAAAGAGGAAATTCGGATCAGGGGCAGGCTTCACTTATTGAGAAACTTAAGGGCGTGTCCCAGCGACAGGATTGGCTGGTCTCTTAGAACTGATGACAGTTGGGCACCAATCAATGTTCGCTGTGGACCGATTATTTCTTCTGACTTTCTCTTTCTCCCTGTCTTTCTCGGTTTTTCCGGATCTCTCTTGTTCTTGGGGTCTCTGTCTCGTTTTGCCTTTCGGTCTCTGTGGCTCTATCTCCACTGTCTCTGTTTCTGACCGTCTCTCACAAACACTTTCTCTGCCTTTCTCTTTTTCCCGTTTTCCCTGAAGTTGAGTGCAAAAAATCCAATTTATCCCAGTCTCCTATTTCAATGAGTTCAGAAAAGTGCTCACTTCATAGGAGCAGCTACAGTAGATAAAATATTTAACCGTAGCTCAGAGGCAGTATTAAAATGAAAACAGTTATATTTAAATCCCAAATATGGCAGTCGTCCTATTTGCATCCTTTTTCTGTGTTGATATTTGAGACTTGGCATCCCATTGGAATCTCGGTTGTTTCATATTGTTTAAAACAGACTTATTTTAACCAGTAATGGCTGAGATATTGAAATAAACAAGGGAATCGCCAGGATTTGAAATTAAGCTTGAATTAGCCCGCGTGTATAATGTCACCTGTACTAAAATATATAATAATAATAAGAAGAAGAAGAAGGCGAGAAATGCGATATAATCATGTAACAGTATCATGTTCCTGTAATTGGAGCTCCCGGATCGTCTCTGTGTGTTTATTACAGCGGGTATGGGCACGATAACATGGTGCTTATGAGACTGGTCACGTAATCCAGGAGGTCAAGTGGCTCTCGGAAATCATCCTTTCCTTATAACGTGCAACGTTATGTTATTTTTCTTTCCCTTCTTGGAATTCCTGCTTCCATTTAGAATATTGTTCATGTTGCTGCATGTGTTCCCTTTAATGTACCTTCATCTTTTTATTTATTCATTAATGAGATGTGGGCGCTGGCTGTGCCAGCATTTATTGCTCATCCCTAATTGCCCTTGTTCAGAGGGCATTGAAGAGTCAATCACATTGCTGCTGGCCTGGAGTCACATATAGGCCAGACCAGGTAAGGACAGCAGATTTCCTTCCCCAAAGGACATAGTGAACCAGATAGGTTTTTATGACAATTGGCAATGGTTTCATGGTCGCCATTAGACGTTTGATTCAAGATTTTTAAAATTGAATTCAAATTCCACCATCTGCCATGGCGGGATTCAAACCCGCATCCCCAGAGCATTACAGGGGGGAAACCCTGGGCCTCTCCATTACTCATCCTGCGACTACACCATCTCTCTCTCTCTTTCCCGGTTATCTCTCTCTGTTTATCTCCATGTCTCTCCTTCATTTGTATCGTTGTCTTTCCTCACTCATTTTCTTTCTCTCTGTCTCTCAATCTGCTCCTCCCTCTGTCTGTCACTTATAAGCACATTTGAAGAACAAGCATTTCGCCGTCCAGCCGGATCTCTAGCCCATCGTAGTTATTTGATTCATTGAAAATATCCAAGCATTGCTATTACATTCCATTCCCTGTACAAGCCATGTACATTCCTGGCCGCAACAACAGGCCTCAAAAACTCTCCATTTTACATGAAGACATTCGTTTCTAAAACCGAATGCGGTCTCCACTCATTTTCTCGGCTCTAATGAAATCCAGCAGAAATCGCAGCATCAAACTAGTTGATGTGCTCAGTCCCCATCAGACACAATAGATGCCCATCCTTGTACAAAAGTAAAATACTGCGGATGCTCTAAAATAAAAAAAAAACAGAAAGTGCTGGAAATACACGGCAGGTCTGGCAGCATCTGTGGAAAGGGAAACAGGTTTAAAGCTTTGATTCGAATATAACTCTTCTATGGAACTCTGAGTTGGCTCACCAGCCCTTCCTGAGCTATAGGAGACAGTTGAGTCTTTTATTGAAAAGGATAAATGAGATACCTGGCTCCAGAGGGCATGTCAGAGAGAAAACTATATCAGCGTTCGATTGCTCCCTTGCTCTCGTTAACGATATGAAAGATATTTACCATAAAAATATATTTGAATGTAAATCTCAATGACCCCAAATTAAATCAATTCTCCAGCAATATTCCTGATCCAGCAAGCGCAGAAACCAGGAAAACCCAATGAATGGAATTACAGCTTCTGGTTTTGATTTTATGTGAGGACTTTGTGGAGAATCGTGTTCGTCATTAGAACATGGTACTTCTCTTTTGTATCAGAAGTTATCTGTGGAGAGACTGTGATCCACCAGTTACAGCGGATCTTTACACAAGAGGGACAATCGATTGAAATGCGGTAAAATGTAATCACCAGGGCCCCTGAGAGTATTCACTGGTACAGAATACGACTGAATCGTAGCCCGAAATTTATCATATCAACTGTTAGCAGAAACACCACAGGCAGAATCTTCAACCTATTCATTTACCCAACAAGAAGTTAAAACATTCCCGGCAGGGGCAGCACCGTGGGATCAGAAACTGGGGTGTATTAGTCTGGGGTGTATTACTGTGCAGTGAGGCACTGAGAGATAAAACAACCATTCCAAGCTGACAACCTCCACAGCGGCCACTGCTCTCCTCAATGTGCTGACTCCTTTGTGAACTACAGGTCCACAGACGCCATCCATTCTGCAGGGACAGGGGTAATAGGATCGGCTGAAGCCTGCTACGGTTTCACTGCTATCATTTTGTCTTCATGTTGTTAACGATCAGCTCTTGATGGTTGGGTTGGAAATGTTAAACCAAATAAAACTTATCATCGCGATGTTGAGGCAGGTCTGAGTTGGCAACAGTGTTTGGTTCAATCATTTCAGTTGCAGGCGGAGATCAATGACCTAGTACAGCAGGGGCGCAGTGCATCAACACACCATACAGCATAGGAAGAGTTAATCCATACAGCAGAGCAGGAGCCCATCAATACACCATACAGCAGAGCAGGAGCCCATCAATACACCATACAGCAGAGGAGGAGTCCATCAATATTCCATACTGCAGAGGAGGAGTCCATCAACACACTATGCAGCGGAGGAGGAGTCCATCAATACATCATAGAGCAGAGGAGGAGTCCATCAACACACCATTCAGCAGAGGAGGAGTTCATCAATACACCATACAGCAGAGGAGGAGTCCATCAACACACAATACTGCAGAGGAGGAGTCCATCAATACACCATACAGCAGAGGAGGAGTCCATCAACACACTATACAGTAGAGGTGGAGTCCATCAATACATCATAGAGCAGAAGAGGAGTCCATCAACACACTATTCAGCAGAGGAGGAGTCCATCAATACACCATACAGCAGAGCAGGAGTCCATCAACACACTATACAGCAGAGCAGGAGCCCATCAACACACCATACAGCAGAGGAGCAGTCAATCAATACACCATACTTCAGAGGAGGAGTCCATCAACGCACTATACAGCACAGGAGGAGCCCATCAACACACCATACAGCAGAGGAGGAGTCAATCAATACAGCATACTGGAGAGGAGGAGTCCATCAACACACTATACAGCAGAGGAGGAGTCCATCAATACATCATAGAGCAGAGGAGGAGTCCATCAACACACCATTCAGCAGAGGAGGAGTCCATCAATAAACCATACAGCAGAGGAGGAGTCCATCAACACACCATACAGCAGAGGAGGAGTCAATCAATACATCATACAGCAGAGCAGGAGCCCATCAACACACCATACAGCAGAGGAGGAGTCAATCAGTACAGCATACTGCAGAGGAGGAGTCCATCAACACACTATACAGCAGAGGAGGAGTCCATCAATACATCATAGAGCAGAGGAGGAGTCCATCAACACACCATTCAGCAGAGGAGGAGTCCATCAATAAACCATACAGCAGAGGAGGAGTCCATCAACACGCTATACAGCAGCGGAGGAGTCCATCAATACATCATACAGCAGAGCAGGAGCCCATCAACACACCATACAGCAGAGGAGGAGTCAATCAATACAGCATACTGCAGAGGAGGAGTCCATCAACACACTATACAGCAGAGGAGGAGTCCATCAACACACCATTCAGCAGAGGAGGAGTCCATCAATAAACCATACAGCAGAGGAGGAGTCCATCAAAACGCTATACAGCAGAGGAGGAGTCCATCAATACATCATACAGCAGAGCAGGAGCCCATCAACACACCATACAGCAGAGGAGGAGTCAATCAATACAGCATACTGCAGAGGAGGAGTCCATCAACACACTATACAGCAGAGGAGGAGTCCATCAACACACCATTCAGCAGAGGAGGAGTCCATCAATAAACCATACAGCAGAGGAGGAGTCCATCAAAACGCTATACAGCAGAGGAGGAGTCCATCAATACATCATACAGCAGAGCAGGAGCCCATCAACACACCATACAGCAGAGGAGGAGTCAATCAATACAGCATACTGCAGAGGAGGAGTCCATCAACACACTATACAGCAGAGGAGGAGTCCATCAATACATCATAGAGCAGAGGAGGAGTCCATCAACACACCATTCAGCAGAGGAGGAGTCCATCAATAAACCATCCCGCAGAGGAGGAGTCCATCAACACGCTATACAGCAGAGGAGGAGTCCATCAATACATCATACAGCAGAGCAGGAGCCCATCAACACACCATACAGCAGAGGAGGAGTCAATCAATACAGCATACTGCAGAGGAGGAGTCCATCAACACACTATAAAGCAGAGCAGGAGCCCATCAACACACCATACAGCATAGGAGGAGTCAATCAATACAGCATACTGCAGAGGAGGAGTCCATCAACACACTATACAGCAGAGGAGGAGTCCATCAATACACCATACAGCAGAGGAGGAGTCCATCAACACACTATACAGCAGAGGAGGAGTCCATCAATACATCATAGAGCATAGGAGGAGTCCATCAACACACCATTCATCAGAGGAGGAGTCCATCAATACACCATAAAGCAGAGGAGGAGTCCATCAACACACCATACTGCAGAGGAGGAGTCCATCAACACACTATACAGCAGAGGAGGAGTCCATCAATACATCATAGAGCAGAGGAGGTGTCCATCAATGCACCATGCAGCAGAGGAGGAGTCCATTAATGCACCATACAGCAGAGATGGAGTCCATCAATGCACCATACGGGAGAAGAGGGGTCCATTAATACTCCGTACAGCAGAGGGGGAGTCCTATCGCCCCATTGTGCTTGTGTTGGCTCTTCGCATGGGCTATCCAATTAATCCCACCTCTCCGCTCTTTCCCCAAGCCTCGAAAAATTGCTGCTTCACATGTTTGAAACATTATTCAGATACTTCATTTAGAAAAAGAATTAAAGAAACATATTCTGAAATAGAGGCATTAATTTCAAATACACATTGTTTTATCATAATTATTACGATGAACGACCGAGATATTAAGAATGTAAAGGTATTGTAAAAATATTTCACTGAGCAGATCCCCACAGTTTGTCTGATCTCATCTGCTGCTTATACTCTCACATTCTGCACAAGCCTGTCAGTCAGCCCCCATTTTATTTATACAATACGTGGTCTAATTGACCATGTCGCTTTATTCAAAGCGTTCAGAGCGCCCTGACCCTCTATACCCACCTTTATATTAGGTCGTGTTTGTCTAATGGGACACGTTGTTTTATTCAAAGTCTTCTGGGCACTCTAGCCCTCTATACCAACCTTTCTAATAGCTGTGAGTATCTGTACTGATCAGTGTGCAGCTCTTTTAATGGGAGGCTCCGGCATTGCTACCAGCACAATATGAAGTCTTTCCCTTCACTCCACCCACCTCAGAGACTGAAACAATTGGAGGGAGAACATTGTGTTGAAATCCTGTCCTGTCCCCTGTTCCGTTCACTGCTGCCCGCTCTGATGTCATAAATTGGATGATAAATTAGCTCTCCGCTGATTGGACGGGTAACAGAATAAAGGATCTGATTGGCCCACCGGTTGACTCTGTCAGGAATGAACCAATCGGCAGAGACACCGGGTGTTGCTCAACATTAACCCAACTCTTCACGAGAACAATTTCAGGATCCGCACGTTCTATTCAAATCCGGCTTCAACTGTCTGCAAACATGTCGGTTATTACGTTTTATTCGTTCCTCACGGCTGCAGCTCTCGTAACTGGTAAGTTTACAGCTAAAAATCTCCTTGCAGGCAATGTGTTCTGTGTTCACTGTGTTTTGTCTCTATTTCCAATGTGCTCCGTCACCTGATGATATTAAGTATATTAAAATGATGATAAAAGCTTAAAGTTTCTGTATTTCTAAATGTCGACAGGTGTTAGTGGTGCAGAGTCGGTATCACAGGAGCCGCTTATAGCGACACATTTCGAAGGACATTCGATGACCATTAATTACAGCTACTCGAGCACGGATAGCTCATATTCCTTACAACTGTACCGTCAGGACCAGGATAAAGCCCCCAAATTATTGATCTACATACCTAACTACGGGGATGTTGTCAGAGCAGAGGGCGTAGGGACTCGATTTTCTGCATCGATCGACACTTCGAAAAGTGAGGGGAATTTCACCATCCGTGACCTGCAGCTGTCTGACAGCGCGGTGTATTACTGCGGGCTGAGAGACACAGTGACAGGAACCAGAGGGAACCCCGTACAAAAACACTGCCGCAAAGAAATAAGCTGAATAGAATAGGGGGCAGATTGGGGGGGGGAAACAGAAGTTTTTTTTAACTTATCAGCAGCTCGAGCTGATTTCAAATAAATCCGAATAAATAACAAGCCGAGAGCAGCACATGCAGCATTGGAGAAGGCCTGCTCTGTTCCATTTACATCGATTATGTTCTGAACATAACCCAAAAATGCGTTCAGAGATTTCGTATCATTTTGAAAATTAAAGGTCTTGCGACAGAAATGCTCAGCAAAGTATTTTACATTCTGTTGCAGCCGTTACAGGAGGTGTACACAATAAGATAATGCAGCAGCCGGTATGTAACACTGCGGGGCGCTCAGGAAAAGAAGAACAGGTTTTGTATTTACATAAAGCCCTCTGCCGTGTGTTCAGATTTGCTAAAGTGCTTCCAGCAAATTTCCTGATGCTTTCTTTTTCAATTTGGCTTTTGCGTTCAGTCCTTTTACAGACCAACCGGTGTTAATTCCAGTCGACAGTGATACACGGCAGAGTCAGAGACACGAGCCCCGGCGATATTTAAAGGAACTGTTTCCTTGTCTTGATCCAAATCAGCGGAAGACCGATCAGGGAAACCTGGAGAAGCATCCCACCTTTCCCTGGCTATAACTCTTCAGCAAATATCTGGGAACTTCCCCGGGATACTGGGTGCACCAGAAGAGCGTTGATATAGTGTATTTTGTTGCGTAACTGCAGTTCAGTATTGCTGTCTGCCCTACCTGAGGCTCGAATATATACCCAGCACTTCAAAGATGTCGCTGTTGACTTGTTCCTAATGCCCTTTTTAATAGTTATATTGGGGCATATGAACCCTTTGTTTATATGAATATTCATTCTGCCCCCTGCAATATGTAAATACTGAGATTATTTCATTCCTTTGGTCTGAATGCTCCAGCGCCCCTTGTACTAGGTAGATTGTGATTGATGTTCACCACGTGGGGTGGAATGCTCACAATCAGCAAGCGTGTTAACGAATGTTTTGTACACTATTTTCCAGGTAAAACCCGAGCGAATTGGGTAACGCAGCATCAACATGAGTTGAAGGTACCTGAGGGAGATAATCCGCAATTGAAGTGTAATTACAGCTCCAGCTCTGCTGATCCGGATCGCTCTGGTACCGGCTGTACCCGAACCAGGCACCCCAGTTTATATTGTACCGTCAGAACACCAGGCGCGGGGATTGCGAGTTTGCGAAAGGAAAATTCGATGCTTGTCATGACGCTCAATAACATTTTATCCATTTGACAATCTCTATGGCGGAGAGTAATGACAGAACCTTCTATTTCTGCAGATTGAGGACCTGGGAGCTTCAACGCCGCTCCAATCCGTGCAAAAACATCATCAATCTGCAGGCAAGCAGTTAAGCAAAGGCATTTGCCACTGTGAAAAATAAAATCTCTCATTGGGAAAATTATGAAAAGCCATATTTTTCCATTTTCTGCCACAATGGCATCAAGGATCATGGACATCAGTTACACGGAATGAGTAGAGAAACTGAACTTTATTTTAATTTTAATTGAGGTGACCAAATTTATGAAAGGATTTGATAAAATGGATGAGGAAAAATTATTTCTACACACAGCAGGAACGACGATGAAGGATACTGATTCAAGATAATTGACAGAAAAATCCAAGGGTAATTTATGATTATTTTCAAAGCGAGTTGCTATGACCTTGAAAGCACTACCTGAAAGGGGGTGGGAGACAGACACAATAATAAGTAATTGGATGTATATTTGAAAAATAAAAACTGCAGGCCTATGCGAAAAGACTATGTAGTTGGTCTTATTGGATAGTACTTTAGACTGGAAAGCACAGGAACACTTGGCCGAATGACCTCCTCCTGCGCTATATTATCCAGCAATTCTATGTATCACACCCAATTCTAATCCCGGCATAAGGTGCAGTTCCTTGTGTTAGCTCTAGGCTAAAATCCTGAAACTATCTCCAGAATAGCACTGGAGGAACTCTTTCATCATGCACACTCTGGCAGTTCAAGGAGAAGTTTCACCACAATATTCTTACGTGAAGTTAGGGACGGACAATAAATGCTGGCCTTGCCATAATTGCCCATAACAAGAGAATAGATACAAGAAAACTAAGAACATAGGGCTGGAATGAAAGCAGCTTGCCTTCGCCTTTAAGATCATTTGTCGCATTAACTTGTTCTACCTCTCTCCTCCCATCATCTCTTTGCCCACATCCGGCACAGCTGGGCTTTTGACGGTCTAGTTTTTTTGAGAGAAAGAAAACAGAAGCTACACTATGTCAATTATACTGATTGGGGAGATAAAACATGATGAAATATGTGAGGTCAACCGAGTTCCTCTTGCTGTTTGTAACATGAGCATCGGTTTCTAACAATAGATTATGAAGGAAAGGGTAATATGGCAGCATTAACATAGATATTTACAGTTATTACTATTTTTCTTAATAATTTCTTGCTATTTGTGTGTGAGCAATGGAGAAGAGATGTTGTAAGGCAGTCATAACACAAAAAAGTTACAGAGGATAAAAATCCTGATACATTTGAAAATGTAACGAAATACAATGAACATCTGAAAGTGACCGACACGTCAACGCGTTCCTGAGTGATCTGAACGGTCAAGAGTTTTTAGTATTCTCCATTTGATCTGCTGTTTTATTCAATAGTTTTCAGTTCTCTTGTTACCATTGATGGCCCCTGAACACTGTAGACAGGTTCACAGTGATATAAATAAATAATTGGCATTTTAGATTCTCAGCTGCTCTCTTCGTAACGTTATCAAAGAAAGATGAGGGGTGTTAAAGGAAAGGGCTTTTTACTTTATTTATGACTCATTTTATTTATGATTTTACCAGACCTAAAATCTCTGTACATTACACTCGTTATTTTGCACTTTCTATAGTTTCCTAATTTTCTGTTCTCGTCACGTATTATTACTGCACTTTTTAGCTTTCTGTTTTCCTCTCACTCATTGTGGCTTGTGCGCTTACACCTGCTTTTTCTCCGTTTGTGTTTCCAACTCTCTTCATTTCTCACCCCCTTTTAAATCTTGAGATTCTGGAAACGTCGATCCTTCAATGAAAGCGGAGCCGCTATTCCACACAGCGCAGGTTTCCGTACGAGCTCTCTATATGTTTGTTGCACAGTGGTTCACGGCGCATAGATGGGTGGCCGTGTCTGTAACCCGGGCGCCCCTCACAGTCAGGACACTGAGCTTGTTGTCTACAACGATTGAAGCAGCGATCCTCCCGTGTTGATCGGCTCCTCTTGTTGCCATCACCAGAAGCTGGGTCGGCTGATTCGGGAGTTCCCTGTATCAACGCACGATGTCAAGTGCAATGGTGATGGTGCAGTTCATAAACACGATTCCCGTTTCACTAACAACCACCCGCCGAGGGAGCTGCATCACCTCATCTTCACCTGTCACATCTGTGCAGATCAGAATGGAAAACAGGCTCTGTAAATCCGGAGCATTATCAGAGCACATGAAACACCAGTTGGAGAAATTGTCTATGAAGGTCGGGGTTAGAACCGGGAGATGAATATTATATTCAGAAGAATTAACCAGGAGCAAAACACCAGCTTCAGGTCCAATTCAGAGGGGTTTTCTCTTGAATTAACTAAAGAAGCCAGGTTTTAGAGTTTACCCGCCCATATTCAATATTTCACACTGACCCCGGCTCACGCTTTCTGTGAGCTCATACCGGGCCGTTCACGTTCAATATTTCTCAATGATTCACACTGCTCTCTGATGGCGTGTATTGAGAATTGCATTGTACAATCATTTATGTGAATTCCCGTCAATCTGCAGTTCACAGGATAATTACAAATGAACACTGCTATTCCCTTCTTCCTGGTATAGCTCCCCAAACCGGAGAGGCCTTACATCTCGCTTTCAGTTGTAGCATTCAACGATCCCAGTGTATTTTCCTTACTCATTCCAGTTGACTCTTTATTCCACACTGTGATCACTTTCAGTGTGTCAATTGGAATCTCTTGATATTCGTCTCAAAAGCTCATTTTGTAGTTTCAACTCGTGGGTGCAGTTCGAAATTTTTCTGTCGGATATTTGCAACATGCCAACAGTAATAGCAACATTGGCAACTCATAATAATATATTTCGTTAAAAATATAAGTTTGCCATCAGTGCAAAGTTAATGCTTCTGTTCCGGCATTTGTTCCTTTAATCACATTTTCTCAATGAAGTTACTGGACAATGGTGAGTCTGGAGATCGCCCCGTCACTGAACCATTATCTTACTGCCCTCTGATGGCGGAAACATGGCACTATAAGGTACAACTTTACAGCACTTGTTAGCCTGCAGAACACGAGACTGAGTTGAAAAATTTCCGATCCGAAACTATACCGCATTTTTTGCTTATTTATTTATTTATTTTTAAATTTTAGGCTGCACCTGGTGGTGATTAATCTGATTTTTAAAAACACACATCTTCCAGACAAAGGCTGTTTTATCTTTCCCTATTGTAGCGTCTTTATCAGATCTGAGTCACGGAGGTTCTGTCACGCAGCCGCTCTCCCCATGAGTTAAGACAGAAGGAGAATTGATGACTTTAAAATGTCACTTTAAAATAATACTACATGGAGCAACAACTGATATCAGCAACACGCTGAAAAACAACCAGTGCTTAATCTGATTATATATCTAAACGATTCTGAAGATAAAGTGGATTTCAGAAAAATCTGTTTATTTCTGCACACTAGACAACTTGACAAATTTCAGCATTTTCACCATCTCCAGGCTTCAACTGAACAATGCTGCAGTTTATTATTGCTCCCCGAGACTCACAATGTTGGAATCCAAGTTAAACCCGCGAACAGCTACTCCCGGCAATTTGTAACTCAGAAACTTTGCCTGCTGATGTCACTTATAGCGGAGACTAGATGTGAAGGCCATCACAAAACAATTATGTAGAAAATCTGTCAGGTTCCTGTGCTTAATCATAATATCAGCTTTGTGTGTATTTAAGGGGAGCTCATTACCCTGAGCTACCCACTTTCTCTGAACTGAGTTTGAAAATGTTTTCAAGTGAGGGCCACCAGAGGGCAGTAATAGCGTGGATTATGAAAGAAAGTCAGGGAGCGTGTGTGGGGATATTAACAGATTTAACTTTGCAGACAGATGACCTTCCAGCAGAAACTTATCACTGATCATACTGAGTTAATCGACACGGACCAACCGACAGAGTCCCGAGTGCAGTAGGTGATGGGTTGGCTGTTGGTTTGGTTGTCGGAATGTGTTATAGATTGAAAACTCTTTTTTATTATTTCATGCGAGTGACCGTCGCTGGCAAGGACAGCATTTATTGCTCATCAAATAATTTCCCTTGAGTAAATTGAGATGGTGAGCCGCCTTCTTGAAAAGCTATAGTTCATCTGTTCTTGTGATGGGATGTTGTGATAGTGATTATAGGGAGGGAATTCCGGAAAGTTGACAGTGAAAGAACGCATGTCAGGATGGTATGTGGCTGGGAGGGGAAATTGTAGGTGCTGGTGTTCTTTTTGTTTAGGTGGAAGAGATTGAGGATTTGGGAAATACCGTAGAAGTTGTCATGACGCGTACGTTTAAGCAATCAATTTTAAATGCAGACAATAATTTCCAGTAGAAGCCATCGTTGCCGTGGTTAACTAATGAATTTCTGCAAACATGGTAATTGCTAAAATAGGTATGTTGTAAATATTTATAATGTTCAATTCAGACATGATTGCTGAGCGCACGAGGTGTCCGTACACCCTGAATCCGTCAAAAAGCCAATCACCCCTCCTCCATCATTGAATTCATTTCAAATGTGGTATTTGTCTATTTACCACTTTGTTGTATTCAAATTCCACAGGAGCTAGTGGCCTCGTGTATCGTCTGCGGGGAGTTTTCATAGTCAGACAACAGCTCTTTTGGGTGCTCCGGTTCTGAAACTGGAATGGCATTCACTGCTTTCCTTCTCTTTCTCCGCCTGACAGATTGAATCGTTAAAGGGCCAACATTGGGTATAAACCCTGCCCCATTCCCTGTTGTATGAATCGGAGATCAAAGGAGCTGTGAGCTAATTGGCTTAATTGAAAACAAAGGAGTTTTAAGCTGATTGGATGTCACCTGATGACGCTATCAGCAATGATCCAATCAGCAACGATGCGGATGTCACTGAACCTCTAACCAATTCTTGGTGAAACGAATTTCAGCTTCAGTCCGTTCTAGTCATATCCACCGCGAGCTCTCCACAAACATGTCAGCCGTTACTTTGAACTTATTCCTCACAGCGGCAGCTCTTTTAATTGGTAGGTTCACAAATTGCGAAACTCTATGTTTTACATCTTGTCCAGGCATTACATTTAATCGGGTAGTTCAGTCAACACAAGGTTAGTTTGATCCAAAATGTGAAAAATCGTCGCGATCCACCTTGTACCAACACGGAACACTGCTTGGGAGAAATAGGCGAAATTCCCGGAGTGATTGAGAACAGAGGAGTTGGGCTGGGATCCTAGACTCCACTTGTGCGCTTGAGAGACTTTGACAGATACAAGAGTTCGAACGAAACCCTCCGGCTGTTTCCAGTTTTCCCTTCAAATCACCGGAGATGAAGGTGAGGAACTGATCTCGATAGAAGGTGCTGAATGTTTATTCAGGGAAGTTTTATTGAATCGACACAAGCACCTTCCCTTTACAGCACCGGAGCTGCGGGAAATATATTTCTATTTAGCTGCCATGATTTATTTCTCAGGTTCCGGGTGACAGGCCGATTTTTGGAGTTAGACATTTGAAGTGACATCGTTTAATTGAATATCGCTCTTGACTCTTACAGGGCATTGTGGAGGAGATTCTGTTTCACAGACACCGGCTGCAGTCACAGTGAGTGAAGGAGGCGATGTTCAGCTGCTCTGTAATTTTACAGCTACAAGCAGCAGCAATCCTTATCTATTCTGGTACCGTCAGTATCCCAGCGGATCCATAAAGTATCTGCTGAAGAGAAACAGATACATCGATAACACCGAGAGATTCCCAGGAGACCGTTTTTCAGCGGAGTTCAATGATTTGAATCGCACCGTCCCGCTGAAAGTGTCTAAAACAGAATTGTCAGACTCCGCGGTGTATTACTGCGCGCTGAACCCCACAGAGACACAGAGCAGGGCTGAACCTGTACAAAAACTGTCTGAGCGACGCTCAACATTACAGAGCAAGACGCAAATATTGCGATCGAGCTGGGTTTGAACTACTTCCTTAAATCGTAGTGACATCTATACATTTATTTCTAATTTATAATTTTATTCTTAATAATTCTATCATGAGAAAATCTTAATGCGGGCATATTAGCAAAAGATAATGCAGTATTTATATAGAGCATGTCCCAAAATATTTCACCGTCACTGTTATAATGTAATGTAGAGAAGGCAGCAGCCAATTTTTGCCCAGCAGAAGACTACAAACAATGGCCGGCCTGTTTCAGTAATGATGATTGACCAGGGCAATTCCCTTCCTGTCTTCGAGAAAGTGGCTGTGTGATCTATCACGTCGGCCTGAGACGGCAAACTGCCATCGATTTAACATCTTATCTGAAACCGGTACTTCTGACTGTGCATCATTCCCTGAGCATAACACCGGGGTATCAGTATTAATCCTGGGGCTCAAGACCTTGGAGGAGGAGAGGGGGGGATGGTAATGGAAGCCTGAAACTTCTGTTTCAGGGGCAATAATGATGAGAACAGAGGTTCGTCTGACAACCAGAGCTTTCAGATTAGCCCTTGTACTGTTAATTCTCAGACATCTGTATCTTTTTAATAATACATAGAAAATGGACAAGTAGATGAGTGCAAAGCTTTTTATAGACGTGTTCGGAGTGATTACAGGAAATTGGGCAGCCGAAAATCGGCGCCTCGGTCATCTATTCTCCCAGAACAGGCGGCCAGTTTCCACGAGGGTCTCCTCGGTAAGTTCCCGGTTGTCCTTACTGACAGCCTGCCGGTGTGCTGTTGAACGGAAAGAATCTCTGAACAGACTGGCCTCAGGATCCGGGAAAACTCAGGAGGTGGTGACCGTTCATCAACCCAATCCATGAAAAACGGATTGAAATAAAGAAAAGAAAATTGAAAAATAAACTTTATTGTCCCCGTGGAAACAGGAATAGATAAGCTTAGCCCCTGGAACCAAATGTCACTCGACAAGAGAAAGACTTTTCCTGATGTCGCATTTTCCTGACTCAGGATGTCCGGAAGCCTTTCCAACCTCAGGAAGTACGTTTCCAGTGCAGCCATTGTTTTGATGTCAGAAACATTATTTCCACAGAGGACAGCGGGAATATTTAATTCCCTGCCAGGATGGGTTGTCACTCTCACCCTGGAATAAATGAATTTGTGAGACCAGGTGTTTTCCGGATACTTTCAACTTGCAGCAAATAGTAACCAGAACATTCGGTAACGGAATGATGGACACCTCTTTCTCTAAGGCACATTGAGGAACTGAATGATTAGAAACATTTCGCTAACCTTCTTATTCAGAGAACCCATTGACATTGGAATACAATGATTTATAGTGTTCATCCTCTAAGTCCCCTATGCCATTCTCCTTCTCCTTCAGCCACCATACCCTAAGAAGCCATTGGTGACTGTGGACTTGCATTGTACTTGCCTATGATTATGTTTGGCAAAGTATTGCAGTTGTTTGCCGTTGCCTTCCACAGGAATCTCTCATGCTCTTGTCACCTGCCATCAGGCATATTGGAAGGATTTATAGGCTGATAATCAACCTTAATGACCACGTTAGGAACTGACCTCCTGTGGCCATCAAGTCCTGAAGTGGGACTTGAACCTGAAGCTTCTCGCCTAAAAGTATGGACGCTACCAGTGCTAGACCTTCTTCTCTGCCGTAGCATGCGTAATTCAATTATAGGCCCTTGCCCTAAATACAATATTGGTTGCGATGAAGTGTCAGCAAGACATTTCCTGTAATTCCCAGCTGTCACCTGTGACAGCGGTGAACAGACGGCTGTCAGTTTTGGACACAGAAAAGGACTTGAAGCGCCATCTAGTGGAATATTATCTGTGAAACAGCGATTCTCAATTTATTCTTGAATATTGCTGCATGATATTGCTGGATAATTATTATGGACTATTATCATGGGGTTTTTTGCTCAGATTTTATTATTACTGCACCTGCTGCCTTTTTTCATTGTTTTGCTTTTGCTGCATTTGCTATTTCATATTAGTCGCAAGATTATTTGTCTCAGTTTTCCGACATGCCAACGTCATTAGTACAGTACATGTTATTTGCACACATAGATGAGCTTCTCATTAATAAATTTATAAATCCATAGCTGATGAGCTTGGATTGTAAATTTTTAAAGAATAGAATGCTTCAGAGCTCCCTAATCATAAAACAAGAATGTCAACCAATTTTCAATAAGCGAATGTAACAGAGCATTTTTCTACGAGTAGAAATAAAAATAAAATATATTTTTATGGCAGTAATTTATTCGTATGATGAACTTTGCATTTTTTTAACCGATTTTCCTTCCAACACACTCACTTCCAAAGCCCATGTGCTTGTTGTCTCCTCAGTCCCTGTGTCGAGCGAGCTATTGTAAAGGCCCCTCGTCTCTTTGTTTCACCGTGCCTCACTGTAATACACTGCAGCGCCTGACAGCTGAACCGTGTTAATAGGGAGAGTGGTGGAGCTTTTCTCACGGTCCACAGATATTTTAAACCTTCCCTCAACCCTTTTATCTCCTTATGTGGACACGAGATACTCGGGAGCTTGATTGGAGAATTTCCGGTGCCAGAATACAATATCATTTGTCGTGAATGTAGCATTGTGATGAAGCGACATGGTTTGTCCAACAGTTCTCCGATACATCGATATCTGAAATGCCTCCGAGTGACAAGGAACAATTGCGAAATCATTAATAACATTAGCTTAATGATACATACAAGGATAAAGCGTTTGCCGATATTGGCAGAATATACTAATCGATCTATCTATCTATCTATCTATCTATCTATCTACATTCCTCTCTATCTATCTACATTCCTCTCTATCTATCTACTTGTCTGTCTATGTATCTCATCGTTTATCACTCTTTCTCTCGCATGTCTACTATCTAGGTATCTGAGAGGCAGAATTATTTTTTCTGTCTATCTATTTAAGTTGAACAAGAAAACATCGGAAATCTTATTTAATATTTTTCCGTGCTCTGTATGTGTAGTAAAAGCGGTAGAATGTTGTAACTTCATCCAGATGAAAGTTAAAACATGGGAAATTAAAGTTTCTGAACATCGCTGGCATTTCTAAAGGTTCTTGTTTGGAGAAAGGTTAAAGGTGCAGCGGAGACACGGCAGTGAACAAGATATTGTACAGCCGGATCCACTCTTTGTCTCAATGTGTCTGCTTCCCGCAGTGATACATTCCGGCGTCCTAGGCCGCGGTGTCATCCACAGAGATGGTATTGGCCTTCTTTACTCGGTCAAAGGACAGTGTGCAGCGTCCATTGGTCACATTCCCCTGGAAAATGGAGGCGATAAATGTCGGAGCCCCTGTCAGTGATTGTCTGTACCAGGCTACGGTATAACCAGAGCCAACGGAGAGCCGACAGTCCATTTCAAAGCGTTCCCATTCCCGAGACACCACCTGCTCAGGGTAGGAGCTCTGATCCTCACACTAAACGGCTATGAACAAAAGAAAAAACACTGAACCACCACGGGGTACTGAGAGGTTGGTAAAAACAATGCATCTGATGAGATAAATAAACTCACACAATATCAATAGCAACAGGGCTCCAACTGGAATCAGGTCTTTGCCGGAGTTTCTGTTCGTGACGACGAAGATGGAAAAAAGGCTGATTCAGAGCCTGATTTCCAGACTGGGACTTCCTGTTGAGTCCATGACTCTCAATGGTGGGGAGGTGGCGAGGAGAGCGGAGGGCTTTACATTCTCCTCTTGAATGTGAGACTGATGGGCCACATTTTCACCGATTGGCCAATTATAGGATGTCCCAAATGACGTTATTCACGGTGCTACCCAGCGATTGGCAGTTTCTCAAAACTTATACCACTTGAACTGTCACTGCTTCCGAACCTCGCTGCTTCCTGTATGTAGCACGAGGTTATATTGTTTCATAATGCCTGTGCTCTGTTGTCTTTATAACTGAGAGGACTCATTAGTCATCTTACAACACAAAGAGAGGAAGTTCGACCCACTACCCATGTGCGCTGGCTGTAATGTAGCGGTATACACTTATTGTGAATCATCTGTCCGCTGCCCGTATATTGTGTCTTTAAAAAAATCTTTTAACTGGTCAAATGTTGACCTATTTGTCTTCTAAATTACTTGTACATTTTGTTTTCATCGATGTTTCTCATGGACCTTCACATCCGCTAACATTCCACTGCTCAAAATACGAAATCCGTCTACTCTCCCCTCCACTAGAATAGTAGAGAACTTAAATGACGACAGCCAGTTACCCACCGATTCACTCTCTTTTTAACCTTATACAAACCTTTCCTAATTGGGTACAATTCTGTCAGTCCACTTCTTAACGTTCCGTGGAAGGTGCTGTCGAAGGAGCCTTGGTGAATTCCTGCAGTGCATCATGTAGATGGTACATACTGCTGCTCCTGTGCGTCGAGGGAGTGAATGTTTGTGGATATGGTCAATGTCAAGCAGGCTGCTTTGTCCTGGATGGTGTCAAGCTCCTTGAGTGTTGTGGGGGCTGCACTCATCCACGCAAGTGGGGGGTATTCCATCATATTCCTGACTTGTGCCTTGTAGATGTTGGACAGGCTTTGGGGAGTCAGGAGGTGAGTTGCTCGCCGCCCGATTCTGACGGATACTGACGGATGAGGAAGAGTTCGGCCCAACTTAATTCTCTTTACCCTTACTCGCTGCCTAATTTCCATCCGATCATCCATTCTCGGGTTAAAATATTACCGCCAATTTAACTCGTTATTATAGAAAACACCAAACCCCTGCAATGTCCTCTAGTTATTATCGGGGTTATTTCATTTTTTTGGACTCTGTCACTCTGTGAAAGCCGGTCCAATTATCGTTCAGTTTGTGAGGCCAATAATCAACTGATAACAGTCCGAGATGACAGTCTTAGATTTTCCTCTCGACTCACAGACCACAAGCTGAAGCATTACACTCCCGGGCTACCTCTGCACTACCGCCAAACTTCGATGATGTCATTCTTACTTGGCTGATAAAACTATAGACAGCGCTGTATGTTTCATTCAGGAATTCCTCTGAATTGTGTCCTTGTTGGCTCGATGTTAAACATCCCATAATGTTGTTCATTTCTCCAATGCATTCTCTGCCTATGTGGAGCAGGATTTTAATGGGATGCACCAAATATTTTGGGCCACATTGTTAAAGTTGGGAGATTCAGGCGTTGAAAGGTCCACTTACGGATGGACAACCAGAAGGTGAACTGCCAGCGATGCCCAAACCTTAGAGCGCATGCTTTATTCATTTGTTAATAATACCTCATTTTTATGATTTAGTGTCACTTCAAATAAAATACATAAGAATGCAACGTCCACGATCTTTACAACTGTGTTGGGGTAATGTCTCCCCGTAGAAAATGTCCCTTCCACACTAAAATAAATTTAAGAAAAACATTTCAGGGACTAAATACGGAGTTCGATGATAAAAACAAAATACTGCAGATGCTGCAAATTTGAAACAAAAACAAAAGCTGCTGGAAAAACTCAGCAGGTCTGACAGCATTTGTGGAGAGGAAGACAGAGTTAACATTTCGAGTCCGAATGACCTTTCCGAGTTTGATTAATTCGACAAAACAAATTTACCCAAATATAACGGTAGGTGGCGGGCTTTACCCATTAGAAATACCCGCGCAGGTAGCGCAGCGAAATAATTGTCAGTAACCGTCAGAAGAACAATCCAGTTAATCGTCTGAAGGAAAACCTAAAATTGTTGTGTCTATTTGTCTCCTACGCGAACAAAATGCAAAGTAGACGAAATCCGATTGGAACTAACACACTAACATACTAATTAGAAGCAGGAGTATGCCACTCGGCCCCTCGAACCTGCTCTGCTATTTAATAAGGTCATGGCTGATCTGATTGTAACCTGAACCACAGGTTCCCTCCTACCCCCGATAACCTTTCACCCCCTTGCTTATCAAGAATCTATCTAGCTCTGCCTTAAAAAATTCAAAGACTCTGCTTCCGTCGCCTTTTGAGGCAGAGCTAGATAGGCTCTTGCTAAGCAAAGGGGTGAAAGGTTATGGGGTACTAAGAAGCAAATATTAATGTAATGGGTAAAGGAGGAGAAAGAATTCAGAACCCAGATGCAGAAAGTGTGGAACAAGCTGCTGATGAAGAGTTAAAGAATCGCGTTTAATCAACAGGGACGTGGATTGTTAAACTCAGAATCCAGACTAAAGCTGGACACGTCATTGCTGAGGACACAGTTCATACTCTTGGGTCAGTTTTGTAACTCTTCTTTCGTTTGGTGTCAACCTGAAAGGCAGTGTGCAGGATGGACTGTGAACGATGTTGCCGGGCCAGAGACGATAATCCTGAGCAGAAACCTGAGCAACTGGAGATCTTTTCACCAGGATACGGAAGGCTAAGGAGTGGACTGACAGAATTGTACCCAATCAGGAAAGGCTTGGAAAAGGTTAAAAAGAGAGAGTGAATCGGTGGGTAACTGGATGGCATCACTTAAGTTCACTACTATTCTAGTGGAGGGGAGAGTAGACGGTTTTCGTATTTTGAGCAGTGGAATGTTAGCGGATGTGAAGGTCCATGAGAAACATCGATGAAAACAAAATGTACAAGTAATTTAGAAGACAAATAGGTCAACATTTGACCAGTTAAAAGATTTTTTTAAAGACACAATATACGGGCAGCGGACAGATGATTCACAATAAGTGTATAACGCTACATTACAGCCAGCACACATGGGTAGTGGGTCGAACTTCCCCTCTTTGTGTTGTAAGATGACTAATGAGTCCTCTCAGTTATAAAGACAACAGAGCACAGGCATTATGAAACAATATAACCTCGTGCTACATACAGGAAGCAGCGAGGTTCGGAAGCATTGACAGTTCAAGTGGTATAAGTTTTGAGAAACTGCCAATCGCTGGGTAGCACCGTGAATAACGTCATTTGGGACATCCTATAATTGGCCAATCGGTGAAAATGTGGCCCATCAGTCTCACATTCAAGAGGAGAATGTAAAGCCCTCCGCTCTCCTCGCCACCTCCCCACCATTGAGAGTCATGGATTCAACAGGAAGTCCCAGTCTGGAAATCAGGCTCTGAATGATCCGCCTTTTTTCCATCTTCGTCGTCACGAACAGAAACTCCGGCAAAGACCTGTTTCCAGTTGGAACCCTGTTGCTGTTGATATTGTGTGAGTTTATTTATCTCATCAGATGCATTGTTTTTACCAACCTCTCAGTAACCCGTGGTGGTTCAGTGTTTTTTCTTTTGTTCATAGCCGTTCAGTGTGAGGATCAGAGCTCCCACCCTGAGCAGGTGGTGTCTCGGGAAAGGGAATGGGTTGAACTGGACTGTGGGCTCTCTGTTGGCTCTGGTTATACCGCAGCCTGGTAAAGACAAACACTGACAGGGTCTCCGACATTTATCGCCTCCATTTTCCAGGGGAATGTGACCAAAGGACACACTGTCCTTTGACCGAGCAAAGAAGGCCAATACCATCTCTGTGGATGACACCGCGGCCTAGGACGCCGGAATGTATCACTGCGGGAAGCAGACACATTGAGACAAAGAGTGGATCCGGCTGTACAATATCTTGTTCACTGCCGTGTCTCCGCTGCACCTTTAACCTTTCTCCAAACAAGAACCGTTAGAAATGCCAGCGACGTTCAGAAACTTTAATTTCCCATGTTTTAACTTTCATCTGGATGAAGTTACAACATTCTAACGCTTTTACTACACATACAGAGCACGGAAAAATATTAAATAAGATTTCCGATGTTTTCTTGTTCAACTTAAATAGATAGACAGAAAAAATAATTCTGCCTCTCAGATACCTAGATAGTAGACATGCGAGAGAAAGAGTGATAAACGATGAGATACATAGACAGACAAGTAGATAGATAGAGAGGAATGTAGATAGATAGATAAATAGATCGATTAGTATATTCTGCCAATATCGGCAAACGCTTTATCCTTGTATGTATCATTAAGCTAATGTTATTAATGATTTCGCAATTGTTCCTTGTCACTCGGAGGCATTTCAGATATCGATGTATCGGGGAACTGTTGGACAAACCATGTCGCTTCATCACAATGCTACATTCAGGACAAATGATCTTGTATTCTGGTACCGGAAATTCTCCAATCAAGCTCCCGAGTATCTCGTGTCCACATAAGGAGATAAAAGGGTTGAGGGAAGGTTTAAAATATCTGTGGACCGTGAGAAAAGCTCCACCACTCTCACTGTTAACACGGTTCAGCTGTCAGACGCTGCAGTGTGTTACAGTGCAGTGAGGCACGGTAAAACAAAGAGACGAGGGGCCTTTACAATAACTCGCTCGACACAGGGACTGAGGAGACAACAAGCACATGAGCTTTGGAAGTGAGTGTGTTGGAAGGAAAATCGGTTAAAAAAATGCAAAGTTCATCATACGAATAAATTACTGCCATAAAAATATATTTTATTTTTATTTCTACTCGTAGAAAAATGCTCTGATACCTTCGCTTATTGAAATTTGGTTGACATTCTTGTTTTATGATTAGGGAGCTCTGAGACATTCTATTCTTTAGAAATTTACAATCCAAGCTCATCAGCTATGGATTTATAAATTTATTAATGAGAAGCTCATCTATGTGTGCAAATGACATGTACTGTACTAATGACGTAGGCATGTTGGAAAACTGAGACAAATAATCTTGCAACTAATATGAAATAGCAAATGCAGCAAAAGCAAAACAATGAAAAAAGGCAGCAGGTGCAGTAATAATAAAATTTGAGCAAAAAAAACCCTATAATAATAGTCCATAATAATTATCCAGCAATATCATGCAGCAATATTCAAGAATAAATTGAGAATCGCTGTTTCACAGATAATATTCCACTAGATGGCGCTTCAAGTCCTTTTCTGTGTCCAAAACTGACAGCCGTCAGTTCACCGCTGTCACAGGTGACAGCTGGGGATTACAGGAAATGTCTTGGTGACACTTCATCGCAACCAATATTGTATTTAGGGCAAGGGCCTATATATGAATTACGCGTGCTACGGCAGAGAAGAAGGTCTACCCTTGCACTGGTAGCGTCCATACTTTTAGGCGAGAAGCTTCAGGTTCAAGTCCCACTTCAGGACTTGATGGCCACAGGAGGTCAGTTCCTAACGTGGTCATTAAGGTTGATTATCAGCCTATAAATTCTTCCAATATGCCTGATGGCAGGTGACAAGAGCAGGAGAGATTCCTGTAGAAGGCAACGGGAAACAGCTGCAATACTTTGCCAAACATAATCATAGGCAAGTACAATGCAAGTCCACAGTCACCAATGGCTTCTTAGGGTATGGTGGCTGAAGGAGGAGGAGAATGGCATAGGGGACTTAGAGGATGAACACTATAAATCATTGTATTCCAATGTCACTGGGTTGGCTGAATAAGAAGGTTAGCGAAATGTTTCTAATCATACAGTCCCTCAATGTGTCTTAGAGAAAGAGGTGTCCATAATTCCATTACCGAATGTTCTGGTTACTATTTGCTGCAAGTTGAAGGTATCCAGAAAACACCAGGCCTCACAAATTCATTTATTCCAGGGTGATAGTGACAACTCATCCTGGCAGGAAAATAAATATTCCCGCTGTCCTCTGTGGAAATAATGTTTCTGAGACCAAAACAATGGCTGCACTGGAAACGTACTTCCTGAGGTTGGAAAGGTTTCCGGACATCCTGAGTCAGGAAAACGCGACATCAGGAAAAGTCTTTCTCTTGTCGAGTGACATTTGGTTCCAGGGGTTAAGCTTATCGTTTCCTGTTTCCACGGGGACCAGTAAAGTTTATTTTTCAATTTTCTTTTCTTTATTTCAATCCGTTTTTCCAGGATTGGGTTAATGAACGGTCACCACCTCCTGAGGTTTCCCGGATCCTGAGGCCAGTCTGTTCAGAGATTCTTTCCACTCAACAGAACACCGACAGGCTGTCAGTAAGGACAACCCGGGAACTTACCGAGGAGACCCTGGTGGAAAGTGGCCTCCTGTTCTGGAAGAATAGGCGACCGAGGCGCAGATTGGCAGCTGCCCATCTGCTTGTCATCAGTCCGATCACATCTATAAAAAGCTTTGCACTCATCTACTTGTCCATGTTATATGTATTATTAAAAAGATACAGCTGCCTGAGAATTAACAGTACAAGGGCTAGTCTGAGAGCTCTGGTTGTCAGACGAAACTCTGTTCTCATCATTATTGCCCCTGGAACAGAAGTTTTTGGCTTCCATTCCCATCTCCTCCTCCCCCCCACACCCCACCCCCCCCCTCCCCCGCCCCATGGTCTTGAGCCCCAGCATCAATGCTGATACCCCAGTGCCCTCCTCAGGGAATGGTGCACAGTCAGAGGTGCCGGCTTTCAGCTGAGATGTTAAATCGATGGTACTGTTTGCCCTCTCAGGCCGACGTGATAGATCACACAGCCACTTTCTTGAGGACAGGAGGAGAATTGTCCTGGTCAATCATCATCACTGAAAGAGGCCCGCCATTGAATCCTCACTGTTTGAAGTTTTCTGCTGGGCAAAAATTGGCTGCTGCCTTCTCTACATTATATTATAACAGTGACGGTGAAACATTTTGGGACATGAAGAAAGGCACCATATAAATACTGCATTATCTTTTGCTAATATGCCCGCATTACGATTTTTTCATGATAGACTTATTAAAAATAAAACTATAAATTAGAAATAAATGTATAAATGTCGCTACTATTTGTGGAAGTAGTTCAGACTCACCTCGATCACAATGTTTGAGTCTTGCTCTGTAATGTTGAGTGTCGCTCTGACAGTTTTTGTACAGGTTCAGCCCTGCTCTGTGTCTCTGTGGGGTTCAGCGCACAGTAATACACCGCAGAGTCTGACAACTCTGTTTTAGACACTTTCAGCGGGACGGTGCCATTCGATTCATTGAGCTCCGCTGAAAAACGGTCTCCTGGGAATCTCTCTGTGTTACCGATGTATCTGTGTCTCTTCAGCAAATACTTTATGGATCCGCTGGGATACTGACGATACCAGAATAGATAAGGATTGCTGCTGCTTGTAGCTGTATAATTACAGAGCAGCTGAACATCGCCTCCTTCACTCACTGTGACTGCAGCCGGTGTCTGTGAAACAGAATCTCCTCCACAATGTCCTGTAAGAGCCAAGAGCAATATTCAATTAAATGATGTCTCTTCACTATGTCTATCCCCCAAGATCGGCCTGTCACCCGGAACCTGAGAAATAAATCATGGCAGCCAAATAGAAATATATTTCCCACAGCTCCGGTGCTGTAAAGGGAAGGTGCTTGGGTCGAATCAATAAAACTTCCCTGAATGAACATTCAGCACCTTCTATCGAGATCAGTTCCTCACCTTCATCTCCGTTAATTTGAAGGGAAAACTGGAAACAGACGGAGGGTTTCGTTCGAACTCTTGTATCTGTCAAATTCTCCAAGCGCACAAGTGGAGCCGCGGATCCCAGCCCAACTCCTCTGCTCTCAATCACTCCGGTAATTTCGCCTATTTCTCCCAACCAGTGTTCAGTGTTGGTACAAGGTGGATCGGGACGATTTTTCACTTTTTGGATCAATCTATTCCCCCCTTGTGTTGACTGAACTACCCGATTAAATGTAATGCCTGGACAAGATGTAAAATACAGGATTTCGCAATTTGTGAACCTACCAATTAAAAGAGCTGCCGCTGTGAGGAATAAGTTCAAAGTAACGGGCGACATGCTTGCAAAGAGCTCGCGGTGGATATGACGAGAACGGGCTGAAGCTGAAATTCTTTTCACCAACAATTGGTTAGAGGTTGAATGACATCCGCATCGCTGCTGATTGGATCATTGCTGACAGCGTCATCAGGTGACATCCAATCGGCTTAAAACTCCTTTGTTTTCAATTAAGCCAATTAGTTCACACCTCCTTTGATCTCCGATTCATACAACAGGGAATGGGGCAGGGTTTAAACCCAATATTGGTCCTTTAACTGTTCAAACTGTCAGGCGGAGAAAGAGAAGGAAAGCGATGAATGCCATTCCAGTTTCAGAACTGGAGCACCAGTTGAAAGAGCTGCTGTCTGACTATGAGAACTCCCCGCAGACGATACACGCGGTCGGTGGCTCGCGTGGAATTTGAATACAACAAGGAGGCAAATAGACAAATACCACATTTGAAATGAATTCAGTGATGGAGGAGAGGTGATTGGCTTTTTGACTGATTCAGGGTGTACGGGCACCTCATGCGCTCAGCGATCATGGCTGAATTGAACATTAGAAATATTTACAGCATACCTATTTTAACAATCACCCTGTTTGCAGAAATTCATTAGTTAACCATAGCAACCAGAGGCTTCTGCATTTAAAATTGCGTGATTAAATTAACTCGTCAATACAACTTCGACACTATTTCCCAAACTTTCAATCTCTTCCACCTAAACACATAGAACACCAACACGTGCAATTTCCCCTTCAAGCCACATCCCATCCTGACATGGAATTATATCACCGTTCTTTCACTGTCAATACCCTGGAATTCCCTTCCTAAAATCCCCAACAGAACATCCCACCACAAGGTGAACTATAGCGGCTCATGAAGGCGCTCACCAGCACTTACTCAATGGAAATTGTTGGTGAGCAAGAAATGCTGTCCTTTGCCAGCTTGAAACAATAAAAAAAAATGTTTTCAATCTTTCGCGCATCCCGGCAGCCAAACCAACAGCTAACCCATCATCCTGCTGCACTCGGGACTCTGTCGTTTGATCCGTGTCAATTATCTCAGTACGATTCGTGATAAGGTTCTGTTGAGAAGTCATCGACCTGCAAAGTTAAATATGTTAATATATCCAGACTTCTTTTTTCATAATCCACACGACAGTGACCCTGACTTGAAAACCTTTTCAAACAACAGTTCAGAAAAAGTGGGTGGCTCAGGGTAATGTGCTCCGCTTAAATACACACAAACCTGATATTATCATTGAACACAGGAACCTGACAGCTTTTCTACATAATTGTTTTGTGATGACATTCACATCTAGTCTGCGTTATAAGTGACATCAGCAGGCAATGTTTCTGATTTACAAATTGACGGGAGTAGCGATACGAGGGTTTAACTGGTTTCCAACTTTGTGAGTCTCAGGGAGCAATAATAAACCGCAGCTTTGTTCAGTTGAAGCCTGGAGATGGTTAAAATACTGAATTTTGTCAAGTTGTCAAGTGTGCACTGAACAACAGATTTCGGCAAAATATGCTTTATCTTCAGAGTCGTTTGGGTATTTTATCAGATTGAGCGCTGGCTTTGTTTCAGCTTTGTTGCTGATATCAGTTGCCCCTCCATGTGGCATTATGGGTACATTTTAAAGTCATCGCTTCTCCTTCTGTCCTAACTCCTGAGGACAGCGGCTGCGTGACAGAATCTCCGTGATTCAGGTCTGATAAAGACGCTAAGAAAGGGAAAGATAAAACAGGCAGGTGTTTTTATCTGGAGGAGGTGTACTTACCAAAATCAGATTCCTCACCACCATGTGCCGCCTGAAATTAAAAAAATAATTCTGTATAAATGCGGCAGAGTTTCGAACCTCCGCCATTCACCACTGGATGGGGCAGACTTTCTTTATTTTCTTTCTGCCTGTCTTTCAATCTAAATTAACAATCATCCGGAATGGTGACGTGTATTTGTTCCTTTATTTGTCTAGCCCACTCTCTGTCTCTATCTGTCTCTCTTTGTCACGGTATACCTGCCTCGGTCTCTAACGCTCCCGCAGTCTCTCTGTTTGTCTCCGTAACACTTCTCCCACTTTTGCTTTTTGCCCAGGCTGCAATTCTGGGGCAGTTTGACAGAGTACATCTTGAGAGGTTGTTTCTCCCTGGCTGGAGCGTCGAGAACTGGGCTCACATTCTCCACATGATGCGCCAGCCATTTGGGGCTGCGATGAGGAGATATTTCTTCACTCAAACGCTGGTCAATATTTAGAATTCTCTGTCCCAGATGTTTGTGAGTGCTCAGTCATCAAGTATTCAAAGTGAATTGGATAGATTCTTGTCCTGTATTTTTAAATGACAGGGTGACTGGGGAAAGGTGGGGGAAGTGGCAAAGACAGAGCCAGATATCCCTTTTCTCTGTAACCATTCTCTGATTTTATACAGACATCATTCGTCTATGTGTGGACTGTAGTCGTGTCTGGCTGGTTAAGGTGATGGTTTAAAGTTAATTGAGATTCCCCCACGAAGGTTTGAATCCTATTGATTATTCCTGGATTTTACCGAGTGCCTGCAGGGTTAATTATCTGTTAAATGGAATAAAAACTTCCCAGGTCTGATTCCAAACCCCGTGCTCGTGCTAAATGACACGATAATTTCTCGGTGAATTTGCTCAGTCCCCTGAGGTCAGAAGAGCTGGACACAAGGGAGGATGGTGGGTTTTGCTGTAACGAGTTGTAAGATGATAGAATGACTGTGAAGGCAGCAGCAGTGAGGTTGAAAATGAAAGAATGCTAGAAAGTTACAGCACAGAAGGAGGCCATTCGGCCCGGCGTGCTGCTTTGAATGAGCCTCGGATATTAAGTGATATTTGTGCAAGTGAGAGCAGCACGAATTAAGATCTGTCCCTTTTTGCATCTACGATCTCTTCAGTCAGTTTATATCTCATGCCTTGCAACCTATCACAGCCCTTCCCTTTTGTCCTTTCACTCCCTCTCTCCGTCCCCTTGCTTGCTTTCCAGCAGTTCCAACTCTGACTTTTCCAGCACTGATGAAGGATCACCCAGCTGGAAGATTCACTCTGTTTCTCCCTCCAAAGACGCAGCCATACCTGGTTTCATTTCATAAAGAATTCCTGTTAATGGTGACAGTCCGCACAGCGCCAAGAAAGAGTTTCCCTGACTGGGAATCGAACTCAAGTAACGGCGGTGAAAGCGCCAGATCCTAACCACTGGACCACCATCAGAGGAACTAGCAATTAGCTTTGCAACGAGCTGACAATCATCTCTTTACCCATTGTTACCCTTTCGTTTCCTGACACTACAGACAGGTTTATCACACAAAATTGTCTGGTTTACCTTTGTTCACCTCATAGACTCATAGACCCATAGACTCATAGCCGTTTACAGCACAGAAGGAGGCTATTCGGCCCATCGTGTCTGCGCTGATCAACAATGATCTGACCACATTAAACCCATTTTCCAGTACTTGGCCCATAGCCCTGGTGGCTATGGCAATGGAAGTGTATATCTAAATACTTCCTAAATTTTACGAGAGTTTCTGGTTCAACCAGCCTTTCAGGCAGTGAGTTCCAGATTTCCACCACCGTCTGGATGAAAAGAATTCTCCTCAACTCCCCTCTTAGCCTTCTACCTCTTACCTTAAATCTCTGCCCCCTGGTTATTGAACCCCCTACTAATGGAAAAAGTGCCTTCGTATCCACCCTATCTATGCCCCTTATAATCTTATGCACATCTATCAGGTCCCCTCTCAACTTTCGTTGCTCCAAGGAAAATAGCCTTTGATTACATATTTGATCCTCTATCTCTCCCTAGTTATTTGGGGTCCCATAGTACACACTCAACAGTGAGTTTGCCCCTTTTGTGTTTTTTTTACTTCTACCCACATGGCCTCATTCGCTGACCCTTCCAGAATATTATCCCTGCTCACTGCTAGAATTGATTCCTTGGTCAACATTGCAACCCCCGCCCTCTTCTATCCCCCTCTCCATCTCGTATGAATACTCTATTACCAGGAATGTTGAGCTGACAATCCTGCCCTTCTTTTAGTAGTAGCTATGATATCATACTCCCACGTGCCTATCTGTGCCCTCAGCCCGTCAGTCTTATTCCTCAGGCTCCTTGCAGTAATTTTGTCTATTTGAAAATGTTTAAAAAGAAACATTTGAATGGAACATATAAAATGGAACATTTTAAGAACAAGAACACACAGAAATCGATTTCTGCCTGACGATGAATATCGTTTTCTAAACACGAAGGATTTATTTTTTGCGAGCTAGCACATTTGGGATGTGCCCAAGAGATTGTGTGTGTGTGTCTGTGTGTCTGCGTGCGTATGTTCAGATTAATCAAAGTACTTCCAGTGCTCAAACTTTCCGACACTTTTAAAAAAAATTAAGCTTTTGTATTCAGTTGGTTTTCTGGTCACCTTGCCCGGTGCCCAGAACGCACCAGCCTGTCCTTGTTGAATGATTGTTCATCAGCTTCCAATCATGTCTTGAAAATGACCTCTTTGTGGCTGTTTATATTATGGATTCTTAGTTTCAATGTATGGAAGTAACTTTAGCACCGAGGGATATTTAATCAGGTCATTATATATATATTCGGATTTTCCTCACCTGGTGGCCTTGTTGACAATTTCAAACCAAAAAAGAAACATTTGTTCCTTTACCGTGAGTTCTTTCATGAACAGCAGTGCACTGATATAAATAGACCCCGGCCACTTTAATGTGTTATATTCTCAATGGCAATGGTGAATTCTCAGACATTGCCAAATAAACAGCAGGAGTCTGCTCCACACAGTTAATACAGTAATCAGACTGAATCAATATTAAATGTGAGTGATTTTAAATGGTGTTTATGTGGATTGTGCTCGGCGTCTGCGCTCAGAAGAATGTATTCACGGGTCAGTGTCTAGCCCGCTGTTATAAACAGCCGTCAACAGACAGCAGCTGTGACCCAGAAAACTGCAGCAATTATTGTACGAGGCTTTCACTAGTTCCCATCACTGTGAGACTCTGTGCACAGTAATAGAACGCGGTGTCAGACAGCCGCAACTCCGAGATAGTCAATCGGTACGACTTGTCTGTATGCTGGACTGTATCAGAAAACCGGCTCTGAGCGAAATCCGCCCTCAATTCAGAACTACCGCTCGTGTCCCTCCGAACTGCAAACTCCGGCTGCCTACCTGGGTACTGGCGGTACCAGAATAAGTAATAACCATCGTCGGTATAGGTGCAGGTTAAAGTGACATCTTCTCCCTCTGTCTGTGTGAGTGAGGATTCCCGCTGAGTAACAGAATCTCCATCGCTCAGATCTGGAACACACGGTTAAAGAAAGTGGAAATTAGCGATTAAAACTTCAACTGAACTGAAGTGACAGTGAAAATTCACAGTCAGTGTGACATAAAATTAAAAATAATTTCGTGCACCCAACAGCTCATTCGGCCCAAATGGTCCAACTCCGTGTTTCCAAACCCAAAAGGGCATCCTCCCCTCCGCCACCCCCCCCCCCCACCCCGCCCCCGCCCACCTCCACCCCGCCACCCACTCTTCATCTCACTCTCTCAGCAAACCTGAGAGTTCTAGTACCATCATTGTAATTCGGTTTTTTTATTTTTTCATTTTCTTTTGTGGCCTGTATTCGTCTTATAAAAGACTAGAACATTTCACAATAAATCTAAGTGTTGTCCGATCAAGATCCGAAACATGGTTAACATGAATTTTCCGCTTTTTAAATTTATTCCCCCAGAAATTAAACCCCCTTTTCAAGTTTTAAATTTCTTACCGACAATGAATGTCACCCAGACCACAACGGGAACGGAGAGCCGCATTGCTGCTGTTCCGAGGGAGGTTTTGTGTCTCAGGAACCTGCAGAAGGTCGGACAAGAAAAAGCTGAGTCAATTGGCTGAGGCGGATCTGATGTCGCTTCCTGAGGATATGGGATCGAAAGAGCTGAAATTCTTCGAACTGATTGGTCTGATGTGACTCCAGCAGTCACGAGTCGGTGTTTATTACAGAGAACTGGGACATTAAGGCCGCATTCTCTCTCTGTGACCATACGAATTGGCAGCGGGTCAGACACTGACTTTCATCCATGTGGGACCTGGGTCAAATCCAGGGCAGGGAGAGGGTGATGGTCTCCAATCTGTGATTGGTTACAGGGTGTGGCAGCTGGCCAAACACTGACCTTTCCCTCTCGATGAATTGGGTTCGAAACCAGTGGTTAGGACAATTATTATTTCTGATGGGCACGAAGAACATCAGTGGGTTTAATGTTCCTATTTCTCCTGTACTTAAATCGAGCTCATAAAATGAATAAAGTCCGCTTCGGGTTTTGGAAACGAGGGCCTTACTATTTTGCGGGGTGTTTGAAGCCGTTTTTGTGGTTGGGCCCAATTGGTGCACAACTGTCGTCAGTACTAAGAGACCAGCCAATCCTGTCCCTGTGAATCGCTCCCGAGTTTCCAAATACAGGGTAAGTGAAGCCTCCACATGATATCGGTTTACTCTTTCATGTCAGACTAGAAGTCACTCTGTTAGTCTAAATCAGGCACCATGTGACCCCTATATTCCTAATATTGGTCTTGCTGCCTGGTGAGTTTGTTTTTAATGATCAATATCTCTTCCATGGATTATATTCACCGTCAGATATTTGGTTAGTTCTGTAATGTGTTACAGGGACTGATGGCGAAGATGAATTGTCTCAGGGCCCCTCTGAATTAACAGCTCTGGAAGGGCGGACCACAATACCGAACCGCAATTATTCGACAATTGCTGCTCGAACTCTCTTCTAGTGCATCAAGTATCCCGGGAAGCTCCGGGATAGTTATTGAAGGTATACAGTGCGGGAGATACGCCTCAGGATTTTTCAGACAGGTTCTCATAGAATCGTAGAAAGATAGCGGACCTGAAAGAGGTTACTTGATCCATCGTTGTCTGCGCCGGCCTAAAAACGAGTCACCCAGTCTAATCCCACTTTCCACTTTAAACTCCAGCCACTTTAAACTTATCGCTGAGTTACCAGTTGAAATCACCAAAATATAAAAATGTAATTGCACAAGTGAGACTTGCCTGTTCTTGTTGAATGTTGTTTTGTTACTATTTGGGGTTGAGGGGTGTTGGGGGGGGGGGGGGCGGAAACCCCAGATAGTCCCACTGTCGAGGCTGTTTGGGAGCTTAGTTTTGGCGGTGTGACAGCGCCCTCTGGCGAGCACCAACTGCAAACCTCAGTGTTGGTTTCTGTACGGAGTCCGCTTTTCCCTGCACCAGTGTGGGTCTCATGGCACAGAAATACACGGCGGTGTCAGAGATCACGACCTTACCCATCGTTAGCTCGGTGATCTTGGCTGTTTTATCAAACGCAGAATTGAAGCGGGCAGCCAAACCTGGGTTGCGGTTTATTATCCCTCCAATAATATAAAACATGTACTGTGGTGGCTCCCCGGGGTGCTGACTGTACCAGAGCACAGTAGGACTACCATCGTTTGTTTTTAAGGTGCAGTTTAGGGTGACATTGCTTTCCTCTTCAGCAATCTTTTCAAGAACCGGCTGTTCCACTTTGTCTTGGCGGGTCCATTCTAACACAAAATAATAATGAGACATCGTTATTGTTAACATCATCATAATTTCACAAACAGTGACATCTGGGTGAGGGTGTTTCTGGGAATAAGAATTTTTCGTGGGCGTGAACACTTACTGAGAAGGGGTACAATGATTAGGAGCAGTGTGAGACGGTTCTGCATGATGTTCGCTGTGTCTGTAACTGTGAAGTCAAGGGAAACCCTCTGTCGGAGCAGGAGTACAGAATCCCACCCCGAGTCCCCACTGAATTGCTCATCCAATCAATTCCAAGCAGAGAACAAAGGCAGCAAATTCTCCAATAATAAAGGGCAAGGAAGGGGGGTGATACTGACTACAGCAAACCGATGCTGTGGGCGGGTTTATAGCAGGCAGTGATATCACACAATCGGATTCAACTGCAAGGAGGTGAATTCAGTAGTACTGTCTTCTTCGAAAAGGATGTAACTCTGACTCTCTAGGAGGGTTGTGGTAATTCATATTCATTCCACACTGGATACGAGTAAGTTCGGGACAGGAGTATCAGCATTATTATATTATTCAATAATACGCAAATGTTTCATGAATAACCTCTCTTGAATCCAGGGCTGAATCTATAGGCATCGGGGTTGGAGTGATTCTGAATTAATGGACAGAGAAGTAGCAAAGGACCATCTCCTTAAATTAAAGACTGAAAGAAGAAACTGTGCACAATTCTGTTTACCGAATGGAGACGGGATGATAAGAAACAAGTCAGCAGGGAAATGCGTTGATAAAGAAAAGTGGAATTCAGGCATTATATTGCCATTTGTGAAGCTCGCTCTAATTATAACTTCAAATTTTAAGGGCAAACTAATCGAAACAGCTGTTCTTGATGAATGTTTAATGATCTTTTAACAAGGTCCACCTGATCTCACAGTGGGATTTCAATCATTCCTTCTGTTTTGACGGTGTGAGTGCGCCCTCTTTTCAGCGCTAACTGAAAAACTCTGTGAGTTTTTGCCTGGGACCCGCGATCTCTCTGCAGCAGCGTTGGGCTCATGGCACATCAATACAAGGCAGAGTTGGAAATCAGCATGTTGCCGATCGTTAGATCAGCGATCTTGGCAGTTTTATTAAGCGTAGAAGAAAAACGATCAGTGATATCGCTGCTCCTGTACACATTCTCTCCAATATGATGAAACACACACTCTGGAGGCTGCCTGGGATGCTCACTGTGCCAGTACACATAAAAGCTGTGATTGCTTGCTTTCAAAGTGCAAGTTTGTGCGAAATTAATTTTCTCTTCATCCATTATTTCATGAGCCGACTGTTCCATTGTGTCCTGGTGGTCCCATTCTAACATTAAAGAAAAGTAAAAGCGATAGTCGGCATCAGCTTCATGCTGGTCAACACAATCATCATTATCGCCGTCACCATTATTTGAGCAACAATGACACTTGGGGCACAGCAATCAGGAGGACAATGGATTTTACCGGAAGGAGATGCTTACTGAGAAATGATATAACAACGAGGAGCGGAGTGAAATTGTTCCCCATGATACGTCCTCAGTCTGCAACCTACGTGCAAAAAATCCTCTGTCAAAGCAGAAAGATAGATCCCTGTCCCACTGCACTGCTGACCCAAACAATGAGAAGAATGAATCAGCGGCAGCAATCTCTCCAATTACACAATCGGGTCAGAGTGGGAGCAGCAAACGGAAGCTGTGGGCGGTAAACCGCAGACTTGATATTAAGTGAAGTGCGCGGTGACTTTCAGCTGCATTCTGAACTGAGGGAGCGGAAATAGCGACGGTTGAAATTTCACAAGTTTGTGACAATCCTGCACCTGCTCACTATTCAATAGAGCAGAAGAGGCATGAAGAAACTTGAATCATAGAATTTTAGACCACTGAATTAGACTATTTGACATACCATCCCTGTGTCTGTTTGGAAGAGTTATCATAATCGCCTTTCAACTCTTGCAATTTCCGCATGAGTGGCAAGTTTTCCCATTTTCAACGTACAAAACATTTCCTTCTGAAGATTACGATTGAATGTTCTTCTTCCATCCTTTCGGTCGTGCATTTAAGATTTTGGCACAGTGTCAAAAAAGTGAATTTCACTTTTTTCTTATCTTTTTTTCTCTGAAAATGGGACTCATGGGTTATCGAATTTTCTACTACTAGGCACAATAATGCGTGATTTATTACATCAGATCTTTTATCATTTTGAGTACTTCAATTAGGTATCTCCTTTAAACAGTTGAGAAAGTAATAACGCCAGTTTCCCTCGTCTGTTTACACTTAAGGGCGCCATCCTTGGTAGCTGCCTGGTGTATTACTTCTAATGTCTAATATCTAATATCTTGTCATTTTGTATGAATATTGGTCCCCTGATTTCAAAACAGTATCATAGAGAGAATTGCATTACTCTCTGGCATAAACATAAAAAAAGCCTGGGTCTGATCAGCTCCAATTTAAATTTCTGGGAAACAATGTCTGACATGCCTGTTTTAATATGTTTACCAATGAGCCCTCCATCTACTCAAAGGCCCCATTCTAAAGTCAATCGAACAGAGCTCCCTGAAGAAGGCACTAAGTTCATTCATGTTGATTAGAAAGTCACGTGTGACCAACACCAGAGCTAATAAGGATGGTAGCCTGAGTGAGGTCACAATGGGCCTGGCCCCCTGCAGTGTGAGGTTGAACAATGAGCTGAACAGAGCCTGGGTTCCCTCACTCCTTCTCACTCTCTGGCCCATTGCATTCACATTCACTGAGAGAGATTCAGTCAGACATGTTTCTGATAATACTGGCCGAGCTGCTGGACAGTAAGTACTGGATTGTGTTCATCAAGGCTGGTTAGCAGGTTTGCACGAGGATTTAATGCGGCTAGCGATCGGGTGCATGCATATTATAGACAGCTTGGTAGGTGGGGATTTGCACATACATACAGAGAGGCACAGGTTTAGATTTAAGCTCGTGCTCTTTTGTTTCTCTACCTCCACAGTCGAACTATTTGCAGATCCAGTAACTTAGTCTCCGCTGACAACAACTGTATGAGATGGGGTAAAAGCAAAAAACTGCGGATGCTGGAAATCCAAAACAAAAATAAAAATACAAATACCTGGAAAAACTCAGCAGGTCTGACAGCATCTGCGGAGAGGAACATAGTTAACGTTTCGAGTCCGTATTACTCTTAAACAGAACTAAGGAAAAATAGAAGAGAGGTGAAATATAAGCTGGTTTAAGGGGCGGGGGAGAGGTGGGGTGGGCCAAGTAGAGCTGGATAGAGGGCCAGTGATAGGTGGAGATTGCCAAAAGATGTCATAGACAAAAGGTCAAAGAGATGTTGAGGGTGGTGATATTAGCTAAGAAATGTGCTAATAGGTGACATTAAGGGTTGAAAGCAGGACGAGCAAGGTACAGATAGCCCTAGTGGGGGTGGGGTGGGGAGAAGGGATCGAAATAGACTAAAAGGTAGAGATAAAACAATGGATGGAAATACATTTAAAAATAATGGAAATAGGTGGGAAAAGAAAAATATACATAAATTATTGAAAAAAACGGGGATCGGCAAGGGGGTGGGGATGGAGGAGAGAGTTCATGATCTAAAATTGTTGAACTCAATATTCAGTCTGGAAGACTGTAAGTGCCTAGTTGGAAGATGAGGTGCTGTTCCTCCAGTTTGCCAAGGAAGGACATGTGAGCATGAGAGCAGGGTGGTGTGTTGAAATGCATGTCCACCATGCTCCCCTGCCCACATGTCCACCCTTGGCCTGCTGCAATGTTCCAGTGAAGCTCAACGCAAACTGGAGGAACAGTAGCTCATCTTCCAAATAGGCACTTTACAGCCTTCCAGAATGAATATTTTAGATCGTGAACTCTCTCCTCCATCCCCACTCCCTTTCTGATCCCCGTTTTTTCCAATAATTTATATAGATTTTTCTTTTCCCACCTATTTCCATTACTTTTAAATGTATTTAATGTATTTCCATCCATTGTTTTATCTGTACCTTTTAGACTATTTCGATCCCTTCCCCCCACCCCCCCACCCCACTCCACCCCCCCACCCCAACCCCACTTGGGCTATCTATACTTTGCTCGTCCTGCTTTCTACCCTTAATGTCACCTGTTAGCACATTTCTTATCTAATATCTCCACCGTCAACATCTCTATATCATTTTGTCTATGACATCTCCTGGAAATCTCCATCTATCACTGGCCCTCTATCCAGCTCTACCTGTGTCCCCCCCTCCACCCCCCACCCCACCCCTCCACGTCACCCCTTAAACCAGCTTATATTTCACCTCTCTTCTATTTTTCCTTAGTTCTGTTGAAGTGTCATACGGACTCGAAATGTTAACTGTGTTTCTCTCCGTAGATGCTGTCAGACCTGCTGAGATTTTCCAGGTATTTTTATTTTCGTATTAGATGAGGGTTCGGGGCAGTTATATTGTGAATATAAAACGGTGCATATGGACTACAGGCAATGGTATCGGCAGAAACCGGCACAGCCTCCAGGCTGGATAATCAGCAGAACAGTGGTGCTGAAAGAAGGCAACATCTCAGGACAATATCTGGCGGCTGCTGACAGGTCTACAAAGTCTGGTTACCTCAACATAAGCTGTCTGAGTGTGAAGGCCAATGCGGTCTATTACAGTGCAGTGAAGCACAGCGTCAGGTAACAGCCAAGTCGCTGTACAAAATCCTGAGCGACTACTCACAACACCATAAAGTGCTCTTTTGCGCTTTTATTGGTGGGGAATTTGATCCCAAGAAAGCCCACGGAGAAAGATTGGTAGGTTTATTTCTCAAATAGTTGTATTACTCTCTTGGTCCTTTCCTACGTCAACAGGGAGCCTGCATGGAAATATTGAGACCTAACTCAATGCTTCGAGCTACACCTCCTCAGCTAATATCTCGGATCTCACCCGGAATATTAATGTGCCAGCAGAGCTAGAGAAAGTTATCAGGTGTGCGGTAACTTCAGCCTAACATTATTACCTTTTCTTCCAGACCGTTAACCCAGAGGGATGCAGGGACTCTCTCTCTCTCTCTCTCTCCCTCTTGCCTGTAACAAAGCACAGAATGCGCCAAAGTTTAGGACTAGATTTAAACATGAAATACCCAATGATTATTTAAACGTTGGCCCACTGAACGCATTTTCAGAAGGAACGTGGGGAACACATGGTGTCTGATTTCCATTTTGGCAGGAAATAAATGAATATTAAACGGATGTTGACCCTTCTGGTCTGATTTTATAGTGTGAATCCTGATGACGGCAGTATTCACTTATTAGGTGACTGAGGGCCCTTTTCCAGGGAGATTGTTATCAAACTCCCAGTTCTTTGATGAGGGCAGAGGCTACAAATTGTCACCCTCTCCCTCAGAAGGCTTTTCTATGATCCTTATTGCGAGGTAACACCTTCTATCTCAAACGAACAGAAATAGGTGGCATCGTCTGTCACTGAAGTGTTGCTAACATTCAGAGCACTTCACTATGCTAAATTGGGCCAAGCCTTGATACTTTTCCGATCGCTGGTACTACTCGCCTGGTGCTGCACTGTTCAGTCCGGATATTGTCTGTACCATTGTAGGATCCGCCCTGCTACTGTCTTAAAACAGGTCAATGATACAATGTCCCCTTCTGCAACAACCGCTGACTGTCATGTTCCATCACTGCCAGTTGCATTAGATATAATGTCACATAATTAGTACAAATAACGCAATTCCTTATAACATACAACAATAAAATACAAAATAACAAAATACAAGTTAATAGAATACAGGAAAATGCAATCCAACAGAATATAGCATAATTATATTTTTATACATATGTACATATATATATATATATTTCGAACCCCGGCAAATCGTGAAATTTGAATTCAATACAAATCTGGGAATATGACGATGAAACCACTGTCGGTTGTCGTATAAACCCATCTGGTTCATTTATGCTCTATAGAGCAGGAAATCTACCATCCTTACTTGGCCTGGCCAACGTGTGACTCCAGTCCCACAGCAACGTGGTTGACTCTTAAATGCACTCTGAACAAGGTCAACTAGGGAGGGATGGGTAATAAATGGTGGCCCAGCCAGCGACGCCCATACCCCATAAACGAATATTATATATTATGCTGTGGTAATATATATTGCACTATTATATATTGCACTATATACGATATTATAGTCATATTGTATCTAATGATGTGTGCCGCAATCACGTGGAGGATAGAGTGAGAAATCCAGAGAGGCCACCAATAAAATGAAGCTTAGCTTCATGGCGTGTCCTATCAACTTCGGTAAATTAACTGTCGGCAGATCCAGGTCAGGGTAGCTGCTTCTGGAGAAGTCAATGCTCTTGCGCATCAATCTTAACGAACACCAGAACACTGTACCCGCTAGAAACAGGCTTCTAGGGCTTCACCTCACAGAGTGAAGTATGAGGGAGGTTCTCGCTCAGCTTTCTTGGAAGGTGGGAGGAGCGTCCGATTCATTATCCTGAATCAGACCGAATAATGGAAACAGAGAGAACACAAATCGTGAGCAATGATCTCTGTGATCCTCTCAAAGGTGATCATTTAAACCAGGCCACCAGGTGGCGGTGCCGGGTCGCTGTGTCATGTTGCCCCAAAGAATGCTGACTGGCATTTGCTTCCATTTAATTCACAAAAAAATTATTTTCAGCCCTTCAGTTTGAATTCATAATATTCTATCTTTGCTAATGCTAAAAATTTCATACCTTACTTGAATACAAATAAAATAGCTACTTCAAGTTGACAGTTTTGAATTAAATACATTTTCCATGACAATGGATTACAATTCGGATTGAGTTGGGATTTTTCTGTCATCCAAAATCTGCTTTCACCCGCATACTTCAACCCGAGCTCAATGGTGAAGGGATTTGCAGCTATATAATAACATTGGAATTCATTTCGTGAACCTGGGACTAACATGGTTCTCATAGAGAGGTGGAGTTGTATCATTTTTCAATGGACAGATTATTGTTGAAGCAACTTCCTCCCGCCTGTTTTGACCATGTGCTGTACAGGTAAATGCTGCAATTAAACAGCGACCACAGATATGATATCCTTTTGACCCTGCCAATGTCAAGGTATCATGAAAAGATATCTCTTACTGTCAGTATGCAAGGTATTCTTGACTGCATGCCCTGCAAATCGGAACCCGCTCGACTCTCGGATCTCTTTCACCTTCATCTGCAGTTATTATAGCAAAACCAGCAGGTATGTATGTTCTCCTTTCTACCTTCCTACTGTTCAATTATTAAGGCAATTTTACATTTTGTTTCAGCTGCGTTAATTGTTTGTATTGAAAGTTTTGCATGTTTGCCTTGCATTAAGACAGGTCCATGGTGAGGGCCAGATACCCTGGGTTTAATTTTCAGTGTATTTTCAAAGTGCATCAATCACAGTCAGCAATCTATCTCTGCTTCTACCTCAACAGCAGCTCTTCCTTAATGATCCTCAGAAAGTCATATCGATGGATTAAAATCTGATATCAATCACTGGGCAAGGCAAGTGAGTGAAAGGTGTGGAGGATAGGGAAAGGGATAGTAAAATATGAAGGAAAGATACACCTGAGTGGGGATTTCTGAAGAGGAGGAAAGGGATATTAAAATATAAAGGATGAATACACACTGAGATGAGATTTCTGAAGATGGGGAAAGGAATATTAAAATATGAAGAAAAGATCTGATGAAATGTGATTTCTGAAGCCATTCACTGTACCTATGGTGGGGGTCGATGATAAAGGAGCAAAAGACAATTCAAAATCCTTTTATTTTGTTTCTCTCTGCACCTCATCTTTTTCTAACCTGATTGACGGTTGTAGGTACAGCTTTTCATGCACAATGGGCGCTAAATTCTTGTTAATGAGTATTCACCCTGCACCTCACCCTGGGAACTTTGACTCGCCCGGAGCGTTCTGTCTTCTGTAACTTGCTGCACAGAGTCGATCTGACACAATCTCTTTTCTCTCTGTTTGCAAACCCAAAGTCTGAAGACTATGGCTGTTTAAATATATCCTTACTTGCACAAAGATGGGCAGAATCCACGACTGAGTTTTAAACAAAATTTTAAATAAACAAAATCAGGGGTCAGTGCTCGAAATGTTGTTTAAATTAGAGGGAGAGCTGTTTTTTTATTCATTCACGGGATGTGGGCTTCACTGGCTGGACCAGCATTTATTGCTCATCCCTAATTGCTCTTGAGAATTAGGTGGTGAGCTGCCTTCTTTAACCGCTGTTGTCCATGTGGTGTAGGTACACCCACAGCGTTGTTAGGGAGGGAGTTCCAGGATTTTGACCCAGCGACAGTGAAGGAACAGTGACATATTTCCAAGTCAGGATGATGAATGACTCGGAGGGGAATCTCCAGGTGGTGGTGTTCCCATCTATCTGCTGCCCTTGTCCTTCTAGATGGTAGTGGTCGTGGGTTTGGAAGTTGCTGTCGAAGCAGCCTTGGTGAATTCCTCTAGGTTTGTTTCTCTAGGTTTGTTCAATTACTTGTTCAGTAACAATAGATACCACCGCTGTAATATCACGGATCTCGAAATCACTGAGACAAAACACAGAATCGTCCTTAGCTCAATAGTTAACTGATGCTTGAGGGAAATCTCAGTGGAGTCACTGTTCCAACTCTGCTCCCGGTCAGGTCAGCCTTGTGTTTCCCAGTTACAATAATAAGCCACTGTTACGCTGATCTCTAAAGCTGAACCATTCCCCCTATAGGGACACTAAATATCGCCCAGCTCTGGGTGATTAAATTCACTGACAGCCAGAACATCAAACTAGGTCTCTAAAGCTGAGCCATTCCCCCTGTAAAAACACTGACCGTAGTCCAGCTCGGTGTGTTTACATTCACTGAGGACCAGCTCACCATCTACCGCTCTCACAGCGCCACTGGGGACCGAAAGAAGTCAGGTGAGAACATCCTGAGACACGAAAGCAGATTAGTGACGTTGGGGTTTTAAAACAGGTGTCTTCAAATATCCAACTCCCCTTTTACAGAGCGGACAACAACAATGCGACTACTCAACATCTGGATTGTGTGGTGAGCATTTCTGACAGGTAATTTTGGACAACGCACATTTCATCTTTATTTTTCTCATTTCCCACACATCTTTTAAATGGTCTGATTTTCTTTCTGTTTCAGCATGTTGTTCACATCTAATTCATGGAAATTCTGTAAGAGCCGCTGTCCTCAGATGCAAAGGCAAAAGGAGAAGCGGTCACTTTAAGCTGCAGTTATCATACGACACAAAGCAGCTATTGGCTAGACTGGTACAGGCAGCATCTAGGAGCCCAGCTCCAGTTTCTATTGCTGAAATCTACGAGCAGTTATGAAATAAAAACAGATTTTGCCCAAATCCTTTTCTCAGTCGAGCTCCAGACCTCCACGAAATTCACTAGTTTAACCATCTCGGGTCTGCAGCTGACTGACGCTGCTGTGTATTGCTGCTCTCTCAGACTCATAGCGATGGAAAACAGTCTCACACCTGTACACAAACTGTCGTTGAACTGTGACTCGGAGCTCCTGTCTATTTGGGTTTATGTGTAGAATCTCGGGCAGATGCAACCACAATGTTCAGCCGTTCTGTCAGCCGCTCAAACACACACTGAGAGGAAACCACATTCATCTCGGATCAAACTGTAACCCAACGGTTTCCAGCAGCGACCGAGAGAACAAACTGCAGATTGAGGATTCCCGCTGAATAACAGAATCTGCATCGCTCAGATCTGCAACACAAGGTTAAAGAAAGCAGAAATTTGCGATTAAAAGTTCAACTGAACTGAACTAACGGTGCAATTTCGCAGACAATGCTACATGAAATGGTATACAAATTACACCACAGAAAATGGCACCTTACTCAATATTTCTGTGTTTACAATTCCAATGAGCCTATCCCTCTTTATCTCACTCTCTCAGCAAATCCTCCTATTCCATTCACCCTCCTTGTCCCTTAAATGCATCAGTTCGCCTCAGCCCCTGCTGGTGATAATAATTTACATACTCCATCCCATCTCTGGATAAATCAATTTCTCCTGAACTCCATGTTGGATCTTTTGGTCACTTATAATTATACCCCACAGTTTTGAATTAAGTACAGGTGGAAACATCTCCATATGTACCCTTTCAAAGTCCATCATCATTAAAAGAACCCTGTTTGGTTACCCATCTGACTTCTCTTTAATATAGGAAAGGAGGTCAGTCTGTGCAGTGTTTTCTTTACCTCTCAAACCTGGCATCATCACTGTAATGCCTTGCTGAGTTGTGTCTATGCCTCTTTATATTCCTCCTGTAAGGAAGTCAGAATTGCTCACAATAGCTGAAGCGTGCTCTAACCAAGGTCTGCTGCATTTTTAACATGAACTCCGTTATTTTTAATTTCATTCCTCCGAAAATTAAACCCTTTTAAAAATGTTAAACTTCTTACAGGCAGTGAATGTCACCCAGATCACAGCGAGAACGGAGAGTCGCATTGCTGCTGCTCCGGGAATTCAAGGGACTTTTTGTGTCTCAGAAACCTGCAGAGTATCGAACAAGAATAGTCTGACATCATTGGCTGAGGCTGTTCTGATGTCACTTCCTGCAGAACATACGATTGGAGAAGCTGAGATCACTGGATCTGATTGGACTGATGTTATTTCCGTCACTACATGGTGAAAGTCTTTAATACGGAGAACTGAGACTTCAACGTCGCATTCTGCTGATCAGAGAGAAAGACGGGTGAGTTTACACAGCTTGATCTCTAATTGACCTGAGAGACAGTGTGAACTTTAATGAACCGGCATGAAGGTCTTCTCAAAGAAAGAAATACAAGGGTGTGAATGTAGATGGAGATTTTCAGTTATTTCACTCATTATCACAAATTAGACTGAGCTTGTTGACTGTGATGAAGTCGGGTTTGATCAACATTCTACTGCGTTCACACAACGAGTAGATCTTAACTTGTAATTGTTGTGTTAGTGGCACACTAAAGGGAGCGTGAAAATACACGGGCAACAAACAGGAGAAACTTCCTATGTATCAGGCATTAACAGGTCGGGTAACCAAAAAGACCTGCGCAGGGTTTCTCCTGCTGAATTATGGAGTGAATAAATTGTGCATTTAAACTCACCTACTCAAAGTTGATGGGAGTTGCCTTGTGAACAGATTGCCTGGTGGCTTTACTTGGAGAAGAACGTGCATTCCCTGGATATCGCTATATAGTCCGCTATTCAATTCACTTTGAAATATTGCAGCACTGTTTTTGTACGGGGCCCCCTCTGGTTCCTGTCACTGTGTCTCTCAGCCCGCAGTAATACACCGCGCTGTCAGACAGCCGCAGGTCACTGATGGTGAAATTCCCCTCACTTTTCGAAGTGTTGAGAGATCCAGAAAATCGAGTCCCCACGTCCTTTGCCCTGAAAACATTTCCGTAATTCGGGATGTACATTAAGAATGTGGGGGCTTTATCCCGGGGCTGACAGTATAACTGTAAGGAATATGTAGTAGCAGTGGTGGAATAGCTGTAATGAATGGTCACCGAGTCTCCTTCAAACTGCATCGCTGCATCTGGCCCCTGTGAGAACGAGTCTGCACCACTAACACCTGCAGAAATTAAAAATTAAGGAACTTTAAGATTTTATTACTTTATCCCAGCTTATTGGGTTAAGTGAGGGAACACATTCTAAATAGGAATAAAACTGAATTAAAAGAATATTAATGATACCTGCAAGAGGAAGATCGTATAACTTGTAGACTTACTGGGTAAGAGAGCTGCAGCTGTGAGAAATGAACAAAAAATAAAACCCAACATATTTACAGCGAACTGATGGCGGATTGAAACAGAACAGGTTGAATCTGTGAATGTTTCAGTGAAGGGTTGGGAAGATTTTCATTTGTACCCGGTCTCTTCAGAGATTGGTTAATTTCTGAAAGTCTGAACAAGTGATGTCCAATCAGCTGCACGCATTTTGTTTGTGTCAGAGCGTGGTGCAGCGAATCAGGGAAGTATTCGTCCCCTCCAAGGGGACTGAGCCGAGGATTGAACTGAATTCTGGGTCTATCGCAGAGTCAGTGTGAAGTGGTGGCAGTGAGGGGGAATAGCTAATGTTGTCCTTAATGTTGTCCACCAATGCCGGAAACTCGCATTAAAAGAGCTGCTCACTGACCATTCGCACAGCTGATATTAAGAGGAATATTAAACAGATGGACAATAATGGGGTCTGCAACACAGAAATTTCACAAAACTAGTCTTTATCTTGGTTTCTGTTCCGTTAACAGTTAACAATTCAGGGCCAAAATTGATTCAATGAAAAAAAAAGTGAGAGTTCTCTGTCGGTTGTTGTAGGGCCTGACAGCGCCTGTCTAACATCGAGGCTCGGCGGACAGTGATAGACGGTAGAGACAGAGACGAGAGAGCCGGGAACTGCTCAGGGTCAGTTTTTTTGTCTGCCCAAAACAGCAGAGAACAGGTCGAGGATATCTGGAGACTTATCTCTCTGTCCCTTGCCGAACCTCTTCATTAAATATCGCGGAACTGCCCCGGGATACTGGACATATCAGTAGAAATAGGAATTACGACAGAATGTGGAGCATCTGCAGCTAATATCCTTCTTGAACCGTTAATTATGGCGGTTCATGAGCCACTAAATCGTTGCCACTCCTCCCTGTAACAAAAACACAAAAGGTTTCAAAATTTTGTGAGTAAATATATCCAATAGAACAGAAACTGATCATTTAAATATAGATTCAACAGGTAGCACGGCTATTCTTATCAATAACAAATATGAGGAGCACATGATGCCTCATGTATACAATGCTAGAGAATAACAGATTTTTTAAATCGGATGACTCTTCCGATCTGACATTAAAGAGTAAATTCAGAGAAAGGGGTATATGTTTATTGTGAGAAAAGTTTTCTATCCTTTCATGGGATGTGGGTGTCGCTGGCTGCATCCGCCTTTATTGCATATCCCTGCTTGTCCTTGAGAAGGTGATGATGAGCTGTCTTCTTGAACCGCTGTAGTCCATGTGGTGTAGGTACACCCATAGTGCTGTTAGGGAGGGAATTCCAGGGTTCTGACCCAGCGACAATAAAGGAACGGCGATATATTTCCAAGTCAGGGTGGTGAGTGACTTGGAAGGAAATTTCCAGGTTCCCTTCAATCTGCTGCCTTTGTCCTTCTAGTTGGCAGTGGTCGTGGATTTGGAAGGGGCTGTCAAATAAGCCTTGGGGAATTTCTGCAACGCATCTTGTAGTTGATACACGCTGCTGACACTGTGCGTCGGTAGTGGAGGTAGTGAATGTTTGTGCATGTGGTGTCAATCAAGCGGGCTATTTTGTACTGGACGGTGTCAAGCTTCTTGAGTGTTGTGGGAGCAGCCCTTATCCAGGCAAGTGGGGAGTATTCCATCTCACTTTCGACTTGTGACTTATAAATGGTGTACAGACTTTGGGGAGCCAGGAGTTGGGTTACTCGCCGCACAATTCCGAGCCTCTGACCTGCTGTTGTAGCCATTGTATTTATATGGCTAGTCCAGTTCAGTTTCTGGGGCTTTTCTCTTTGTCAAGGTTGGCTGGTCTCTCAGAACCGCCTACAAATATACGCCAACCAGTGCTAATTGTGGGCCAATTATTGATGTCTCCAGCTCAAACTTCCCCTACACCCTAACCTTTCAACACAAACATTACACACATCACACTGGAGCAATTAGAAATTGCACACAACGTCTAATAGTTAGTAACAAGACTAAATGTATTCTCCCAACCCCTTTTTACTTACAGGATGTTATAACATTTTAAAAATTAATACCCACCTATCCACCTGGCTCTCTCTCCAGCTCTATCCAGTTAGCAGAGACCTGTTATAGAGCAGTAATAACTGAGACTTGGTGTAGTGTATTAATAAATGGGATAGGACCTTTATAATATAAGGTGAGACATAGAAGAGTACAATAATGAATGAAGCAGCCTAATACAGTAATATCAAAGGATCATAGAATCACAGAACTTTAACGGCACAGAAGGAGGCCATTCAGCCCATCTTGTCTGAATCAGCTCTCCAAATGAGCATTCTGACCTAGTGCCATTGCCCTGACCTTTCCCAATACCCTTGCACTTTGTTTCTATTCAAATAATCATTTAATGCCCTCTTGAATGCCTCAATTGAACCTGCCTCCCTCACACTTCCAGGCAGTGCATTCCAGACCCGAACCACTCGTTGTGTGAAAAAGTTTTTTTCTCACGTCACCTTTGCTTCTTTTGCAAATCACTTTAAATCTTTGCCCTCTTGTTCTTTATCCTTTTACGAATGGGAACAGCTTCTTCCTCTCTACTCTGTCCAGCCCACTCATGATTTTGAAAACTTCAATCAAATCTCCTCTCAGCCTTCTCCTCTCCATGGTACACAGTCCCGACTTCTCCAATCTATCCTCATAACTGAAGTTTCTCATCCCTTGGAATATTCTTGTAAACCTCTTCAGCACTCCCTTCAATATCTTCACATCCTTCCTATAACATGGTACCAAGGACGGTACACAATATTCCAGATGAGGTCTAACGAGGGCCTTATATAAATTCCGCATAACCTCCCTGCTCTCGTACTCTATGCCCCTATTGATAGAGCCCAGGATACTATATGCTTTAGTAACTGCTCTCTCCACCGGTCCTGCCACTTTCGATGATCTATGCATATATACACCCAAGTCTTTCTGCTCCTGCACTCCTTTCAAAACTCCACCCCTTACTTTATATTATCTGTCCATGTGCCTCCTCCCAAAATGCATCACCTAACACTTCTCCACATTGGACTTCATCTGCCACCTATCTGCCCACTCCACCAACTTGTCTGTGTCCTCTTGAAGTTCCACACCGTTCTCCTGGCAGTTTACAACACTCCCAACCTTCGTATCATCCACAAAATTTCAAATTGTCCCCTGCACACCAAGGCCTAGATCGTTAATATATAACAGGAAAAGCAACGGTCCAATACCGACCCCTGGGGAACTCCACTACAAACCTTTCCCCAGCCCGAAAAACATACATTGACCATTACGCCTTGCTTCCTTTTTTTCAGCTAATTTTGTATCCACATTGCTTCTGACCCTTTTATTCCACGAGCAATAACTTATCTCACAAGTTGGGTGTCAGATAAATCCTAATATAATACAAGCGGAGACTTTCTGCAATGCAACAGCAGCTCAGAAATTGTCACTTGCAGTACATATAGAGGCACGGCTATGTGCATTAATACATGAAGCATCATATAATGTAATAGAGATAGAGACATAGTCTAGTGCAGTAATAACTGAGAAAAGGTCAATTGTAGTGTATATAGGGGCATGGTTCAGTGCATTAATAAGTTAAACTGCAGATAGCGTTATATGCACAGATACAGTGCTGAGAGAAAGATAAAAGGAGAAATGGTAAGTAATTGTGAAAGCTAATAGAATGTTATCATTTGTTGCGATGGGAATTGAATACAAATGTATGGAAGTTATGTTTCAGTTATACAGGGCACCAGTGAGACCATGTTTGGTGTACTGCGTACAGTATTGGTCACCTTATTTAAGGAAGGATGTAAATGTGTTGTAAGAGGTTCAGAGAAGGTTTATTAGACTAATACTTGGAATGGGTTGGTTGTCTAATGAGGAATGGTTGGACAGACTAGGCTTATATCTTCTGGGGTTTAGAAGAGTAAGAGGCGACTTGACTGAAACATACAAGATCCTGAGGGGTCTTGGTAGGGTGGATGTGGAGAGGATGTTTCCTCTTGTGGTAGAATCTAGAACTAGGGGTCACTGTTTAAAATAAGGGGTCGCCCATGTAAAACTGTTATGAGGCGAATTTTTTTTCATTCTCAGGGTCATGAGTCTTTGGGAATCTCTTCCTAAAAAGGCAGTGGAAGCAGAGCCTTTCAATATTTTTAAGGCAGAGATGGACAGATTCTTGCTAAGCAAGGGGGTTATCGGTTATCAGGGGTCGGCGGGATGCATCTCATGTTACTATCAGATCAGCCATGATATTATTAAATGGCGGAGCAGGCTCGAGGGGCTGAATGACCTACTCCTGTTCCTTGTTTGTATGCTCATATGTTCGTATGGTCCAGTACAGTCATCACTGAGACAAGGTGAGCAGGTCAAGGACAGTGATCACTGAAGCATAGTTCAGTGTAAAATAACGAAACACAAGGTGCAGTGAAATATAAATTAAAACATGGTTGTACTACAGTGCGAACTGGAAAAGGGTTAATTGGAGTGTCCACAGAAGCATGGCCTAATATAGTAATAACTGGCGCAAGACCTAATGATATAAACAGGAGCAGGGTCAGGTGCAGTGGTAACTGGGAAAGGACCAATTGCACCACATGTAGAGATATGGACGGCTGCAGTAATAAACAAGATAGGGCCCATTGTACTATTAACAGTGACGTTACCTTTCCAACAATAACTAAAGCAAAGTGTAATCTAGCGTTTACAGTTACAAATGAGGGCGTGAAATAAATTGAACAAGGAATGTATAGGAATTATTAAAACAGGGCCTTGATTAACATAAACTGAGGCAGGGTCTAATGCAGTGATTCCTGATGCAGGGCCTGGATTATTATAGGCTGAGACAGGGCCTAGTGCAGTGATTACTGATACAGGGTTTAGATTGATATAAACTGAGACAGGGTCTAGTGAAGTGATTACTTATACAGGGCCGAGATTAATGTCAATGGAGGCAGGGTCCAATGCAGTAATTGCTGATACAGGGTCTAGGCTGATATCGAAACAGAAAATGCTGGAAAGATGCCATCCCATCCTCTCAGTTCCCTCACCTCCTTCGCATCTGCTCTGTTGATGCCACTATCCAAAACAATGCTTCTGACATGCCTTCCTTCTTCCTTAACCAAGGTTTCCCACCCACTGTGGTTGACAGGGCCCTCAACCGTGTCCGACCCATCTCCCACGTCTCTGCTTTCACGCATTCCTCTCTCTCCCAGAATCATGATAGGGTCCCCCTTCTGATCACATTTCACCCCGCCATACCCACATCCAAAGGATCATCCTGCGCCATTTCCGCTCACTCCAACATGATGCCACAACCAAACACATCTTCCCTTCAACACCCCACCCCCATCCACCCACCCCTGTCAGCATTCCGCAGGGACCGTTCCCTCTGAGACACCCTGGTCCACTCCTCCATCAGCCCCAACACCTCATCCCTTCCCATGGCACCTTCCCAAGCAATCAGAGAAGATGCCACTCCTGTCCCTTACCCTCCTCCCTCCTCACCATCCAAGGGCCCAAATACTCCTTTCAGGTGAAGTACCGCTTCATTGCACCTCCTTCAATTTGGTCTACTGCATTCGATGGCCTCAATGCAGTGTCCCCTAGCTTGGGGACACCAAACACAGACTGGCAGACGGCTTTGTGGGACACCTTCGGTCTGTCTGCGAGCATGACCTAGGCCTTCCTGTCCCTTACAATTTCAACACACCATCCTGCTCTGATACCCACATGCCCCTCTTTGACCTGCTGCATTGTCCCAGTGAAGTCCAACGTAAACTGGAGGAACAGAAACTCATCTTCCAATTATGCACTTTATCACCTTATTCATTTATTCATTGTTTTGTCCTCTTTTTCATCCCTTTTCTATTCCCTTTTATATTGTTTTTCCCCAAACACCGCCCCTCCCCCTACTGCACCCCCAAAAGGGCCATCAGTTACTTGTTCCATGTTGTTCTTTTACAGTGTGCTGATTCTGGCTCTGCTGTTAACACATTATGCTTTCTTACCTTTATGACTCTATTAGCACCTACTTTAGCCTTACCACTACCATTATCACTCCCTTTTTCCTTTTACCTATGATATTTTTGTCAGTGTCACCTTACCCCCACCTATTGCTTGCATTCTATCCAGCCTGACCTTCTCCATCCTGCTTAAACAGCAAATGTCATCACATTTTGAATTCTATTTAGCTCTGAGGAAGGTCATACGGTCTCAGAAAGTTAGCTCTGCTTCTCTCACCACAGGTGCTGTCAGACCTACTGTGATTTTCCAGCATTTTATGCTTTTCTTTCAGATTTCCAGCATCCACACTATTTTGCTTTTATCCAGATTGATATAAACTGAGACAGTGCCTCGTGCAGTGATTACTAATGAACGGTCTAGATTATCATGAACTGAGACAGGGCCGAGTGCAATGTTTACTGATACAGGGTCTAGATTAATGTAAACTGAGACAGGCTCACGTGCAGTGATGACTAATACAGGATCTAGATTAATATGAACTGAGACATGCTCGAGTGCGGTGATTACAGACACAGATCTAGATTAATATAAACTGAGACAGGGTCTAGTCCAGTGTTTACTGATACATGGTCTCGATCAATATAAATTCAGACAATGTCCAGCGCAGTGATTACTGATACGGGGTCTAGGTTGATATACACTGAGGCAGGCCATAGTGCAGTGATTACTCATACAGGGCTGAGATAAAAATAAACTAGGACAGGGCTAGTGCAATGATTACTGATATAGGGTGTCGATCAATATAAACAGAGACAGTATCCTTTGCACTGATTATGATATAGGGTCTAGATCAATATAAACTGAGGCAGTGTCCAGTGCAGTAATTACTGATACAGGGTCTGGATTAATAAAATTTGAGATGGGGCCAAGTGCAGTGATTACTGTTGCCAGGTCTAGGTTGATATAAACTGATGCGGGGGCTAGTGCAGTGATTATTCATAAAGGATCTAGACTAATATAAACTGAGACAGGACCAAGTGCAGTGATTACTGATACATGGTCTTGATCAATATAAACTGAGGCAGTGTCCAGTCGAGTGATTACTGATACAGGGTCTTGTTTAATATGAACTGAGACAGGGTATAGTGCTGTGATTACTGATACAGACTCCAGCTTGATATAACCTGAGACAGGGCGTAGTGCAGTGATTATTGATACAGGGTCTAGATAAATATAAACTTGGACAGGGGCTAGTGCAATGATTACTGTTACAGTGTCTGGACTAAAATAAACTGAGTCATTCCCTAGTTCTGTCATTACTGATACAGGTTCTGGACTAATATAAATTGAGTTAAGGTCTAGTGCAGTGATTACTGATACAGGATATAGATTGATATAAACTGAGGCATGGCATAGTGCAGTGATTACTGATACAGGGCCTAGATTAATATAAAATGAGACAGTGTCCATTGAACTGATTATGATGCAGGGCCTCGATCAATATAAAATGAAACAAAAACAAAAATACCCGGAAAAACTCAGCAGGTCTGGCAGCATCTGTGGAGAGGAACACAGTTAACATTTCGAGTCTGCATGACACTTCAACAGAACTAAGGAAAAATAGAAAAGGGGTGCAATATAAGCTGGTTTGAAGGTGGGGAGGGGGGTGGTGGTGGTGGGACAAGAAGAGCTGGATAGAGGGCCAGTGATAGGTGGAGATAACCAAAAGATGTCACAGACAAAAGGTGTCACAGACAAAAGGTGTCACAGACAAAAGGACAAAGAGGTGTTGAAGGTGGTGATATTATCTAAAGGAATGTGCTAATTAAGGGTAAAGCGGGTTTTAGTAAACACCTTGTCAAACACCAGGAGAGAAATGGAAAGCAATGAAGGTGAACAAGGCAAAAGAGAGATACAAAAATCCTGACAGAGAGAAGAGCAAAACTTCTTCAAGGTAGGCATTCCTTGAAGAGAAGTGGCAGTCAATTAAACACTAAGATAAAAGCAAAAAACTGCGGATGCTGGAAATCCAAAACAAAAACAAAAATACCTGGAAAAACTCAGCAGGTCTGGCAGCATCTGTGGAGAGGAGCACAGTTAACATTTTGAGTCCGCATGACTCTTCAACAGAACTAAGGAAAAATAGAAAAGGGGTGCATTATAAGATGGTTTGAAGGGTGGGGGGTGGTGGTGGGACAAGAAGAGCTGGATAGAGGGCCAGTGATAGGTGGAGATAACCAAAAGATGTCACAGACAAAAGGTGTCACAGACAAAAGGTGTTACAGACAAAAGGACAAAGAGGTGTTGAAGGTGGTGATATTATCTAAAAGAATGTGCTAATTAAGGGTAGAAAGCAGGACGAGCAAGGTACAGATAGCTCTAGTGGGGGTGGGGCGGAGTGAAGAAAAAGGCTAAAAGGTAGAGATAAAACAATGGATGGACATTTGGGTCTAGTGCAGTGATTACTGATACATGGTCTAGATTAATAGAACTTGAGACAGGCCAAATGCAGTGATTACTGATATAGGGTTTAGATTGATATAAACTGATGCTGGGTCTAGTGCAGTGATTACTGACACAGGGTCTAGATCAATACAAACAGAGACAGGGGTGAGTGCAGTGATTACTGATCCAGGGTCTATATAAATATATACTGGGTTGGGGGCCAGTGCAGTGATTACTGATCCAGGGTCTGGACTCTTATAAACTGAGGCATTTTCTAGCTCTGTCATTACTCATACAGGGTGTGGACTATTATAAACTGAGACAGGGTCAAGCGAAGTGATTACTGATACAGGATCTGGATTGATATATGCAGAGGCAGGCCATAGTGCAGTGATTACTGATACGGGGTCTAGATCAATATAAACTGAGACAGAACATAGTGCAATGATGACTGATACAGGGTCTAGATGATAAAAACTGAGGCAGGGCATAGTGCAGAGATTACTGATACTGGTTCTAGATTAATGTAAACTGAGACAGAGCCTAATGCAGTGATTACTGATACAGGGCCGAGGTGAATATAAATTGGACAGAGGCTAGTGCAGAGATTAATGATACAGGATCAGGATCAATATAAACTGAGGCAGTGCCCATTGCAGTATTACTGATACAGGGCCGAAATTAATATGAACTGAGGCAGGGCCTAATGCATCAATATATATGGAGACAGTGTTCATTGCAGTGATTGCTGATGCAGGGTCTTGATTAATAAAAGCGGAGACACTGCCAAGTGCAGTGATTACAGATACAGGGTCTAGGTTGATATAAACTGAGGCAGACCATAGTCAGTGATTACTGATAGTGAGTTCAGATAAATGGATCAATAGAAACTGATGCAGGGTCTAATGCAGTCTTGATTGATACAGGGTGTAGATTAATATAACCTAAGACCGGGCCTAGTGCAGTGATTATAGATACAGGGTCTGGAGTGATATAAATTGAGGCAGGGGCTAGTGCAGTGATAACTGATACAGTGTCCAGATCAATATAAACTGAGATAGGTCCAAGTGCAGCGATTACTGATACAGGGCCTGGATTAATATAAACTGAGACAGGGTCTAGTGCAGTCATTACTGATACAGGATCTAAATTAATATAAACTGAGACAGGGTCTCGTCCAGTGTTTACTGATACAGGGTCTCAATCAATATAAACTCAGACAATGTCGAGTGCACTGATTACTGATACAGGATCTAGATTTATAAAAACTGAGGTATGCTCTAGTGCAGTGATTACAGACACAGGATCTAACTTAATATAAACTGAGACAGGTGCTTGTGCAGTAATTACTGATACAGGACCTCAATCAATATAAAATCAGACAATGTCCAATGCAGTGATTAATGATACAGGGCCGAGATAAATATAAATTGAGGCAGAGCCTACTGCAGTGATTACTGATACAGGGTCTCGCTTAATAGAAACTGAGAGAGGGCCAAGTGCAGTGATTATTGATTCAGGGTGCAGATTATTATAACCAAAAGAAGGACAACTGCAGTGATTACTTAAAGAGGGCCTTGATTAATATAAACTGAGACAGGCTCTTGTGCAGTAATTACTGATACACGGTCTGAACTAACATAAACTGAGACATGGCCTGGTGAAGTGTTCATTGATTTAGGGCCTAGATAAATATAACTGGGACAGGGGCTCGGGCAGTGATAACTGATACAGGGTCTAGGTTAATATATATTGAGATGGGGCCTAGTGCAGTGATAACTGAAACAGGGTCTAGATTCATAAAAAAAGCTGAGGCAGGGCATAGTGCAGGGATTACTGATACCGGACCGAGATTAATATAAACTCAGAGAGGCTCAAGTGCAGTGATTGCTGATATAGGGACCAAATTGATATAAAATGACATAGGGACTAGTGCAGTGATTACTGATACAGGGCCTAGATTGATATAAACTTAGACAAGGCCGAGTGCCATGATTTGCCGTGGTTGGATGCATATAAAATGGGACAGGGTCTAGTGCAGTGATTACAGATACAGGGTCCAGATTAATTGAAACTGAGAAACAGTCCAGTGCAGTGCTTTTAGGATCAGGGTACAAATTATTATTACCAGAACAGGGTCAAGTGCAGTGATTACTGACACAGGGTCTTGATTAATATAAACTGAGACAGGCTCTTGTGCAGTAATTACTGATAAAGGGTCTGAACCAACATAAAATGTGACAGGCCCTGGTGAAGTGCTCACTGATACAGGGCCTAGGTAAATATAACTGGGACAGGATCTCTTGCAGTGATTACTGCTGCAGGGATATAAATTAATATAAACTCAGACTGGATCTAGTGCAGTGATTACTGATAGAGGGACTAATATAAAGTGAGACAGAGTCTAGTGCAGAGATAACAGATGTGGGACCAAGATCAATATAAACTGAGACAGGGTCTAGATCAATATCGACTGAGACAGTTTCTACTGCAGTGAATACTGATACAGGGTCTTGATTAATAAAAACTGAGACAGGGCCTAGTGCAGCGATTAATGTTACAGGGTCTAGATTAATATAAACTGAAAGAGCCTCAAGTACAGAGATTACAGATACAGGGTCCAGATTAATATCATCTGAGACAGGTCTAGTGTAGAGATGACTGATACATGGCCTAGCTCAGTATAAATTGAGGCAATGTCCAGTGCAGTGCTTACTGACACGGGGTCTTGATTGATAGAAAATGCGGCAGAGAACAGTGCAGTGATTACTGATGCAGGCTCCAAATTAATGTAAACTGAGACAAGGTCTAGTATGGTGATTACTGATACAGGGTCTAGATTGATAAAAACTGAGGCAGGGCAGAACATAATTCTAAAATTGGCTTTGTTGTAGGAGACAGAGGATGATGACAGAATGATGCTTTAGTTACTGGAAGCCAGTGTCCAGTGGCGTACCACAGGGATCTCTGCTGGGTCCCCTATTATTTGTCATTTATATAAACGACAGAGATGACTAGGTTAATAGAAACTGAGACAAGTTCCAGTGCAATGTTTACTGATACATGGTCCTGATCAATATAAACTCAGACAATGTCCAGTGCAGTCATTACTAATACAGGGTCTGGATCAATATAAACTAAGTCAGTGTCCAGTGCAGTGATTACTATTAAAGGGTCTGGATCAATATAAGTTAAGTCAGTGGCCAGTGCAGTGATTACCGATACAGGGTCTAGATTAATATAAACTGAGACAGAGCCTAGTGTGATGATTACTGATACAGGGTCTAGATGATAAAAACAGAGGCAGGGCATAGTGCAGTGATTACTAATACAGGGTCTAGATTAATGTAAACTGAGACAGAGCCTAGTGCAGTGATTAGTGATGCAGGGCCTAGGTCAATATAAAGCAGGACAGAGGCTAATGTATTGATTAATGATACAGGGTCAGGGTCAATATAAACTGAGAGAGTGTCCATTGCAGTGATTACTGATACATGGCCTAAATTAATATGAACTGAGGCAGGGCCTAGTGCAGCGATCACTGATTTAGGGCCTAGGTTAATATGAACTGAGGCAGGCCATATTGCAGTGATAACTGAACAAGGCTCTAGGCTAATATAAACTGAGACAGGGTCTCGTGCAGTGATTACTGATACATGGTCTAGATCAATACAAACTGAGACAGTGTCCAGTAGAGTGATTACTGATACAGGGTCTTGATTAATATAAACTGAGACGAGGTCTAGTGCAGTGATTACTGATACAGGCTCTAGCTTGACAGAAACTGAGACAGGGCATTGTGCAGTGATTACTGATACATGGTCTAGATAAATATAAACTGGGGTAGGGGCTAGTGCAGTGATTACTGTTACAGTGTCTGGACTAAAATAAGCGGAGGCATTCTCTAGTTCTGTCATTACTGATACAGGTTCTGGACTCATTTAAACTGAGATAAAGTCTAGTGCAGTGATTATTGATACAGGATATGGATTGATATAAACTGAGGCATGGCACACTGCAGGGATTATTGATACAGGGCCTAGATCAATACAAAGTGAGAATGTCCATTGCACTTATTACGATACGGGGTCTAGATCAATATAAACTGGGATAGGGTCTAGTGCAGTGATTACTGATACAGGGTCTAGATTAATAGAGCTCGAAACAGGGCCAAGTGCAGTGATTAATACTGTAGGGTTTAGGTTGATATAAACTGATGCTGGGTCTAGTGCAGTGATTACTGATACAGGATCCAGATCAATATAAACAGAGACAGGGGCTAGTGCAGTGATCACTGATACAGCGTCGACATAAATATATACTGGGATAGGGGCCAGTGCAGTGATTTCTGATACAGGGTCTGGACTCATATAAATAGAGGCATTCTCTAGCTCTGTCATTATTGCTACTGGGTGTGGACTAATATAAATGAAGACAGGGTCCAGCGAAGTTATTACTGAAACAGGACCTGGCTTGATATAAACTGAAGCAGGTCATAGTACAGTGACTAGTGATGCAGGGCTGAGATAAATAAAAGCGAGGACAGCGGCTAGTGCAGTGATTACTGATACAGGAATGAGATCAATACAAAGTGAAGGTGTCCATTGCACTGATTATTTTACAGGGTTTGATTTATATAAAATGAGACAGGCTCTAATGCCAGGATTACTGATACAGGGTCTAGATTAATATAAACTGAGACAGAGCCTAGTGCAATGATTACAGAGACAGGGCCTAGATGACAAAAACTGAGGCAGGGCATTGTGCAGTGATTACTGATGCAGGGCCAAGGTAAATCTAAAGTAGGGCAGAGGCTAGGGTATTGATTAATGATACAGGATCAATATCAATATAGACTGAGACAGTGTCCATTGCGCTGATTACTGATGCATGGCCTAAACTAATATGATCTGAGTCAGGGCCTAGTGCAGCAGTTACAGATTTAGGGTCTAGATTAATATGAACTGAGGCAGGCCTTATTGCAGTGATTACTGACACAGGGACTAGATTACCATAAAGTAGGACAGGGGATAGTGCAGTGATTAATGATACAGGATCAGGATCAATATAAACTGAGACAGTGTCCATTGAAGGGATTACAGTTACAAGGTGTACATCAATATAAACTGAGGTAAGGTCTAGTGCAGTGATTAATGATACAGGGTCTGTATTAATATAACATGAGACAGTGTCTAGTGCAGTGATTACTGATCCTAGGTCTTAATAAAAATAAAACTGAGACAGTGTTTAGTGCAGTGTTTGCTGATTCATGGTTTTGATTAATATGAACTGAGGCATGGCCTAGTGCAGCGATTACTGATTTAGGGTCCAGATTGATAGAAACTAAAGTAGGGAAAATTGCAGTAATAGCTGATACAGGGCCTAAATTGAAATAAACTGAGGCAGGGCATATTGCAGTGATTACTGATGCAGGGTCTAGGTTAATAGAAAGTGAGAGAGGGCCAAGTGCAGGGATTATAGGTTCAGGGTGCAGATTATTATAACCAGAACAGGGACGAGTGCAGTGATTACTGAAAGAGGGTCTTCATTAATATAAACTGAGACAGACTCTTGGACAGTAATTACTGATACACGGTCTGAACTAACATAACCTGACGCAGGGTCCAGATAAATAACACTGGGACAGGGGCTCGGGCAGTGATTACTGCTGCAGCGACTAAATTAATGTAAACTGAGATAGGGCCTAGTGCAGTGACTACTGATACAGGGCCTAGATTGATAAACAAAATGAGGCATGGCATAGTGCACAGCATCTAGCTTAATATAAACTGTGGCAGGGCCGAGTGCAGTGATTACTGACACATGGTTTCAATCAATATTAACTTAGACAATGTCCAGTGAAGCGATTACTGACACAGGGCCTAGATTAATATAAATTGAGGCAGGGCCTCATGCAGTGATAATTGATACAGGGTCTAGATTTATAGAAACAGAGAGAGGGCCAAGTCCCGTGATTGCTGATAAAGGGTCTAAATTGATATAAACTGAGGCAGGACATATTGCAGTAATTACTGATACAGCGTCCCGATCAATATAAACTTAGATAGGTCCAAGTGCAGCGATTACTGATACAGGGTCTGGATTAATATAAAGTGAGACAGGGCCTCGTGCAGTCATTACTGATACAGGATCTAGATTAATATAACCTGAGACGGGTCTTAATGCAATTATTACTGATAGATGGTCTGGACTAATATAAACTGAGGCAGGCCATAGTGCAGTGATGACTGATACCGGATCTAGATTAATATAAACTGAGACAGGGTCTTGCACAATGTTTAATAATACAGTGTCTCAATCAACATAAACTCAGACAATGTTGAATGCAGTGATTACTGATACTGCTAGATTAATGTAAACTGAGGCATGCTCTAGTGCAGTGATTACAGACACAGGATCTAGCTTAATATAAATTGAGACAGGTTCTTGTGCAGTAATTACTGATACAGGGTCTCAATCAATATAAACTCAGACAATGTCCAATGCAGCGATTACTAATACAGGGCCAAGATAAATTTGAACTGAGGCAGGGCCTACTGTAGTGATTACTGATACAGGGTCTCGGTTAATGGAAACGAGAGAGGGCCAAGTGCAGTGATTGTAGATTCAGGGTGCAAATTATTATTACCAGAACAGGGTCAAGTGCGGTGATTACTGAAACAGGGTCTTGATTAATATAAACTGAGACAGGCTCATTTGGTTGGTAATTACTGATGCAGGGTCTGAACCAACATAAACTGGTGAAATGTTCACTGGTACAGGGCCTAGATAAATACAACTGGGACAGGAGCTCTTGCAGTGATAACTGCTGCAGGGACTAAATTAATATAAACTGAAACTGGATCTAGTTTTTCTCTTTTCTCTTTTTCTCTTTCTTTTTCTCTTTCTCTCAAGTGCTAAGGAACGCAAGCTCCAACAACTTATCGACATCAACACCCATCTGGGACCCTCCACCCCTGCTTGTCTCTCCATCCCCACCCCATCTTCCAATCCCAGCCCCAGCTGCGTATTCACTATACCCCCTGACCTTCCCCTCGCCGATGCTGAACGTTCAGTGCTCAGCAAAGGACTTAGTTTCATACCCTTACGCCCTCATCTCAATGAATTTCGGGCTCGGCACGATGCTGAACTCTTCACCCGCCGTCTTCGTCTCCATGCTCACTTCTTTGGGCAGGAGTCCTCTTCCCGTTCAACAGATCCTTTTACCCACCTCCAATATTCTCCCTCCACTTGGACCCCTCCCTCTGGATTCTTACCTTCTCTTGAGCTTTTCATTGAGAACTGTCGGCGTGACATTAGCCGTCTCAATTTCTCTGCTCCTCTCACCCATTCTAATCTGTCTATCTCTGAACTTACTGCACTCCGTTCTCTCAGGTCCAACCCCAACATTGTCATCAAACCCGCTGACAATGGTGGTGCTGTTGTTGTCTGGCGCATTGACCTCTACCTTGCGGAGGCTGAGCGTCAACTCGCAGACACTTCCTCCTACCTCTCCCTGGACCATGACCCCACCACAGAACATCAAGCCATTGTTTCCAGGACTGTCACTGGCCTCATCTCCTCTGGAGGTCTTCCTCCCACAGCTTCCAACCTGATAGTCGCCCAACCTCGGACAGCCCGCTTCTACCTCCTACCCAAAATCCACAAACAGAACTGTCCTGGCAGACCGATCGTATCAGCCTGTTCCTGCCCCACGGAACTCATCTCTCGTTATCTTGAATCCCTTCTCTCTCCCCTTGTCCAGTCCCTTCCCACCTACATCCGTGATTCCTCTGACACCTTACGTCACATCAACAATTTCCAGTTCCCTGGCCCCAACCGCTTCCTCTTCACCTTGGATGTCCAATCCCACTACACCTCCATCCCCCACCAGGATGGTCTGGGGGCCCTTAGCTTCTTCCTTGAACAGAGGCCCGAACAATCCCCATCTACCACTACTCTCCTCCGTCTGGCTGAACTTGTTCTCACACTGAACAATTTCTCCTTTAACTCCTCTCACTTCCTCCAAATAAAAGGTGTGGCTATGGGTACCCACATGGGCCCCAGCTATGCCTGTCTCTTTATGGGGTATGTGGAACATTTCTTGTTCCAGTCCTACTCCGGACCCCTCCCACAACTCTTTCTCCGGTACATCGATGATTACTTCGGTGCTGCTTCATGCTCTTGTCGGGACCTGGAAAAAGTTATTAATTTTGCTTCCCATCTCCACCCCTCCATCATTTTCACATGGTCCATCTCTGACACTTCTCTTCCCTTCCTTGACCTCTCTGTCTCAATTTCTGATGATAGACTGTCCACCAATGTCCATTACAAGCCTTCCGACTCCCACAGCTACCTCGACTACAGCTCCTAACACCCCGATTCCTGTAAGGACTCCATCCCATTCTATCGGTTCCTTCGCCTCCGTCGCATCTGTTCTGATGACGCTACCTTCAAAAACAGTTCCTCTGACATGTCCTCCTTCTTCTTTAACCGAGGTTTTCCACCCACGGTCGTTGACAAGGCCCTCAACCGTGTCCGGCCTATCTCCCGCGCATCTGCCCTCACGCCTTCTCCTCCCTCCCAGAAACATGATAGGGTCCACTTTGTCCTCACATATCACCCCACCAGCCTCCGCATTCAAAGGATCATCCTCCGCCATTTTCGCCAACTCCAGCATGATGCCACCACCAAACACATCTTCCCTTCACCCCCCCTGGCAGCATTCCATCAGGATCGTTCCCTCCGGGACACCCTGGTCCACTCCTCCATCACCCCCTACTCCTCAACCCCCACCTATGGCACCTCCCCATGCCCACGCAGAAGATGCAACACCTGCCCCTTCACTTCCTCTGTCCTCACCGTCCAAGGGCCCAAACACTCCTTTCAAGTCAAGCAGCATTTCACTTGCATTTCCCCTAACTTAGTCTACTGCATTCGTTGCTCCCAATGCGGTCTCCTCTACATTGGAGAGACCAAACGCAAACTGGGCGACCGCTTTGCAGAACACCTGTGGTCTGTCCGCAAGAAAGACCCAAACCTCCCTGTCGCTTGCCATTTTAACACTCCACCCTGCTCTCTTGCCCACATGTCTGTCCTTGGCTTGCTGCATTGTTCCAGTGAAGCCCAACGCAAACTGGAGGAACAGCACCTCATCTTCATACTAGGCACTTTACAGCCTTCCGGGCTGAATATTGAATTCAACAACTTTAGATCTTAAACTCCCTCCCCCCATCCCCACCCCGTTTCTTCCCCCTCCCTTTTTTTTTTCAATAATTTATATAGATTTTTCTTTTCCAACCTATTTCCATTATTTTTAAATCTACAACTAATACCTTGTCAGTCTTTCCACCCCACCCCCACTAGAGCTGTACCTTGAGCGTCCTGCCATCCATTCTTAATTAGCACTTTTCTTAGATAATATCACCACCTTCAACACCTTTTTGAACCTTTTGTCTGTGGCATCTTTTGATTATCTGCTCCTATCACTGGTAGCTTGTCCCTACAACCACCCCACCCTCAACTTCTCTCCCCCCGCCCCCCACCTTAAACCAGCTTATATTTCACCCCTCTCCTAACTACACTCAGTTCTGTTGAAGGGTCATGTGGACTCGAAACGTCAACTCTTTTCTTCTCCACCGATGCTGCCAGACCTGCTGTGTTTTTCCAGGTAATTCTGTTTTTGTTTTGGATTTCCAGCATCCGCAGTAGTTTTTTGTTTTTATCACTGGATCTAGTGCAGTGATTACTGATAAAGGGACTAGGCTAATACAAAGTGAGACAGAGTTTAGTGCAGAGATAACTGATGTGGGGTCAATATCAATGTAAACTGAGACAGGGTCTGTTGCAATGATTACTGATACAGGGTCTAGATCAAAGTCAACTGAGACAATGGCCATTGCAATGATTAATGATCCAGGGTCTTGACTGATAAAAACTGAGACAGGGCCTAGTGGAGTAATTAATGTTACAGGGTCTAGATTAATATAAACTGAGAGAGCCTCAAGTAGAGAGATTACAGATACAGGGTCTAGATTATTATATTCTGAGACAGATCTTGTGCGGAGACTACTGATACATGGCCTAGCTCAATATAAACTGCGTAGGGCACAGTGCAGTGATTACTGATGCAGGCTCTAAAGTAATGTAAGGAAGACAAGGTCTAGTACGGTGATTACTGATACAGGGTCTAGATTGATAAAAACTGAGGCAGGGCAGAATATCATTGTAAAATTGGCTTAGTTGTAGGAGACAGAGGGTGATGACAGAAGGACGCTTTAGTGACTGGAAGCCAGTGTCCAGTGGCGTACCACAGGGATCTATGCTGGGTCCCCCATTATTTGTTATTTATATAAATGACATAGATGACTATGTGGGGGGTAGGATTGGTAAGTTTGCGGAGGACACAAAGATTGGCCGGTTGCTTAAAAGTGAAGTTGAGTGTTTGGGGCTACAGGAAGATATAGATGGAATGGTCAAATGGGCAGAGAAGTGGCAGATGGAATTTAGCACTGAAAAGTGCGAGGTGATACACTTTGGAAGGAGTAATTTGACTAGGAAGTACTCAATGAACCGGATGACACGGGGAAGTTCTGAGGAACAAAGTGACCTTGGCGTGTGTGTCCATTGATCTCTGAAGGCGGAGGGGCATGTTAGTGGGGTGGTGAAAAAGGCATATGGGACACTTGCCTTTATCAATCGAGGCATAGATTACAAAAGTAGGGAGGCCATGTTGGACTTGTATAGAATCTTGGTGAGGCCACAGCTGGAGTACCGTGTGCAGTTCTGGTCGCCACATTATAGGAAGGATGTGATGCACTGGAGAGGGTGCAGAGGAGATTCACCAGGATGTTTCCTGGTATGAAACATTTAAGTTATGAAGAGAGTTTGGATAGACTTGGGTTGTTTTCATTGGAGCAGAGAAGACTGAGGGGAGACCTGATCGAGGTGTACAAGATTATGAGGGGCATGGACAGGGTGGATAGGGAGCAGCTGGTCCCCTTAGTTGAAGGGTCAGTCACAAGGGGACATAAGTTCAAGGTGAAGGGCAGGAGGTTTAGGGGGCTTTTGAGGAAAAACCTTTTTACCCAGAGGGTGGTGACGGTCTGGAATGCGCTGCCTGGGAGGGTGGTGGAGGCGGGTTGCCTCACATCCGTTAAGAAGTACCTAGATGAGCACTTGGCACGTCATAACATTCAAGGCTATGGGCCAAGTGCTGGTAAATGGGATTAGGTAGGTAGATCAGGTGATTCTCACGTGTCGGTGCAGACTCGATGGGCCGAAGAGCCTCTTCTGCACTGTGTGATTCTGTGATAATATAAACTGATTACTGATACAGGTCTAGATCAATGTCAAATGAGACAGCATCTAGTGGAGTGATTACTGGCACAGAATTTAGATTAATATAAACTGTGACAGGGCATAGTGCAGTCATTACTGACACAGGGACAAGATTATTATAAACTAGGACAGGGGCTAGTGCAGTAATTAATGATACAGGATCAGGATCTATATAAACTGAGATAGTGTCCTTTCCAATGATTACTGATAGAGGGTCTGGACTAATATTAACTGAATCAGGGCCTAGAGCAGTCATTACTAATACAGGATCAAGATTAATAGAAACTGAGACAGGGTGCAGTGAAGTGTTTACTGATACTTGGTCCTGATCAATATAAACTCAGACAATATCCAGTGCAGTCTTTACTAATACAGGGTCTATATTAATAGAAACTGAGATAGGACCTAGTGCAGTGATTACTGATACAGGGTCTGGATTAATAAAAACTGAGACAGACCTAGTGCAATGAACACTGATGCAAGGTGTAGATTAATATAAACTCAGTCAATGTCCAGTGCAGAGATGATTGACACAGAGTCTAGATTAATGTAAACTGAGACAGGGTCCACTGCACTGATTAATGATACAGGGTCTAAATTAATATAAACTGAGACAGTGTCTAGTGCAGTGATTCCTGATATATGGTCTGACTAGAATAAACTGAGACAGGGCCAAGTGCAAGAATTACTTCATCATTGACGCCCATATCCCAAGAACGAATTAAAACGCTGCAAAATACTGTGGATTCGGGAAATCTAAAGCAGGGCAAAAAATAACCACTCAGCAGGTCAGTGGATATCAATGAGAGAGAAACAGGTCAAACGTTCAGGCCGATGACAGGTGCAAAATCTCGCTTGGTACCAATCTATAGAGCAGGACTGTTCTCCCCACTATCCTAGACCAGTATTCATTCTTCAACTAAAATCACATCTTATCTCGTCATTTTTCGCAGCTCTATTCATGGGAGCTTGCTGTGCACAAATCACCGGATGGATTTCCAACGTTACAGCAGTGACTAAACTTCAACAAATGTACATCAACGAATTTCAAGGGCTTTAGGACGTCCTGGGGTCATAAGCAGCGTTCATCATTTATTGTGACAGTAGAACATTCAGAATTGAATTATTAATTTAAATGTATTTTTAATTATTTGAAATAAATAACATCTGGTCTAATGGATGTTGAAGAAGTTTCTATTAATTTTGTACCAACTGTCAATATTCTTAAAATAAACCCTTGTTTTGAGTTGAAACCAATCAACAAGTGCCTGTGTTTATCTGGTTTTGCTGTCATGAACACTTCATTGAAATCATTGAGGCGTTTATGTAAATAAACACAGAAATAGAAGTCCCAGATTAGATTCTGGAGACAGAAAAACACAGCAAATATTTCCCCATCAACACAGCACAGAAATAGAGTCAAACATGCAAATACATCAACCGATTTCAGTAGCAATTGTTTTATGGGCATTTTAAAATCAGTTATATGAGAATTGTGTCATGATGATATCTATGTTCAGAATTAAGAAAGATTCCCACTTATCATGAAATATAATGTCACAGCAAATGTGTTTGTAGAGATTTCCTGTATCCTCTCTCTCTCTGTCTCTTTCCCCTCTCTGGTTCTTTGTCTTGTCTCTCCGCCATGGGTCATTGTCTTCACTCCACAACATGAAGTCAATGTCTAGCCAAGGTATTCTCTCAGCCCGATTCATACACTTCAAACTAAATGGATCTAATGAAATGGATTAGAATCCGTAGAGTGAACTTTACTCTAAATCTGTTTTGAACATTCACTGACCTGAGAGTGCTTGATGGGAAACTGCAGATGAAAATTTACTCTGCATCTAACCTGTGTTGCAGCCAGTAGTGAAGATTTGATGTGGCTGTGCCGAAGGATATTTCCCTGTATCTAACCCGTGCTGTTTCTGCCTTTGGAGTTTCTGATGGGACAGTGTAGAGAGAGATTTACTTTGCCCCTAACCTGCATTGTGACTGCCCTGGGAATGTTTGATATGACTGTAGAGGGAGATTTACTCTGCATCTAAACTGTGCTATACCTGACCTGGGAGTAATTGATAGGGCAGTTTAGAGGAAGCTTTAATCTGCATCTAAAGCATGCTGTATTTGACATGGCTGTAGATACTGTAGAGGGGGATTTGCCCCATATCTAAGCCCTGGGAATGCCTGATGTGACAGTGCAGAGACAGCTTTCCTCTTTACCTGCCCCCCAGTGTCGAGCTTCCTGGGAACTGCCTGATGAAGAGTGCAGAGGAAACTTTACACTGCATAGAACCCTTACCCTATATGCCTCAACTGTGTTTGAGCGGACAATGTAGAGGAAGTTTTACCCTGTATCTGAACGGTGTTGTACCTGCCCTGGGAATATTTGATGGCGACAGTGTAGAGCGAGATTCACTCTTAATCTAACCCGTGCTATACCTGCCTTGGGAGATTTTCATGTGGCAATGTAGAGGGAACTTTACATTATTAATGTAGCTCCATGCTGCACCTGTCCTTGGGCTGTTTGATGGAGCCGAGGGCCTTGTCTATGCATTACACGAGGCCGTGTCCAACCGTGTCGAACTCGTGCTGTACCAGCCCTGGGAGTGTTTCATGGTGACAGTGTCGAGGGAGTTTCCCTCTCTCTAACCCGTGCTGCATCTTCCCTGGGAGTGTTCAATGTGACAATGTAGAGGTAGCTTTAAATTCTGTGCCTTGCCCCATGCTGCACCTGCCCTGGGAGTGTTTGATGGGACTGTGGACCCTGTCTCGATATTGTATTCGACCGTGACCCTATGCTTCTTTATATTACACAGACCAGACCCTGTCTCTGTTTATATTACAGTCGACCCTGCCTCTGTTTGTATTACACTAGGCCCTGTCCCTGTTTATATTGCACTCGACAAGTCTCTGTTTATATTGCACTAGACGGTGTCTCTGTTTATATTGCACTAGGCCCTGTCCCTGTTTATATGACACTCAACATGTCTCTTTATATTTTATTCGACATGCCTCTGTTTATATTGCATGGGATGCTGTCTCTGTTTATATTGCACTAGGCCCTGCCCCGGTTTATATTACACTAGACCCTGTTTCTGTTTATGTTACACTGATCCCTGTCTCGGTTTACATTATATTAGACCATGTCTCTGTTTATATTATGCTAGGCTCTGCCCCTCTTTGTATTACACTTGATATGTCGCTGTTTATAATACACTCGGCATATGTCTGTTAATATTAGACTCGACATGTCTCTGTTTATTTTGCACTAGATGCTGTCTCTGTTTATGTTACATTAGATCCGGTCTCTGTTTATATTGCACTCGGCCCTGCCCCTGTTTATATTAAACTGGGCCCTGTATGTTTATAATACACTAGACCATGTCTCTATTTATATTATACTGAACCCTGTTTCTGTTTATATTACTCTAGACCCTGTCTTTGCTTCCATTAAACAAGGCCCTGTCTCTGTTTATATTATAATTGACCTGTCTCTGTATATATTAATCTAGAACTGTATCTGTATTTTAGTAGACGCTGTCTCAGTTCTGTGCTAGATCATATCTGTATTTAAATTACATTAGACCCTGCCTCAGTTATTACTGCACTGCACAAGTGCAATAATGTGAAAATTGGCTGGGGTGGAAATAGTGAAGATAAGGCAGCACGATGGGGGGAACAATTATCATGGGTGCCTATTTAGAAGTTATGATTTTTCCTCCCTGCATCCCAGATTTGTGTTCATGATCCGCAGACCTCTCTTATCTTGCAGCTGTTTAAATTAAACCATTTAACTCTTATTTCCAGGGTCTAGTGCAATAAAGTAAGGGAATATACTAATGTAATATAAACAGAGGACAATTACATAAATAACTGAGACAGGACCGAATGTTACAGAAACATAAACATGGACTAGAACAGTAACAATCAGACAGGCCCAGTAAAATATGAACAGTGGAGAGCAGCAATAACTGAGACAGAGTCCAGTGTTACAGAAACAGAAACATGGACTAGAGCAGTAACAATGAGACAGGCCCAGTGTAATATGAACAGGGACATGGTGGAGAGCAGCAATACTGAGACAGGGTTTAGTATTACAGAAACAGAAACACGGACTAGAGCAGTAACAATGAGACAGGCTGAGTGTAATATGAACAGAGACACGGTGGAGTGCTGTAATATTGACACCATATTGAAGTCCCACAGAACCAGATAAGATATGGGTGGAGATAACTCCTAGTGATTACCACCTATTGCCCTCCCTCAGCTGATGAATCTGTACTTCTTCATCTTTAGCACTGCGAGGAAGAAACACTGAGGGTATCAAGGGCAACGAATGTGCTGTGAATTTGCAAAATCAATTACCATTTGACAAGACCACGAATGCCGGAGCTGGATGAGTCCTGAATGACGTATCTGCCAGAATGGATCTGCCACAGACGGTTAGAGAGCCAATACGAGAGAAAACCTTACCTGATCTCCGTCCCATCACACTATCGATATAGGTGAGATTGACCCCTGCACTATCCTTGTTGAAACCAAGGCCGGTATTCACACTGAGCACATTCTCCATTGTGTTGTGCGGTACTGCCGCTGTGCTAAACGCGATACATTCAGAACAGGTCCAGCAGCTCAAAACATAGCATCAACGAGACACTGTTGGTCATTAACAGCAGGATAGTTGCATTCAATCACAACCTGTAATCTCATGGACCAGAATATCCCTCACTCAAACCTTAGTGTGTCTATCCACAGATTCCTGAAGGTAGCAGAGCAGGTAGATGAGGTGGTTAAGAAGGCATATGGGTTACTTGCCTTTATTAGCTGTGGCATAAAACACAAGAGCAGGGAGGTTATGCTGGAACTGTATAAAACGTTGGTAAGGCCACAACTGGAGCACTGCGTGCAGTTCTGGTCACCACATTTCTAGGAAGTATGTGACTGCACTGGAGAGAGTGCACAGGAGATTTACCAGGATGCTGTCTGGGCTGGAGGGACTGAGCTATAAGGAAAGATTGGATAGGCTGGGGCTGTTTTCCTTGGAGCAACGACGGTTGAGGGGGCGCTGAGGGGCATAGATAGGGTGGATAGTAAGGCACCTTTTCCATTAGTAGAGGGGTCAAAAACCAGAGAGCAGAGATTTTAGATAAGAGGCTAAGAGGGGAGTTGAGGAGCATCTTTTTCACCCAGAGGGTGGTAGGAATTTGGAACTCACTGCCCGAAAGGGTGGTTGAGTTAGAAACTCTGGTAACATTTAAGAAGGATTAAAAAGGATTAAAATGTTCACTTCAGCTGCCATAGCCTCCAGGGCTATGGGCCAAGCGTGGGAAAATGAGATTAGTGTAGTCAGATCTTTGTTTACCAGGGTGGAAACGATGGGCCGAATGGCCTCCATCTGTACTGTAAACGTCTATGAGTCTATGAGTCTAACATCCAGCCTGGGAACAATGAGGAATGTAGACCAGCAGGTCAGAAGCAAGACCAGGCATACCTCAAAATGATGAACCATAGCGTGAAGCTAGAACACTGTACGTAATGGACAACAGTTCAGGTCCGTTCCCTTGCAGTTCAATCAGTCTACTCTCAATTATCGGTAAAGTGACTGAATGTGTCGCCGACCTGCTCACCAAAGCTCAGACTGGATCCACCAGGATCAGCCAGCATCAAAGCTCATTGTAAACTTGGTCTGAACATGGACAAGAGAGCAAACTTCCAGACGTGATGTATGAGTGCTTCAGTACTTGATGTCAAAGTAGCTATTAACTGAGTGTGGCATCAGGAAGCCTTGGAAAGTGTCAGGTCAACGGGAATCAGGGGCAAGTCTCTCTACTGGCTGGAGGCACGCCTAGCGAATATGAAGATGTTCTGTTGTTGGAGACCAATCATCTCAGCACCAGGACATCGATCCAGGAGTCTCTCAGAGAAGTGTCCTTGGTCCAACCATCTTCAGCAGCTTAATCAATGGCCTTCCCTTCATCACCGGGTCAGGAGTGGGGATGTTCGCTCATATTTTCACAGACTTCAGTTCCATTTATGACCTCTCAGATGATGAAACCGTCCTTACTTATTGCATCTTGAACTGGACAAGTTTGATCTGATAAGTTACAAGTGATATCAGCAGCACACAAGTGCGTGGCAATGACCAGCTCCAACAATAAAGAAACCAAACATCCCCCTTTGACGTTCAAAAGACATTACCGTCGCTGAAACCCACCATCAACGTTGTGCAGGTGCCATTGAACAGAAACTGAACTGGACCAGCCATATAGATACTGTGGCTACAAGAGTGGGTCAGAGGCAGGGGATTCTGTTGTGAATAACTCACCTCCGGACTTCCCGAAGCCTTTCCACCATCTGCAAATCTGCAAGTCAGATGCCTGTTTGAAATTGTTTACTTTCCTGGACGAATGTAACTGCAGCAACACACAAGAATCTCCACACCAACCAGGGGAAATCAACCCCCTGATAGGCACCTCATCCAGGAGTTAAACATTCACTCCCTTCACCACAGGCACACAGTGGCTGCAGTGTGTGTCATCCACAAGATGCACTGCAGTAACTCGCCAAGTCCTCTTCAACAACACATTCCACGCCCGTGGTTTCCTCCTTCCACGATTCCGCTTCTTTGAAACTTCCCACATTTCCAACCTTCCCAGGCTTTCATGAAAGGTCATGGAAGTGAAACATGAGCTTTCTTACCCTGTCCACAGATGCAGCCTGACTGCCTGAGTTTTTCCAGCGCTTACAGCTTTCGCTGTAGATGTATGATCGGCTTTGGATGGCAGTGGAAGTATCTTTTGGTTGAGGTGGCTGATTGTTAAAGGATCCTTGGTCTTGGGGAATGATTCTCGATTTTGGTGTTTCTCTCGCCAAATATGTGTGAGATCTTGGACGGGCCCTTTGATCTTGTTTCGTTTTGGCAAAGTCACAAGTTGTGCTTTGTTCATTTGGTTGCGGTGTCTACGGCGGGATTGGTTTACATGGGGTTTGGTTTTAAGAACCTGAGCACATGCTGCAGGGAATCTATCAGCACAACCCAAGTGCAAGAAAATTAAAATACGTTTTCGAAAGGCTTGACCATGTAAATGGACATTCACTTTCTCCCTATTCGCCAATTCAGGTGGCCCCACGCTGGCGGGTTCAGGCAGCTGGCTGTATGTCTCCAATCGTAATCCCGTCTGAGACAACAGGAGGACTGACAGAGCTGGAATCCCACAGCTTCCTTCTCATTTGACCAGTGTTTATTTGTATTCTAGGAGTTACACTCAGTAGAGTGTGAATCATTTCACCCACTTCAGCATTCCACTTCATAGGGAATTAAGGCGCAGGGAAGTCAGACAGGACTGAGGCCAATTGCTGGGCAACAAGTATCAAAGTGCCAGAGTCTTTGGTGAGTGTATGATTGAGTGGAACTTTGTGAAGAGGGATAGTGTCTGAGCACAGGTTTGTTTGGATAGGATTGAATGCCCAAGATCAACGTTAACTTCACAGGGACAGACGAACAAGCAGCAGGAGGAGGCCATCCGGGCCTCGAGCCTGTTCCGCCATTTAAGAAGATCACGGCTGATCTGATAGGAACCTCAAATCTGCATCCCACCTACTCCCCGATAACCTCTCATTCCCTTGCTTACCAAGAATCTATCCACCTCGGCCTTAAAAATATTCACAGAATCTGCCTCCACCGCCTTTTCAGGAAGAGAGTTCCCAAGACTCAGGACCCTCCGAGAGAAAAAAAGTCACCTCCTCCGTTTTAAATGGGCCATCCCATATTTTTAAAGGGCGGCCCACTTCTTGATTCTGTCACAAGGACAAACATCCCCTCCACATCCAACTAACGAACGAAATAATCCACAGAGTCAAAGTGGAGAATTGGAATGACCGGTGACTTGGATGTTAACCATGATCTCCCGTCCCTCGGCCTCCCGCAGTGTTCGAAATAAACTCAACCTACACTCGAGGAACAGAACCTTATCTTTCAACTGGGCTCTTTACAGCCTTCACACTCAGACTGAGCTCAACAATTTCACATTGTAAATGCTGCCGCCATTTTGTTTCCTCTACACTGCAGATTTGCGGTTTCTCTCGATTACACTTGCTTTTGTTTTGTTTCCAGGCGGCAGTCGTCATTGACAGCTCCTCCAGCCACATCTTTTGTGTCTTCCATTGCTCTTACAGGGAGCTGGCACAGGCCCGACGGTCCGAATCGTCTCATCCTGTGGTGTAATCATTCTATCAGTCTGTGATTACCTCACTCTGAGGCCACGCACCCAAACTCTTTTCTGATTGAATCTCTTCAGACTTCCACCCCATCAGAGCCCTTTCCTATGGTTGTGTTTCCTCCCATCTCCATTTCACTTGTTTAACACTTCCTACATTTTTAACATTTCCCAGTTTCAATGAAAGGATCTGGAGGTGAAAGGTCAGATCTGTTGCCTTGTCCACAAATGCTGCCTGACGTTATGAGTTTGTCCAGCTTTTTCGTATCTTGCCGTAGATGTCTTACAAAACTCTCCCGATGAGTGCAAGCCGAAATACTTCGACATGTCTTTTTTTTCACAAATGCTCAAGTTCTGTACTAACAAATGACTATTTGTAAACCCGAGACAGGGATGAGGGGCTTTTATGTGAGCAGACGGGAGAAACTGGGTTTGTTCACTTGATTTCAAAGAATTTAGAGGGAATACTTAGTTGAGTTGCTCAAAATGATCAATGGTTTGATAGAATGCATCACAAGCAGCCGGTTCCACAAGAAGAAAATTGGAAAATCCAATCACCCGGAGTAAGAGAGAAAAACATAGGGAAAGGTTCACATCATCTATGGCCCGGCGATTTTTTAAAATCTGGAATACACTGCCTAAAACGGTGGAAGCAAAGATTAAATCGTAACTTTTAAAAGGAAGGTGCGAAACTGGAAATGGGGAAAATCTGAATGATGTGGAAATGCGGGAGTCGAAAGACGAACCGAATAGCTCCTTCAAAGAGGCACTGGCATGATAGGCCGAATGGCCCCATTCCGTGCTCTATGATTCCATGATTAAAATATTATCATGTCCCTGCCACTTTATTTGTCCTCAGTCACTTGAACGGTGAGCAGAACAGGATGGTCATCGACTTGTGAAAGCTTAACCATCGCTATTTCAACTCCATAGTTCATAATTGGAACTCTGCTATTTTCTATTACTCTAAAGCAGACACTCTATGTTCATTATTGATAAAAATAATCTTCCTGTTCGTTTAGTCTGTATTTAAATACTCGGTATGTCTCCCATGGATCATGTTTACTCTGATTTTTGAAACATTCTGCATTTACATTTTCGGAACTTGTGCTGTGGATCAATTGTTTCAGGGTTAGTTTGAATTAACTGCTCTCTAAGGACAGAACACAACACTGGGCTGTAGCTACTTGATAACATAAACTGTCCAACTCTATTATACCACATCCTCCATCCCGGGGAATCTCCGAGATATTTACTGAGCAGATATAGCTCAGGCACGGGAGGTAAGTATCCAGATTTTCCAGATGGATTCTCTGCTGGTTTGCACAAAGGAAACGAAACGGTCCATTTAAATGCCGCTGGTGTCCTTGTCTCTCCGACACCACTGTTTGTTCGTGTGTCATGGAGCCCACACGACTGCAGAGATGTAGCGGACAAAGCCCAAAAACTCACACTCGCAGTTCCAGTTGGTGACCACCAGCGGGCACTCTCACGCTGCTAATCGGAAGCGATAATTTAACCACAGATTCGCAGAGACCTTCCGAAATGGTCACAAAACAAAACACTTAACAAGAACAAACGAGAGGAATTGGGGGTAAAATTAGTTGGTTTCAGCTCGCATTTATACTAAAAATGATCAGCATAAGTTTATTTGCGGAGCATGAACATATTTTTGTCCTTTGGGCCCTTTCTGTCCCTGCCTGTGATATTGAGCATCTCTGTCCCCATCTCCCCTGTAACCTTCCCACAGCCTTTGACCTCGGCCTGGTAAGAGTGTGCTACTGGATCAGGGACAGTTCATGAACAATGGACAGATGTTCATAAACCCAAAACGCAGTCCTCCATTGTCCCCTGCTTCAGGATTTCTCCTTAACATTGGAATATTTTCTTCCTCCATCAACAACCCGGAGCTCGCTGGCGATAATTATCAAACAAGGATTCAATTCCCTACCCAGGCCTGGTCTCTGAAAGAGCAACGACTCCCCTTTCAATACTGTATCTCAGTTCTGGGTGTTTCCATTCACTAACACCCAGCTCAGCACCGCCACTGGGAAATGAACTGGGGAGCTTCCTGAGACAGAGCAACAGATTATTGAGGATTAGAATTGATGTCAACAAACATGATATTGTGCTGAATCGGTCCAATTGGATTCTGCAGCTTGTTTTGTCGGCAGCTCCTGGAAACAGTTTTGTGACGGTCTGAATCGAGGTTAATTTGGTTTCCGCTCGGTTTGTGTTTGAGAGTTTGACAGCGCCGCTGAACATTGTGGTTGCATCTGCCCCAGGTTCGATACAAACCCCAGCCGACAGGAGCTCCAATCCACAATCTAGCGACAGTTTTTGTACAGGGGTCATACTGCTTTCCATCACTGTGAGTCTGAGAGCGCAGTAATACACGGCAGCGTCAGTCAGCCCCAGACCCGAGATGGTTAAACTGGTGAATTTATTCGAGGTCTGGAGCTTTACAGAGAAACGGCTTTTGGCGTAATCTGCTTTATCTTCATAACCCGCTGAATCCTTCCTCAATATAAAGTCGGGCTGCGAGTCTGGGTGTTGTCGGTACCAGAATAAATTATAGCTGTTCTGTGTAGTAACATAGGTGCAGCTTAAAGTCACCGCTTCTCCTTCTGTCTTAACATCTGAGGACAGCGGCTGAGTGACAGAATCTCCGTGACTCAGATCTGAAAAACATTTTCAAACAATCAGAAGGTCAGACCAGCGGCTGTTTAAGATTCAAAACGTGTGCGAGAAGATCGAGATAAGACGAAATGAGTTTAACCCACAATTACCTGTCAGAAATGCTCCCCACACAACCCAGATGCTGAGGAGCCGCATTGTCGCTGTCCGCTCTGTACAAGGGAAATTGGATATTTGAAGCCACCCGTTCTAAACCCCACCCTCAATAATCTGCTGTCGTGTCTCCGGATGTTCTCACCTCACTTCCTTCTGTCCTCAGTGCTCTTGTGAGAGTGACAGGTGGTGAGCTGCCTCTAACTGAAGGGACACATCCCGAGCTGGACTGCAGTCATTGTCTTGATAGGGGGAATGGCTCAGCTTTAGAGACCGGGGTGGGGAAAGAAAAACCGTGGATGCTTATTGTAACCGGGAAACACAAAATTGGTCTGACTGTCAGGAGAGTGGGAACATTAACTCCAGTGAGATTTCTATCAAGCGTCAGTTAACTATAGAGCTAAGAGTGATTCTGTATTTTGTCTCAGTGATTTATAGATCCGTGATATTAGAACGAGATATTTGTTGTTATTGAACAAACAGTTGAACTAACCTAGAGAAACAACTCTCCCTCTAACTTAAACAATGTTTCGAGAGCCGACCCGTCTGAGGTTTGCATTTAAAACAAGTGTTTACAACTATGTGGTTAGTTCTGTCCTTCTTTGTGACAGTCTGGATATATTGAAACACCCATAATCTTCGGACCTTGGATTTGCAAAGAGACAGAAAGGAGATTGTGCCACATCGATTCTCTGTAGCTGTTCACACTCCACTGTTTAATAGAGTGCGGGAAGCAGGATCAACGCCCCCAGGGTGAGGTGCAGGGATAACGTACACTGACAAGAGCTTAAGGCCAGCAGTGCATGAAATACTGGCCTTACAAATCTCATTCAGATTAGAGAAAGATGTGGTACAGAACAAGAAACAATATAAGGAGGCTTTGAATTGTCGTTGGCTTCTCGGTAACCCATATCCAGCCTCCGTACGGTAAATGGCTTCAGTAGTCAGATTTCAGGGTGCATATTTCCTCCACAGTTTAGTATCCCTTTCCCAATCTCCCAAACCTTTCACTCACTCGCCTTGCCCAGTGATTAGTATCAGAATTTAATCTTCCAATATGACTTTGAAGATCATTCAGGAAAAGTGGCAGTGGAGATAGAAACAGAGAGAGATATTGCTGAGAGTGATCAACATGCCGCAAGATGCACATTGAAAAGTAAAGTAGAGAAGAAACATGTACTTTTAGAAGGAAAGAAGAGAATCTACAATAATAATATCGTGCTCTGAATTAATAAACCATCTGATTAGATTTTCTCCCCCACACTCTCGTGGATTTCCCAGACCACACCTGGATTAAAGCAATGAGGAAGAGGCTGGCAACATATGGACAACCGCTTCTAAATTCATCATCCCGTTCCTCTTCATCATTTCCCACAGTACTGCCGTCACTCTGGTGAAAGTGAGAAGTTCAGTCCACTCTCATTTCAGGCTGGCTGAAGCGGTTGGAAAAATCCCCAAATGTTTCGAGGACAGTAACCCCGAGATAAATTGCCCAGAAACTTTGCTTCATCCCTTTATCATATGGCCCGTTGAATGGCCAACGCCATGCATTTTCCACATCCGTTTATCAAGCTCACTATGGTATGAAAATGAAAATGAAATATGTCCCCTTGACGATCCTCAAAGTAAAATGTCTTCAATTAAACAGAGGAAACCGAAAAACGCGATTTGGTCTTTCTGTTTGAAGTGTGTGAGATGGTTGTGGCTGTAATAGAAATGTATCTTAGATTTTCATCGTTGGTTGAATATTCCAGATGTCCAGGAGTAAAGTGTCCCTTGTTCTATTCTCAATTGTTCCCTTCTCTCTATGTTGAACCCCGCTTTTCTCTGCTCCCATGTGCTTAGTTTCTCAAGGTGATGCCCAGTTGTCATAAACACTTTCTGTCAATTATTAGAAAAATACTGTAAAATATTCTCTGTGAAATTGCTAACAAATGTTGAATGACGATGAACTACTTTGGACTTTGATTAATTATTTTCTCCAAGGCTCCTCCACACCGCTACAATAGCATGGATTTTCCCCCTTTCCCTGACAGGGTTTCTTCTGCAGTCCTGGCTGGTTTGAGTTAAAACCCAAGGCCCCTTGGTGAAGGAACCATTGCGTCATCTATTGTCACATCACAATAAATAGACCTTTATCTTTGCCCCTTTCTGTCAAACCCCAGAGGCAGAATGAGTGCACAGCGACTAGGGAATCCCGGCGAGTCTCTCTCATATTATTGGCTGTTACTGTCTCATGTCAAGCTCTATGAAAGAGTTGAGCTCTGCTCTACCACGGCATGAACAGTACAGAACATGGAAGAATAAACCTCCATCTACATTGCTGTTTGTTAATTTTTGCCTTTGTTTCCCATTGTTTCCTCCAGCGTCATTCCCATTTTCCTGATTAAAATCTCCAGGTTTCACCAATTCTCATGTCTCCTGGTGTCACTGAGGTGTCTATAGACTATCTGTGTGTCCCAGAACTTCAGTCAGTTTTAGTTTCTCTTGTCCATTTGCATTACACAGAGCAGTGATGATTCACCGCAGTTCACTGCACCAAGGGGCAGAAGGGAGAACAATAATTATCAGCTGTTCACTTTCTGTGCATTTATATTTATCAACACATATCCGCATCAATATTATTCTGCTGTGCTCTCTTTGCACCATTAACTGTCCTCACCTCTGCATACTGCATCTCTCTCTGTTGATGTGTCTCTGCCACTCAATGTTTTCAATCCCTCCTTCACCTATGCCCCTCTGTTAGTGCTTCTCTCCTTAGGCACCATACTGAGCCTCAATTTTATCAAACTCCCTCTGCATCACACATCGTTCTTAGCCTCAAATTTATATTCCGCATTGTGCAGGTGTCTTAAAGCATGCAGACAGACACAGGGCTAATATATTCGCCTGTCACAGCTCAATGTTTCAAATCTTTAACGAGTGAGAGCAGACAGCATGGGAAGCTGATCTTCACAGGTAAATCTCTCAGGTCTTTAACCATTGAGGCCAGGCAGGCACTGAGCCGATATACAATGGTGATGATGGAGGCGGTGGCGGAAGGAGGGGGTTTCACTCACCAACACCGGAATATTGTTCAGGTTTTCAACATTCGGTTAAAGTGTAGGGCTGACCCACTGTGGCGTAGGCGGGGTGTGGGGGGAGTCTCGTGGACGTCGGTGTGCGTCAAGCTTCTTGAGTGTTGTGGGAGCTGCACTCATGCAGCAAGTGGAGAATATTTAATCAAGCCCCTGACTTGTGTCTTCTGGATGGTGGACAGGCTTGGGGAGTCAGGTGGTGAGTTATTCGGCGCAGGATTCCTAGCCTCTAACCTGGTCTTTTTGCCACGGTATTTATATGCCTAGGTCAGTTCAGTTTATTGTCAATGATAGCCCCCAAGGTGGTGATAGTTGGGAATTCAGTGATGGTAAAGCCATAGAATGTCAAGGGGCGATTGTTAGATTGGTCATTGTTAGATTGTTAGAGATGGTCATTGCCTGGCACTTGTGTGGCGTGAATATTATCTGCCACTTGTCAGCCCAAGCCTGGATATTGTTCAGGTCTTGCTGCATTTGGACATGGACTGCTTCAGTATCTGTTGAGTTGTGAATGGTGCAGAACATTGTTCAATCATCAGCCAAATATCCCCACTCCTGACGTTATGATGGAAGGAATGTCATTGATGAAGCAGCTGAAGATTGTTTGGCCTAGGACACTACCCTGAGGAACCCCTGCAGTGATGTCCTGGAGCTCAGATGATTGACCTTCAACAACCACAACTATTTCAGTGACGGTGATTGGTGGAGAAATATTGTCCAGGACAATTCCCCATCTCTCCTTCAAAATAGTGCTCATGTGATCCATCATATCCACCTGAAAGAGTAGGCGGTGTCCTCGCTTTAACATCTCATCCGAAATCCGGCCCCTCTGATGGTACACCATTCCCTGAGGACTGAACTGAAGTATCGTTATCGATCCTGGGGGTCAAGTCTCCAGAGAGGGACGGAATCCTGAAACGCCTTATTCAGATGAGATAGGGAGAATAACTGAGCCTCGGCTGAGGAGCATTGTTTGCAGAATGGCCTTTATGTTCTTCTGCATGTGCACCTTTCTGAAAATGAATACATAGTTTACATATACACGTTCAGGTAAATGAGTACAAATCTTTCATACGGGGCGCAGTGGCCTCTCGACGCCTCGATCGCTGGCCCTCCCTGAACAGGGATCCAGTTTCCGTCAGGGGCTCCTCAGTAAATTCCCGGATTGTTGTTTCCGATAGATTACGGGTGTCCCGTGGAGAGGACAGAATCTGTGAACAGGCTGGAGACAGAATCCTGGTAATCCCAGGGCGTGGTCACCCCTTAACAACACAAACCAGGAAAAAGGATTCAAATAAAGAGAAGAAAATTAAAAAAAAACCTTACCGGCCCCCTAAATTTTACCACGGAATTAAATTACCCTCGGAAAGAGAAATCGCCCTTTACAGACTCAGGATGTCAGTCAGCACTTTCCATCCTAAGGAAGTTTATTTCCAGTGTAGTCGCTGTTGTGATGTTAGAAATATTATTTACACAGAGGGCAGTGGGAATGTTTAATTCTCTGCCTGAAACGATTGTCACTCTGGCCCTTGTAGTGGAGTGAAGGGATTTGAGTGTCCAGGTATTTTCTGGATACTTTTGAAGTTGTGGCCAATAGTAACCAAAATATTCGGTCAGGAAAAGATGGACTCATCTCTCTCTGTCTCTCTCCCTCTCTCTCTCTCTCTCTGTTTCTCTCCCTATCTCTGTCTCTCTCTCTCTCTGTTTCTATCTCGGTCTCGATCTCTGCCTCTCTGTCTCGCGCTCTCTCTCTCATTGTGATAACCTTTTACTTCGGGCCATGAAATACAATGATTTATAGGGCTCCATTTCTAAGTCTCTTGTATAATTAATCTATTAATTCTTGGCCTATATACACTGTTGTTTACAGTGACGTGTCACGGCGCCAACATATTTCCTGTAATCCCCAGCTGTCACCTGTCAGAGCGGTGAACTGACGATTTGGTGCGTTTTCTCCAAAGTTAAGGTCCTGGAGCTCCATCTAGTGGAATCTTGTCTGTAAAACAACGACTCTCAATTTATTCTCGAAAATTGCCTCATGATATTGCGGCATCTTATACTGCCACATTATTATGGATTTTATGGCTTTGGTTTTATTATCACTGTAACTTTTCTCTTTCCATTCTTTTGCTTCTGATCCTTTTACTATTTAATATTCAGCTCTAGATTATTTGCCTCTGTTTTCTGACGCGCCTACATCATTAAGACGGTACATGTTCATTTGCAGAAATAGATGAATTTCTTGTTCATAAATTCTTAAACCCGCAACCGATGAGGTTATGATTGTTCATTTCGGAAGAATGTAAGGCTTGCGAGCACCCTAATCATCAAAGAAGTATGTCAACTAAATTTCAGGATGCCAAGTATATGCGAACATCGGAAATGGGAGCAGAAGTAGGCCTGTCGGCCCTTCGAGCTTGCTCCGCCATTCAATAAGATCATGGCTGATCTGATTGTAACCTCCCACCTACTCCAGGTTACCTTTCACTCCCTTGTTTATCAAAAATAGATCTACCTCTGCCTTGAAAACATTCAACATCCGTTCCACGTGTGATTTTTATTTGTACAGAGGGATAACCTGTATGTTATATTGTCATGTTATTATAAATAATAAAAATAATTTCATTCCATTAAATCACTTGGATGATGAACTGCTGTTTTTGCAGGAGTGACTTGTATCACTCTTCCTGATTCTAAAACACATGCTCTGATTGTCTCCCGAGTCCCCATGTCAAGTGAGTTCTAGCACAGTCTCCTCGCCTCCTTGCCTTCCCGTGTTTCACCGCACTGTACCAAACCGCAGCATCTGAGAACTTAACCGAGTGAACGGTGAGAGTGGCAGAACCTTTCTCACCGTCCACAGATACTTTAAATCTTCCCTTAACTCTTTCGTCACTGAATATGGAGCCGGGATGCTGCGGAGCTCGATTGCAGAATTGCCGGTACAAGAATATAAGTTCATTTACAGCGAAAGTAGAGTTGTGGTGAAGCAAAATTATTTCCCTTGCGTTCCCGATAAACCAATATCTGATTTTTTTTTTCTCAGTGGGAGCGAGTAGCTTTCAAAATAAGAAGAAAATTAACATAATGATATGTACAAGGGAAATTAAATAAAGTGATTGTAGAAATAGGTAGAATAAACTCATCAATCCACTCAACCGCCTATCCACCCTTGGTCCACCTGAGTTAACGGTTCTGTAAGAACAGCCCATAATTATCAGCTAGAGGAACTGCAGTTCTGAGAGATTTCATTACCTCTGTTGGCAAATCGATATTCCGGATAAGCTCGGAGCTATTAACCCTATAAATGGCGGCATGGAGTTAAGTTTACATATTTCCCAAAACTGCTTCTCTGTGGATTTGTTCAAGGACAAACAGGGCAATAAAACTGCGGTGCGTAGACCTGTCTGTTTTCCTTCCCTGGAACCCGGGAGCAAAAACCGCTGAGGTTTTTGTACTGGGTTCTAGCTGCGATCTAACGCTGTGCCTCATTGCACAGTAATACACCGGCCCGTCCTCCACACTCAGTTCACCTATATTGAGGCAACCGTTCTTTTGAGACTGGTCAGCAGTCGCCAGATATCGTCCTGAAATTTCATCTTCCTTCAGTACTACGGTAATGGTAATAATCCATCTTGGTGGCTGTGCAGTTTGCTGCCGGTACCATTGCATGTAGTACATATTCCGATCTGTATACTCACAGTCTAACTGCACCAACCCCCCTTCTGCCACCGTTATTGCCACCGGGAACTGAGTTACTGGATCTGCGCATAGCCTGCCTGTGAGGAAGAGAATTGAAATATCAAGCGGTTAAGCAGTGTTGATCAAAATTTGTTTGTAGCTGTGTGAGTTTGTGGAACCTCCTATCTACCTAGCTGTCCATCATATGGATATTTCTGATCGTTAATTGTTTTAAATATTGTCGCAACCTCTTAACCGCAAATTAATCTAATCTGCCTTGATGAATTTAATCCAGTGTTTACTGTCCAACAGCGCCGCCAGTATTATCAGAAACATGTCTGAGTGAATCTCTCTCAGAATGTGAATGGAATGAGCCAGAGATTGAGAAGGAGGGAACCCGGGATCTCTTCAGCTCATTGCTCCACCCACACACTACCGGGGCCAAGTCCATTGTGACCTCACTCAGGATACCATCCCTATTGGCTTTGGCGTTTCCACCACGTGACGCAGTGACGCCCATGCTTGGACCTGGCGCCCGTCGCTGGTGATTTCGGTTCAATCCGTGTTCGGATGCGGCCGTTGATTCGATTCAGAGTTTTTTGAAATGCACATCAAGACACGAATGTTCCCCAGAAGCCAAAATTGGAGCTGTGTAGACATAATCATTGTTGCTGCTGATGTTTATGTCGGAGCGTGATGTTAAATCTGTAGGAATCATCGCTGAAGTTCTCTGTCCAAAACCTGGGCGCGACGAAGTAGAAGGAATGTCAAGATTTTGGAGAAATTGCCGGACGCTGTGCACCAGAATGGCACCAGAGATGAGGAACGTTTACGCGAATAGGCAAGAGAACCTTGGATTTTTGCCCTCGTAAAAAAGACGGTAGAAGAGAGACTCAACTGATGTGCTAAAAATTATGCCCTTTTGAGATGTTAGGTCGCAATTTCTTCCATTATCAGAAGATTCAATAACCAAATAATTTTGATTTCATGAAACAATAGAGAGGGAAAGATCTGTTTTATTTATTACATTGTATGTGTTACCATCTAAAATACCAAGTTTGAAGTGATGGGGGAAGAAGATTCAATCGCAAATTTCAATACGGAATTGTTATAAGTTGAAAAAAGAAAACAACGTGGAAAATGCGGGGTGTTAAAGGCGATTGGGATGGCTCTTTCAAATAGACACAGATACAGTAAGTGGAGTCCTCATTCCATTTCGTAAGTTTCTATGACTCTGCTCCCTTTCTGCCCCTCCCGCATTATTTATTATCAGCCACTTGATAAGTGAACAGTTGCAAGATGCTCACAGGTTTCAGGAGTTTCAACCGTCGCTATTTCCGCTCCATCATTTCCGGCTGCAGTTGATCACCGCCGCGCACTTTTATCAGTTTTCAATCTGCTGCATCCCCGGCCACAGCTTCCGTTTGTTCCTCTCATCTGACCCGATTTTGTTCTTGAAGGTATTGCTTCCCTATTCTGCCATTGGATAGATCAGCAGTACAGTGAACCAGGGATCTGATTTGAAACAGAAATGATGCGAGTTTATTTTTTCACTCAGAGGATCGTCAGTCATTGGAACTCTCTTCCTGAAAAGGCGGTGGGAGCAGAGTTTTTGTATATTTTTAAGGCAGTTGTGGATATATCCTTGGTATGGGAGGGAGAGAAAGGTTATCGGGGGTAGGTGGGATGCACATTTCAGATTATAATCAGATCAGCCAGGATTTTATTAAATGGTGGAGCAGGTTCGAGGGGCTGAATGGCTTATTCCTGCTCCTTGTACGTATGCTTGTATGACCTGACGGATAATTTCCCGCACTGAAGATCGACAGACTCAAAAATTATCACTGTTAAAGTTTCGGTCAGCCGTCACACAGCAGAATCACATGTACACATGTTCAGTAAAATCGACTCAACTGATTATAGTCCTACAATTAATCAATGTTGAAGATGTTTTCACAACGAAGACTGCTCTCAATTAATCACTATTTCTCCTATCAGATATTTTATGCTGTGACTGTCACAATCTCTGATCATAGCCGCTATTTGAAGGCTTTTATAAACCTAGCGGCAGCCTCCGTTTGCTGCTCTCGTTCTGAACCGTCTGGCCTGCCCTGTGTTATTGGAGAGATCGCTGCAGCAGTTCCGGGGCTGTAAACAGGAGGGAGGTTTTTGTACAGTGACTGCCGCCTTTCCTCTCAGTGTGGGGCTCTATCACACAGTAATACACAGCGGTATCCGCGCTCTCCGTCTTCTCAATAACCAATTGGCCCCGTTTGTCCTCAGTGGAAAGTTCCAATTCGAATCGGCCCTTTCTATCTTTGCCAGCCGTTATTCTCTTCATTATCCACTCCAGCCCCTGACCGGGCTGCTGTTTGTACCAATACATTCCGTAAATGCTGGACATGTCATAGCTGCAGTTTATCTGCACGACATCCCCGCCCTGGATTGTTCTCGCAGTGGGAAACTGGGACACTTGTTCCGGGCGACATCGACCTGTAAAAATTTAGACAATGAGACATTGAAGCTGCGTGAGTATAAATAGACACTCTCTACAGGTTACTGAATAAATCCCCAATACTTACAAGTTAGTAGCACTAGAATGACAGGGAGTAGATTCATTTGTGTCGCGTAATGCATTCCTGCAATAAAGTATCAGTAAGAAAAGGAAGCACAGCTCACATCTGCAGAGCTCGGTTCGTCTGAGCGAAGTCAATAGTCGGTTAATGTGACAGGCAGGGATAATGTTCCAGGCACGTGGTTTTGCTGCTCTTGGATTGGTTAGAAATAGACTTTGTTCTCGTGGCGTAAGGATGTCGTTTCTCCATCGGTTCCCATCGGAACGTGTCAATTGTCGAAACGCCAGGAATTTCCTTCACTCCTTGTGGCGAGATGTGAGTGGAACGCAATAACTTTGCGGCACTGACTCTCTAAAGGGACAAGCTTGGGCTCTGGGTCTTTGTAACCATTTGAAATTCTGTAGAAAGATTGTCTTAAGGAATGAATGCAGCCCGTTGTTAAAATCCTATCTTGTGAGCTCTCGTGCTGGAATTGTACGTTCAAACTCCCATAACTGTAAGTTTCCTGAATCTGCATTGGGACTGAATTGAAGGAGAAACGCATTGGCGCTTTTTGGTGATTTATCATACATCTGTGTAGAGCTCCTGGGAGCATTGCCCGTGGAGCTGGTTCAAACCCACCTAGGGCGAGGGATAGGGTGGGGTCTAGATAACTGGAAGAGAGTGAAAACTGAGCATGAAGGTCTTCCCTCGCAGCTTTAACATAAATTAGTCAAGGATTTGATGCAGGGAAAGAAACCAAATGCAGGGTGGTGTCAATTTATCACTTTCCATTTTAACTTTGACCTTCAGCAAAGACACAGTTGATGCGATTTGCAATAGAAATATTCAGACAGCGAGTAGTTATGGTTTGTAATTCACTGCCTGGAAGTTTGGTGGAGGCAGCTTCAATCGAATCATTCCAGAGGGCATTGGATGATTATTTAAATAGAAACAATGTGCAGGGTTATGATGGAAAGGCAGGAGATTGGCAGTAAGTTAAAATGCTCAGAGAACCGGTGAAGACACGATGGGCTAAATGGCATCTTTCTACACCGTAATAATTCTGTGATTCTTTATTTCTGTGATGTCAGACATCAGTGTGTGTCTTCTGTTTACACCATTTACTGTTTTATCTATCTTCCACACCCAGTGTTCAGCTGCCTCATGCTCAGCTGCCATTGCCTAATATTGGACGGAATGCGTTAAATATAATAAAGCCGTACATGTAATGATTGTTGTCCGATGTATTTGAGATAATTCGGAGATAATTCAATTTAGAGACAATTGTCAGAGAAATAACGTTTTACTTATCGTCCAGGGTCTGATCCAAAGAAGAAACATTCATATCCGCTGCCCCCTGCTGCCTGTTCTGAGGAATGACCAGATGTGGTGGGCAGGGTGTGAGAAATTGTCTCTGTGTTCAATCCTCTGTCTGCAGTTCCTTTTTAAAGAAGCTCTGTTTTTACAGCACTTGTCTGATATTCAGGTCAGAAAGAAAGGGTTTGCATCGTTACTTCAAGGACTAGAATGAGGGAATGTATAGGATTGTAGATAAAGTGTGGGGCCCAGGGAAAAGATGAGACCATCAAGCATGCAAAGGGAATCGATGGAGAATAGATGAGCTCAGGCGCCACTGATGAATTTGCGAAGTTGATTTGTACTGGAAACGGAAGTTGAAAATGTCAAGTAATATATTTGTGCTGTTGCATCTCGTGTGAGTTATGTTGAGCGCTTTGTTCTGTTGCCTCGTTAACAAGGGCCAGATGACTCTCGCTCTGGCGGTTGAATCACTTGTGCTGTTCTTCTTTACCGCTTTGTCAGAACTAATTTGAATTCTCAATGTGGATCTCTTTCCGGGTAATTTTCAGCCATAGTAACTAAAATCTGTGAGCTTTAATCACCTCTGCGGGCACATCAATACTCCGGGTTTATATTGAGCATAAAAAATGCGGAATGGTGATAAGCCCCAAGATTTTCCAAGCTGCCCGTCAGTTGATTTGACAGGGGCAACGACAGTAATATAACAGTGCGAAAAACAGACCTGCCAGCTTTTGCCTGCTGTGAACTCGGGATCAAATACTTCCCGCCGACAAGGCACAAAAGAAAGCTGATCGGAGCTGCAAAAGCTCGCTGAGGTTTTTGTACGGGGTTCTCGCTGTGATCTGACGCTGTGCCTCATTGCACAGTAATACACCTCCCCGTCCTCCACACTCAGTTCGCTTATATTGAGGTAACCGTTCTTTTTAGACTGGTCAGCAGCCGCCAGGTATCGTCCTGAGATTTTATTCTCCTTCAGTGCTAAGGCATTGGTAATAATCCAACTTGGTGGCTGTGCCGTCTGCTGCCGATACCATTGCATGTAGTTCATATTCCGATTTGTATATTCACAGTGTAACTGCACCGAACTACCTTCTAACATCGTTATTGCCACCGGGGCCTGAGTTACTGGGTCCTCACATAGTCCACCTGTGAGGGGAGAGGAACACAGTGTCAAAAGGTTAAGAAGAGGTGGCCTAACCTTATGTGTTTCTGTGTGAGCGTGTCGAAGCTTCCGCCTAACAGCTGTCAATAATATGGCAATTTATGATGGATAATTATATTAAACGTTATTAGGAACATTTGCATTAATCTGCTAATCCGCCTTGATTAAATTAATTCAGCACTTACTGTCGAACAGCGCAGCCAGTATTATCAGAAACATGTCTGAATGAATCTCTCTCAGTAAATGGTGATAGAATGGGTCAGAGATTGAGAACGAGAGAGGGAACCCGGGCTCTGTTCAGCTCATTGTTCCACCCACACACTGCAGGGGGCCAGGCCCATTGTGACCTCACTCTGGCTACCACTCCTATTGACTTTGACGCTGCGCATCACGTGACCTTGACATGACCATGATTGGGTTTGGCGCCCTCTGCTGGCGGATTCTTTTCAGTTCCGTTGAGAAAGCGACAATTCAGTGTGTTCAGGGTTAACTGAAATCCATATCACGACATTTATTTCACGCAATGTTTCTGTGAAATTTAAACTGGAGCTGCTTGGACATAGTCTTTCTTTAATTCTTAATATTTATGCGAGAATGCGACGTTAACCGCGTAGAACCCTCACTGCAGTCTCCTATCAAATCCTGGGCGGGACAAATCTGAAAGAATATGAAAATTTAGGAGAACGTATGGAGGCTACACATCAAACTGGTGCCAGGGATGTTGGGCATTAATGTGAACAGACTAGGGAAACTGCTATTCTACCCCTATAACAAGCAGGGTGCAAGGCCGAATTAATTGACGTCTTCAAACGTATGTCGTTTTGACACAGCCGACCGCACGTGATCGTTTCCATTAGCAGAAAATTCAATAGCGAAATCGTCCCGATTTCGTAGAAGAAAATGGATGGGGAAAGATAAATTTTATTTGTTACATTGTGATAATTTACTATCAAGAATAGGGTGCTAAACTATAGGGGGAAGGAGATTCATTGGTAAATTTCTTCAAGGAATTACAAACTTGGAGTGGTGGGGCGGGGTGGTGGGGTGGGGGAGGGAGCAAAAATGAGAGAGGGGTAAGATGATTGCCATAACTCTTTCGAATAGGCTCAGGTATGGTAAGCCGAATCCTCACTCCATTCCATGGCTTTCAATGCTTCTGGTGCCTTCAGCCCCCTCCCGCACTATTTGTTCGCAGTCCCTTGAAAAGTGAGCACGAGCAGGATGAATATAGATTTCCTGAGGTACAACCGTCGCTATTTCCGGTCCAACACTCGCGGAAGCAGCTGAGAGTCACCGCACACTCCTGCCAGTTTTGAGTCTGCACTATCCCCGGCCATTGCTTCCGCTTCCCGCTCTCGCTCTGACCAGACTGTGTAATCGGAGAGATTGCTGCCGCTGGTCCATTCCAGTCATTGGTTAGATCAGCAGTGCAGCGGGGCGGGGATCTGCATTTCTGCTCTGAAAGAGAATTTCCTGCATCGAGGAGAGACTGCAAAGGAACCATCTCGTACCGCTCCTCGTCAGAGAATTAAATGAGACAGGGTCTATCATGACTTAAACAGGAAAGAACATAATGTTTGGTGCAGCAGTAGCTGAAGCATGTCCTCGCATAGTATGAACAGAGTTATGGCCTATTGTATTGATAAATTAATCAGTGCATAGTGTGACATAAACAAATAAATTATCCAATGCAGTAACAATGAAACGGGGCCCAGTGTAATTTAACGGAAGGCAGCGAAATGTGTACAATGAACAGCGGCACGGTCTAGTGTAGCGGCAGCAAATACAGAGCCCAGAGCAATATTAACACAGACTGGGCATTGCATAGTAATTCACGATATATTGTCTTGTGTAATATAAATAAAGGCAGGACTTGATGCAATAAAACAGGGAAATTATCGAGTGCAGTATGAGACAGGCTCTCGTGCAATACCAAGAGAGATAATTGCCTTGATAATCGACACATACGCAAACGTGAAATATCACTCGGCAAAATGTAGATTTTGTGTCGTGAATGGATTTCAACTTCTCACGAGATCATTCCAAACCTGATTGCGAAGTTATTGACAGAATAGGCATTCGAATCGATTGAGGTGAGAGAAATCTATATTTTTAACCTGTGGATCATCGGGTGTGACAAAGAGAAATGAACTGCCCAATTTACTCCAACTTGGTTCTAGAAGCGCAAGAAAAAATGAACCACTGAGCTTCTGATAGACAAGTCCAAGGCCAGGATGGATACAGTTATCTCCAGGAAATTTAGCTTGTCAGTTATTGGCTGACTCTATGTGTGACCTGTCTAATGTTGACGGAGATCGGCACTTCCAGACAGAGGCTGCAGGTGATTCCTGGGGGGTTTGCTGCCATCTGGAGGAGTAAAGTATAATTTCACCCAACCAATATTTTCATCAGCTTCGAGAAGGATTGTTTACAAATTTCATTTGAAGACATTCAGAAGATTGTGATAAGTAAATAATTGCATTTAGTGCAATATAAAGCACAATTAACGAATCAGATTGCTAACAACCTTGCCCGCTACGGCAATGATTAAAGTTTGAAATGTTTGCACAGGTTGCCGCTTAGAACAAAGTCGATCTAAAAAAATACCGACCCGATGTGAAAACTATCAGTTATAATGAAGAGTTCAGTCTTTCTTTTGTACCTGTAAGGATCCCGGAACATCACTTTTGGTCCTGGGTCGTGATTTACATCCTTGAAAATATCCTTGATGTTTCTTCGCTGCCTCAAACTCGCACCTTTCACATTTGGAGATTATATGTGTTTTCTTTTAATTAAGTTTTAGGAACGTCTTGCGAATATGATCCCATGCCATTCTGCTCTCGTTACAAATAATTAGTGCCATTAACATCTCTGGGATATTTGCCACACTCTTGTGTGAGTGTGCGTGGTCTTATCTAGTCTTTGTGCACCCTGGTTTGTAACTCATTTCCGCAGCCGTTCGGAAACGTTTACAATCAGGCTTTTGTATTCAGTCGGTTTCTGACCATCTGTTCCGGTGTCCAGAATACACCACGCCCGGCTTTATAGATTAATACTCCAATAAACATTGTTCATCAGCATCTAATCGTGTCCCGAAAATCTCTTTGTACCTGTTTATATTATGGATTATATTATGGATTAGTTTTAATTTGTTTAAAGCGTCTTTACTATTTAGAAGTCTTTAATCAGGCTATTAAAATTATTAGGATCGTCTTCCCCCTGATCCATCTGTCTGCTAAAAGCAGATATTTCAAACCTAAAATTATTTGTACGTTTTCCATGTGTTCATTGTGAAACAGCGATACACGGATATAGCTAGTTCCAGGGCAACTGCAGGTGTTTGTATTCTCAATGGTAGTGGCGAGCTCCCAGAAATCCTCAAATAAACAAAAACCAATTCTTCCCTCACGCAGTGAATGTAATAATCAGACGGAGTCAGTATTCCATGTGAACGATTTTAAATTGTGTTTGTGTAGATTGTGGTCAGGTTTTGCGCGCACAGGAATGAATTCATATGTCAGTGTCTCACCCGCTGTTATACACATCCCTCAGCAGAGAGCAGCTGTGACCCAGAAACCTGAGGCAGTTATTGTACGAGGCTTTCAGTCATTGTGAGGTTTTGTGCACAGTGATAGACCGCAGTGTCTGACGTTCGCGGTGTCTGATGCCATTTCCATAACCAGGACGGGAGTGTTTATTGCAGAGAAATGGGGCATTAACACCGCTCTCTGATGATCAGAGGGACACAAAAGTAAATATAGGCAGTTTCACCTCTCATTGACCCGAGAGACCGCTTGATATCTAATTGATCTGAGAGACAGTTTAACATTTTATTGACATTAGAGACAGTTTGCTCTCTAATTGATCTGAGAGATAGTTTTACCTCTAATTGCCTTTTGAATCAGTTGGAATTTCATTTGATTAGAGAGACAGTTTAAACTTTAATTGGCCTGATCGACAGTGTCTTGATGGACTCCTCCTCTGCTGTACTGGTTCATTGATCTCCACCTGCAACTGAGCCAGAACATTGTTACCAGTTCAGACCTGCCTCAACAACTCGGTGATGAATTTAATTTGGTTTAACATTTCCAACCCAACAATCAAGAGCTGATGGTTAGCAACATGAAGAGAAAACGATAGCAGTGAAATTGTAACAGGCTCCAGCCGGCCCTATTAACCCTTTACCTGCAGAATGGATAACGTCTGTGCACCTGTAGTGCACAAAGGAGTCAGCACATTGAGGAGAGCAGAGGCCGCTGTGGAGGTGGTCAGCTCGGAATGGTTGTTTTATCTCTCAGTGCCTCACTGCACAGTAATACACCGCAGACTAATACACCCCAGTTTTTGATCCCACGGTGCTGTCCCTACCGGGAATGTTATAACTTCTTGTTGGGTAAATTAATAGGTTGAAGAATGTGCTAACAGCTGATATGATAAATTTCGGGCCACGGTTCTGTCGTATTCTATACCAGTGAATACTCTCAGAGTCTCTGATGATTACATTTTACTGCATTTCAGTCGATTGTCCCTCTTGTGTAAAGATCCGCTGTGACTGGTGGATCACAGCCTCTCCACCGATAGTTGCTGATACAAAAGAGAAGAAACATGTTCGAATGGCGAACACGATTCTCCACAAAGTCCTCACCTAAAATCAAAACCAGAAGCTGTAATTCCATTCATTGAGTTTTCCTGGTTTCTGCACTCGCTGGATCAGGAATATTACTGGAGAATTGGCTTAATTTGGGGTCATTGAGATTTATAATCAAAGATATTTTTATGGTACAGACCTTTCATATCGTCAACGAGGGCAAGGGAGCAAACCGACGCTGATGTATTTTTTCCACTGACATGCCGTCTGGAGCCAGGTTTCTCATTTTCTCTTATCACTAAAAGACATAACTGTCTCCCAAACCCCAGGAAGTGCTGGTGGGCCAACTCGGAGTTCCAAAGAAGAGTCACATTGAACTCGAAACCTTAACACTGTTTCTCTCTCCACAGATGCTGCCAGGCCTGCCGTGTCTTTCCAGCACTTCCTGTTTTTTTAATTCAGATCTCCAGCATCTACAGTATTTTACTTTTATACAAGGATGGACATCTATTGTGTCTGATGGGGACTGAGCACATCAATTGTTTTGATGCTGCGATTTCTGCTGAATGTAATTCGAGCCCAGAAAATGAGTCGAGACCGCATTTGGTTTTGAAAACGAAGGCCTTGATATAAAATGGAGAGTTTTTGAGGCCGGTTGTTGTGGCGAGGAATGTACATGGCTTGTATTGTTGCTGCTCCCTATTGACTAACCTCCTCTTCTACAACAGTAACAGGCTTCTAATCCTGAAGACTCCCCAGGGAATGGAATGTAAAAGCAACACTAGGATATTTTCAATTAATCAAATAATTACGATGGACTAGAGCGCCGCCTGGGCGGCGAAATACTTGTTCTTCAAATGTGCCTGTTAGGTGACAGGCAAAGGAGCACATTGAGAGTCAGAGAGAAATAAAATGAGGGAGAGACAATGGCAGAAACACAGATGGAGAAAAAGGGAGAAAGGCTGAGTGAGAGGCAGAGAGATGAACGCAGATGGAGATATAGAGAGAAAAACGGGAGGAAAGGCAGCATTCGAAATGAAGGAGAGAGAAGGAGGTAAACAGAGAGAGATAACAAAGGGAGAGGCATTAAGAGAAATGAGAGAGAAGTAGGGAGAGATTTAGCGGGAGGTGATGGCCGAGTGACATTGCCGCTGGACGAGTATTCCAGAGGCCCAGGGTTTTCTCCCGGTCACGCTCTGGGGATGCGGGTTGGAATCTCGCCATGGCAGATGGTAGAATTTGAATTCAATTCAAAAAATCTTGAATTGAACGCCTAATGATGACTATGAAACCATTTCCGATTGTCATAAAAACCCACCTGGTTCACTATGTTCCTGCAGGGAAGGAAATCTGTTGTACTTACCTGGCCTGGCCTACATGTAACTCCAGTTCCGCAGCAATTGGGTTGACCCTTAAATGTCCTTTGAACAAGGGCAATTAGGGTTGAGCAATAAATGCTGGCCAAGCTAGGGACACTCACATCCCATGAATGAATAAAAAAAGATGAAGATACAGTGAAGGGAAGAGATGCAGCAAGATGAAGACATTGAAACTGAGAAATGAAGAGAAAAAATTAAAAAGACAGCGAGTAAATCAGAGGCAGAGACTGTGACAGAAATAGAGACAGAGAGGGTAAAACATATGGAGATACAGGGAGATAAACAGGAGGGAAGGGAATGATAGAAATCAGGGAGATAAACAGTGGGAGAGACAGTGAGAGAAATGAGGGAGGGGCGGAGACAGGGAGGGAAGCAGATGAAGACATATTGAAGGGAAGAGATGCAGAAATATAGAGACAATATAGACTGAGCAACGAAGAGAGACAAACAAAGAGAAACCGGCATAGACAGTGAGGGAAACAAAGGGACATAGTGAGGAGAACAATGCTCGAAAGGGAGGCAGGAATTCAAGGAAGGGAAAGAAAAATAACATAACATAGGACGCGATATGGAAAGGATGATTTCCAATAGGCACTTGGCCTCCTGGATTACTAAAGCAGCCTCATAACCGCCATGTTATCGTACCCGTACCCGCTGCAGTAAGTGCACAGAGGCGATTAGGGAGCTCCAATTACTGGAGCAAGATACTGTTGCACGATTATGTCGCATTTCTCGAGTTCTTCTTATTATTATAATGTATTTTAGTGCAGGTGAATTTTTACACGCGGGTTAATTCAAACTTTACTTTAAATCCGGGCGGCCCCCTTGTTTATTTTAATATTTCGGCCATTAATGCTTAAAAGAAGCTTGCTTTAACGAAATGAAACAACCGAGATCCCTATGGGACGCCGAGTCTTAAATATCAACACAGGCAACGGATGTAAATAGGACGCCTGCAACGTTTGGGATTTGAATATAAAAGTTTCCATTTTAATGCCGCCTCTGAGTTGCGGTTAAATAATGTATGTTTTGCCGCTGCTCCTATTAATTGAGCACTTTTCTGAGCTAATTGAAATGGGATACTGAGATAAATCGGATTTTCTGCACTCTGAACTTAGGGAAATCGGGAGAAAGAGAAAGAGGCAGAGAAAGCGTGTGTGAGGGAGGGTCAGAACCAGTGAAAGGGGAGATAGAGCCACAGAGTCCGAAAGTCAAAGCGTGACAGAGAGATCCTGAGACCAAGAGAGATCCAGGGAAACCGAGAAAGGCAGGTTGGAAGAGGAAGTCAACAGCAATAATGTGTCCAGAGCTAACACTGATTGGTGCCCAACTGTCATCTGTTTTGAGAGACCAACCAATCTTGTCGCTGGGAAACGCCCCTCAGTTTCTCAGTAAGTGAAGCCTGCTCCTGATCTGAATTTCCTCTTTAATATCAAAACAGAAGTGTCAACATATTTCAAATCTTATTTATTTCTTCCGAACTCTAATCCTGTCACCAATGTGCTCCCGATGTTCCTTACTGCTAATAATGGTTTTGCTGCCCGGTGAGTCAATGTTTAAATGGTCAGTGCCTGTTCGTTGTGTTATATTCACTCCCAGATATTTGACACATTCCGTGTTTTGTTGCAGGAACAAATGGTAAAGATTAAGTATCCCAGGATCTCCCTGAATTAACGGTTCTGGAAGGACAGAGCATAAAACTGGATTGTAATTACTCTACAGCTGCCGTTCCAACTCTGTTCTGGTACATCCAATACCCAGGAGAAGGTCCGAGATATTTAATGAGGATACATAGCTCGGGTGGTGCAGATACGTCTCCAGAATTCCCAGGCAGGTTCTCTGCTGCTTTGCACAAAGGAAACAAAACGGTTCCTTTAAATATCGCCGGGGCTCTTCTCTCCGACAGCGCCGTGTATTTCTGTGCCATGAAGTCCACAGTGCTGCAGAGATATAGCGGATGTCGCACAAAAACCCCACTGGGCGTTCCAGTTAGTGCTTAGAAGTGGGCGCCCTCACACCGACAAACAGAAGCAATAACTCAGCCTGTGAGAGCCACAGAGCCTTTAATAAAATATCAAAACAAAGACAACGCCGAAGAAGAGCGGGTGAGCAGCAACTGAGGGATTACATTAGTTGACTTTAACTTGCAAATATACTAAAAATGAATTCCACAAATAAATTTGTATTGCGCTAACTCACATTTAGTCTTTTGATGATCTTTCCTTGCCTTTCTGAACTCTTATGAAGCCTTTTCCCTTTCTCCACTCTCTCATTCTAGTCAAAGCCTGTACACAGTGTCCATTTGATCAGAGTATTTTTCTGGTTCAGTAACAGTGAAGATATGAAGACATTTCACCAGTTTGTGTTTGCGCCCTTTAAAACAAGACCCGAGCACAGGTTTCGAGTGTCTGTTAAAAGTTTTCTGGCACCATTAACAAACCAGTGTTTCTGCCTTGTAACAACGAGACCAGAGGATCCAGTCCCATCCCTGCCCCTAACTGCGTAACCATCCCCCTTATAAGGACACTGGCCGTAGCCCAGCTCGCGTTGTTTCCATTCGCTGACAGCCGGCTCCTACCTACAGGTCTTCAAGCATCATTGGGGACACAAAGAAGTGAGGTTAGAGGATCCTGAGACTCATCAGAAGATACTTGATGATGCAAATTAAAACGAGTTTCTCCTAATCACACTTTCCAACTTACAAAACGGAAAGCAACAATGCAGCCACCCAGCATCTGGGTAGAAATGAGGAGGGTTGGTGGGGGGGGGGGGGGGGTGGGAGGTGGATGGTTGGGGGTGGCGAGGAGTGAGGCATTTCGGACAGGTAATTAAGGAACAAACACATTTCGTCTCTTTTCCGAATCAAGGTTTCAATCCGAATTCTAAACAACCTCCAATCAGGTAATTTCCTGTTTGCGCATGCATTTCAGATCTGAGCCCTGGAGAATTTGTCACTCAGCTACTGTCCTCAAATGATTTGACCGAAGAGAAGTGGCTGCTTTAAGTATCATCTGTGATATTTCTTGTGGAGAACTGTGTTTTATTCTGGTACTGGTTGGTATTTGCAGGGAAAGTCTTACTCATGTTTTCAGGCAATCGGTGAGACAAAAAAGAAAATAGCACCAGCACCGTTCAGGCGGCCAGACCTCTCTCTGAGCGGAGAAACTGGACTCTGAAGAGCTGATCAGAAGCAAGACTCACAGCCGGAGCTTATGGTGAAAAGTACTCTCATCCCCGTACTTTGTGCTGTGCCTGACAGGTTCTGTCTGATGGAGTTGGTGACGCGTGACTTTCTAATCAGAATGCTTGGGTTTGTTTGTCCCTCTGTTGGCGGATTCTGTTTAATTCGGCTGAGAATCGAGGCCATCGAGTGGGTTTCGGGTTTATTGATTTACATATCAAAACACCAATGCCATGTATTTTTTCCCAGAAATTTAAATTGGATCTAATCAGGCTCAGTCCTTATTTGTTGTTAATGTTTATGGCAGAAAGTAATGAGAATCCTTTATAAATCACTGTTTAGCCACCAATGAACTACCATTTACATGAATGTCAAAATATTGGAGAAAGTAAACTGGAATGGCACCAGGGGTGACGGCCTTTAACGTGAGCAGGCTAGAGAAACTGTTATTAGTCTTCTTATGTCAAATGATTCAAGGAGACATTTAATTGAAATACTGAAAATGATAAGAAATTTGATGCAATAGGTTGCGCATAACTGTTTCCATTAGCAGAAAATTCGAAAATCCAAGCGCACCAATTTAAGAGGAAAAAATATAGGGAAAGATTATTACACTGTCATTTGTTCAGAGTTGGAACCACTGCTATGTGGAAAATGCGGGGACGAAATGTGAGTTTGATCACTCTTTCAATGAGGCATAGACACATGATATGCCTATTGGCCTCAGTCCTTCCTCTAAGATTCTAAACCCTTCCTGTTCCTCCCATTTTGTTTGTCCTCAGTCAGTTGAACAGTAAGTAGGTGCAGGATGGTCAGAGACTCCTGCAGATTCAACCGTCGCTCTATCCGCTCTCCCAATTCGGGGTGCAGCCGAGAGTCACCGCACACCACTCAATATTTAGGCTGCGGTATCCTCGCCCACAGCTTCCGTTTGCTGCTGTCACTCTGACCGAATTGTGTTATTGGAGAGATTGCTGCCGCTGGTCCATTTCTGTCATTGGTTGGATCAGCAATGCAGTTGGACGGGAATCTGTATTTCTGCTCGGACAGTGGATTACTCGCATTGCAAAGTTACAGACTCACGAAGTAACATGGGAGACCGTCTAGCTCCGCTCCTCATCATTATCTCACTTCCCAGTAAACATTTCCTTCACAGTGAAACTCCATTCTCCCCTTGACTGCTCTAACCCGGATGTTACTGTTGGTTAAAAAAAAATGGTCATGGTGATGACGATTATGTTTATTAATATAAAGCTAATGCTGATTGTTGTTATTGCTATTGTTTTGTATTAGAATGGAGCCACCAAGACACAATGGAACAACCGGTTGCTGAAATAACGGCAGAAGACGAAATGTCACACGAACTTGCACCTTGGAAACAAGCGATTCTAACCTGAATGTGCACTGGTACAGTCAGCGTCCCAAGCAGCCTCCACAATGCATGCTTCATATTCTGGAAGGGAAACGATCCAGACGCACAGACATCACAGGTCGCTTTTCAGCTTCATTAAATAAAATAGCCAAGATTACCGAGCAAATGATCTGCAGTACCCTAATCTCTAACAGCGCGGTATATTTCTGTGCCATGGAGCCCACGCTGCTGCACAGATACAGCGGGATCCGTTCAAAAATCCCACACTGAGTTCCAGTTAGTGCTCCTGCAGAGGGCGCTCTCACACCGATAGGTAGGACTAATAACCCCGACTCCACAGAGTGAGCCACAGGCACCGTCGTAAAATTGGAACAGAAGACAACCCCTTCAAGAGCAGATAATGACCACTTCAGCGCTCATATTAACGTGCGATTTCAACTCGCATAACTATGGTGCCTTAGCTCACCATTTTTTTCTTTGGATGATTTTCCCTGCCGATTGTTTTTTTTCACCCGCTGTCTCCACCCGTTAATCAAAAATTCAGACATTCCTTCTGCCATTTTCTCCAGACCATTGATACTTCTTTGTACATTAACTCAGGACTACTCTACCCCAACTGTCCATAGATTCAGCCCCAGTATTATCCGAGGTTGCTGATGAAGATTTCGTTTACTATTGAATAAGTTACTAATCCTGACACATACGTGTTCACCCTGCTCTCCCCCAATATGGAATGAATACGAAAGTGCCGCGGCATTTATTGTGAGATAGGGTTATATCATTTTCGAAGGGGACATTATTATTGACGTCAGCTCCCTACAATTCGATTCGATGTGTGACGGCACTTCCTGCTGTGGCCCCGCTCACAGCGCCCGTTTGCTGCCATCGCTCTGACCGGCTTTGCCTGCCCTGTGTTATTGGAAAGATGGCTACACTGTTCTCTGTTTGGCATTGTTTGGACCAGCAGTACAGTGAGCGGAGCTCGGCATTTCTGTTCTGACAGAGGATTTCCCGGACTGCAGCATTGTAGAAAGAAGGACCATCCTGCAGAACCATCTCACTCCATCCCTCAACATTCTATCACTTCTGAATAAGTATTTCCTTCCTAGTGAAATTCCATGATCCCCATGACTGCTGTAACCCAGCTGCAATTATTGACATGCTGATGATGTTGTTGCTGATCATGAGATCATGACTCTTATTAATATTTACGTCTTAATGGAGCCAGTAAGACACGGTGGAACAGTCGACAGCTGAAATCACGGTTGAAGAGGATCGTAACATCAGCCTAACCTATACCTTCAAATCAAGGTGTTCTCATGGTCACGTATTCTGGTAAAGCAAACACCCCTGGCACCCTCCACAGTACGTGTTTGATCTCTATGGAGGAAGAACAAACTGGAACCCCAAATTTACTCATCGATTTTCGTTCAGATTTAGTAAAACTACGAAATCACCGAGTAAATGATCGGAAAAGCCCGACACCGCCGTGCATTCCTGTGCCAGGAGTCCCGACACGGCTGTAGAAACATAGCGGACACTGGGAGAAGTCCTACACCAATTATTTCTCATCAGAGGGCGCTCTCACACTGCAATTATTCACCCTTAAGTGTAGGTCATAGGGGTCCTTCCAAAGCTGCAACAAAACACAAAATGCAACATTCTGAAGTTCATTTTTACAATTATATTTACCCGTGATATGAACTTTTATTTATCCTTTCATTGGATGTGGGCGTCGCTAGCAAGGCCAGCATTGTCGTCCATCCGGAATTGCCCTAGAACTGACTGACTTGCTAAGCCATTTCAGAGGGCTGTTAAGAGTCAACCACATTGTTGTGTGTCTAGAGTCACATGTAGGACAAACTAGGTAAAGTGGCAGATTTCCTGGACATTAATGAACCGGATGAGCTTTTAGAACAATTGATGATAGTTTCATGGTCACCATCAATGAGACTTTTGTTCCAGACTCATTAACGCCATCAGCTGCTATGTTAGGATTTGAGCCCATGTCCCCAGGTCGTTAGTCTGGGCCTCTAGATTACTAGTCCAGTGACATTGTCACTACGCCACCGTCTCTCCACAGAGATTGTAATAACCTCGAAATTGCAATAAAATAAACTTTACAAATGAAGTTGTGGAGCCTTGACTGATCCTAACTCTTTCGGTATCTTTTCCCAGTCAATTTCTTCTCTCCCCTGGTTTCCACTCTTCATTCATAAACGGTTAACGTTAATTGCCCCAGTCTTTAGATTGACGATAGCAAATTTTTGTTTCTGCTTGGCATAATAACTCAGAACTGCAGCAACCCGGCTTCCCACAAACAGGGACTGTCAGGTCAGGCCAATGAATAACCAGAGGATCTGTCAAACTCTGTCTACCGACATCTGAGCACGTCTCAGAATATCCATCAGATGGCGACAGATCACAATATCCCTCTTGTGCATTACAGCAAAGCATTAAGTTCAGTTCTGCCGAAGGGTCATGAAGACTCGAAACATTGACTGATTTCTTCTCCACCGATGCTGCCAGACCTGCTGAGTTTTTCCAGGTAATTCTGTTTTCATTAAGTTCAGTGTGCTGTTTCTCTAAAAAAGCCTAGTGTCTTTGCCATAAATCGAATTCAAAGTGTTGAAATCTTGCCCAAAATTTGTTGAGAAGGTGCAATAATCATCACAAAACAACATGCACATGTCGAAGGATTGGAACCTGATATTAAACAGAGAGCAGAGTAATTGGGTAGTAAGTGTGGATACTGGGGAAAGAATGTGAAAATATGACTGAAAGACCCTGAAGTCTTTCACTGTAACGGCTTCGTGAACGTTACAAGGAAAGGTTTTCCTGGTGGCTGGTGTTGAGTTCCAGTTAATGAGATCTGATATTACATGTCCCTTGGGGCCTGTGAACCTGCTCTTTGAGATTTGGCCCTGTACATTTGAATAAATGAGCGTTAAATCGCTCTAAAGCCCAATCTCTCTTATAGCAAATCCAAAATAAGAGGGTTATGGTTGATTAAATAAACGATAATAGACACAGAAAAGGACTCTAATTAACCAGATATAATTTAATCATTTTAAACAGAAGGTGACGTTGAGCGAATGCCTGCTTACATCAGGGGAGGACTTTGATCTTTAAGTCTGTTCAATTGCCTGTTCAGTAACAACACATATCGCTGTTCTAATATGACAGATCTATAAACCACTCTGACAAAATCTATAATCATAATTAGTTTAATGGTTAAGTGGTTCATGAGTAAAATCTCACTGGACCACGGTCCTCTGCATACTGCTGGTAAGATTACAATCAGTGTAGAGATCAGATTGTGCGGATTTAACTAGATCTACGAATAGTCCTGTGGTTGACAGTTACAATAACCAGACATGGAGTTAATTGTCACCATCTCTTCTGTAAAACGGAAACATTCCCCGTACAAAGTCATTGACTGTAGTCCAGCTCTGGGTGTTTGCATTCACTGACAAAAGGAAATGAGGTGAGAACATCCTGAGGCATGACAGCAGATTATTGAGGGTTGGATTTAGAACGGGTCGCTTCAAATATCCAATTCCCCTTTTACAGAGCGGACAGCGACAATGCGGCTACTCAGCATCTGGGTTGTGCGGGGAGCATTTCTGACAGGTAATTGTGGATCACACACATTTCACTTTTTCTCTCATTTTTCAAACATGGTTTAAAATTGAATTTTAAATAATTGTAGGTTTGATCTGCTTCTGTTTTGAACATGTTTTTCAGATCTGAGTCATGGAGTTCTGTCACTCAGCCTTTGTCCTCAGATATTAAATCAGAAGGAGAAGAGTTGACTTTAAGCTGTACCTATGATACCACATGGAGCGACTATTATTTATCCTAGTACTGGCAACACCCAAACGCAAAGCCTGACTTTATACTGTGGAAATACTCGAACGGTGGTGAAGATAAAGCAGATTTTGCTAAAAGCCGTTTCTCTGCAGAGCTTCAGAGCGCGACTAAACTCACCAGCTTAACCATCTCGCAGCTGACTGACTCTGCCGTGTATTACTGCACTATCACACTCACAGCGATGGAACGCAGTCTCACACCTGTACAAAAACTGTCTTTAGGCTGTGTGTGGGAGCTCCGGTCTGATGGGGTTTGTACAGAATCTCTGGCAGATGTAGCCACAATGTTCAGCGGCGCTGTCAACCGCTCAAACACAAACCGAGGGGAAACCACATTCACCTCGGATCAAACTGTCACCAACTGTTTGCAGGAGCGGCCAAGAGAACAAACTGCAGAATCCGATCGGACCGACAGATCATCACAGAATCAGATTTGAAGATACCCGTTCTAATCCCCACTCTCAATAACTTGTTGCTATGTCTCAGGATGCTCTCACCTCACTTCCTTGTGTCTTCCTTTGTCGGTGAGATCCGTCGGTGGGGAACTGACTGACATTGAATGGAAACACCCCGAGCTGGACTACAGTCAGATAGGGGAATGGCTGGACTTTTAGACCCAGGTGTGAGGGGAATCAAATCCTGGTCTGTTCATTATCACCAGCAAACTCGAGAATGTTAACTCGGGATTGGGATCAAAGGTTATCCGAGTTAGATGGGACTGTGGAAATCGAAACACAAGAGGATCAGCCATGATCTTATTGAATGGCGGAGCAGGCTCGAGGAGCCGAATGGTCTACTCCTGTTCCTATTTCTTATGTTCTTATGCTCTTAATCGTGACAGAAAACATTCCAGCATTAAGGGAACATTCTGAAGCTTAATGGTCAGTGGGGGAGCTCTGTACCTGGGGTTTGTTGTAGAAATCATAGTCACAAACTGGTGAACGCTGCTCATTGTGTATAAACTGTCTCTGATTCATCAACACACTCTGATCAAATGATTTCTGTGTACAGGCCGCGGTCAAAGACTGCAGCAAACTGACAGGGGAGATGGGGAAGGGTTGTTCAATATGACAGACAGGCACAAAAGCTGCACCAAAAGGCAATAAGTAAATGAAAGTCATGAAATAGATCTATGAAAATCGATTATGGTACAAACGCGAGTTGAAATCCGCAGGTGTTCCTCAGCTCTTCTTGTTTGGTGTTTGTTTTGGATGTTTTCGGAAGGTCCCTGTGACCCTCACTGAGGAGGCTGCTTTATCCTCCTGTTTAACGGTGTGAGCGCGCCCTCTAGTGGGCGCTAAATGGAACTCCCAGTGGGGTTTTTGTACGGGATCCGCTCTATCTCTGCAGCAGTGTGGGCTCCATGGCACAGAAATACACGGCGCTGTCGGAGAGAAGAACCCCGGCGATATTTAAAGGAACCGTTTTGTTTCCTTTGTGCAAATCAGCAGAGAACCTGTCTGGTAAGTTTGGAGACCTTTGAACAAAGGTGCTATATATCTTCAGCAAATATTTCGGAGCTTCCCCGCGATATTGGACGTACCAGAACAGAGTTGGGGAACTGTAGGTTGTCGAATAACTGCAGTCCAGTGTTATGCTCTGTCCTTCCAGAATCATTAAATCAGAGAGATCCTGGGACACTGAATCCGCGCTTTTCGTTCCTGAAACACAAATGCAGAATGTTTCAAAAGTCAGGAAGTAAATATAACTAATGTAAACAAACTGACTATGTAGATATATACTCACCAGGCAGCAAGGCCATTATTATCAGTAACGTACATGGTGAGCACATGGCGTCTTGTATTGAGTTCGAGAGAAAATCACAGATTATTCTAAATATGTTGATCCCTCTAGTCTGATATTGAAGTGTAAGCCAGAACAGGATCAGGCTTCACTTATTGAGAAACAGAGGGGCGTTTACCCGGGAGGGGATTGGCTGGTCTGTCAGAGCTGATGACAGTTCCTCACCAATCAATGAGAGCTGTAGGCAGTTGCTTTACCTCTCTCTCTCTCCCTCTTTCTGACATTTTTAGTTTATCTGCCTCTCTGCTGGGTCAAACTCTCCTTAAAATAAATATTCATTCCTCAGCAAAACGCATAGAAATGAATCCAAGTAAACAGGGGGATGAATACAGAATGCGACAAATTTGGCGAGCACGCGGTTACCCGTGAAGACCTCCAGGCGGCGTGACCGTCAGTCTGGAGTTTTCGCATTGAAATCGGACTTAAAGTTAATCAATAGATGCCGTTTCTGATTGTCTCACTCATTGAGGCCATATTGACCACAGGGTATAGGGGCGGCGCGGTAAATATAAATTGGACAGGTACGGAAAGGAAGTATGAAACAAATATGCATTTAAAGCTGAATGAGTGAAACAATTTAGGGGTTCCGAGGCAGACAATGACGAACCAGCAAATAGCGCTGTTAAATTCAAACATTCTGAGCCGGCGATGACCATTGGAGTTAGAAATACCCCAGAGATCAAATAATCCTGAAAAAATAACCTATTGTTATGCAGAGAAAGAGAACTTCATTCCCAGCGAAGGGTCAAGAGCTCTTTGCATTGGGGCAGCCAATCCCCGGGTGAGCCATTGGATGACGTCTGAGGGCAACATCCAATAATATGCCGACTGGTGAGAACGTCACTCATCAGTCATTCAATATATGAGGAGAATGTGAACCTCTCCGCTCTCCCACTCCTCTCCACCATTGAGGGTCCTGGAATCGGCAGCAAGTCCCAGTATGGAAATCAGACCCTGATTGATCCGCCTTTTGTCCATCTTCATCGTCATGAACAGAAACCCCCACAAATACCTGTTTCCAGTTGGAGCCCTGTAGCTGTTGATATTGTGTGAGTTTGTTTATCTCATCAGATGCATTGTCTTACCAAATTCTTAATAACCTGTCGTGGTTTGAGCAATTTTTCTTTTGTTCACAGCAGTACAGTGTGAGGATCAGAGCTCCCACCCTGAGCAGGTGGTGTCTAGGGAAGGGGAACGGGTTGAACTGGCATGTCGGCTCTCTGTTGGTACAGGCGATACCGTAGCCTGATAAAGACAAACACTGACAGGGGCTCCGACATTTATCGCCTCCATATACCAGGGGAATATGACCAAAGGACGCTACACACTGTCCTTTGACCGAGCAAAGAAGTCCACTACCATCTCTATAGACAACACAGCTGTCCAGGACGCCGGAATGTATCACTGTGCGAAGCAGGCACAGTGAGTCAAAGAGTGGATCCGGCTGTACAATATCTTGTTCACTGCCGTGCCTCCACTGAGCCTTTAACTTTTCCTCAAACGGGGCCTTTAGAAATGCCGGCGATGTTCAGAAACGTTACTTTCCCATTTTCAAACCTCCGTCTGGATAAAGTTGTAAAATCCCAAGGCTGTTTCTGTAGTTACTGTACCCAGAAACATATTTCGTCCCCACACTCAGAGATGAAAGCGTTGGGAGAAGGTATAAAATATCCCGGAACCGTGAGGAAAGCTCAACCACGCTCACTGTTAACACGGTTCTGCTGTTAGACGCTGCGATGTATTACAGTGCCGTGAAACAAAGAGACGAGTATCTTGTACAAGGATTCATTTGACATGGGGACTGAGGAGACAACCAGCGCGCGGGTTTTCGAAGTGCGTGTGATACAAATAAAATCAGTTTTAAAAATGGCAACTTTCGTCATCAGAGCAATTTAATAGAACAAAATAATATCTTCTTATCGGTACGACAGGATTCGACCTGGAAAAAATATAATATAATATAATATAAATATAAACAATGAAACACCAAAGCAATCAGAACAATGAAAGAAGCACTCCTTGCTATTGAGTACAGTTCCTGTACCTACATGTTTACAGCCAGAATCACGAATACTAGATACACCCTTACAGTTCACAGGTTAATAAGCAAACAGGAAACAGCTGGCATTAGATGAACACGAATCGGGTAAACACATTGAGCAGCCGGATAACTAAAGAAACCAATTTAAAGTGACGTGGAATTTCTGCTCTTGGATCGGTTGGAACTGATTGTTGTTCACACGATGTAAGAAGCAATTTGTTGATCTGCTGCTCCCGAACCCAGCGGCTCATATCTGAACATGTCAGTTGCCTGAAGACCAGCAAGCTCCTCTCCTCCATGTGGAGGGAACTGAGGGGAATCCTGTGTTTTCTGACAGTGACTCTGGAAAGGAACATATCAGGCGCTTGGTGTTCAAATCCAGTAAAATTATTTACTAACAGAATGAATGGAGCCCGGAGAAATGTACCCCACAATGGAATCAACATCTTCCGACAAATCCCAGCGGTCTTTTATTGAGATGCATGTTTCAGACAATTAAAATATCTCCAAAGGGAGTAGGGAGTTCAAAAAGAAATGCAGTTTTCTCGTTTTTGCAACTTTTCCTTTAAGGCTTTCTTTTACCTTTGGTTTTCAAACTCGTTATTTGTACTTTCTTTTATTTATTTTTCTTATTTCATTAATATGCTCTCATTGACATGAATTAGCAAAGTTTTCTACCCTTTCCCTCACTCATTTTTCTCTTCTGTTGCCCGTGTGTGTTTCCAATTCTCTTTATTTCGCACTTTTTGAACCCTATCTCTTCTCTATTTTCTAGTTTAAGCTCATTCGCTGTAGCTTTCCATTATTATTACCGGATACCCCAAAACGCAGCAGAGCAGCTACCCCGCTCGGTGTAAGTTTCTGTACGGACTCTCCGTCTGTTAGTTACGCTTCGGACTCACGGCGCAGAGATAGGTGGCCCTGTCTGTCACTCGGGCGGCCCTCACTGTCATGGTGCTGAATTTAGTGCCTCCCCGGGTTGAAGCAGTGATCCTTTCTTCTTAAATGTCTCACTTGTGGCCATCACCAGATGCTGGAGGGGCTGATTCGGGCGATGTCTGTCCCAGCAGTGAACGGAGCGGTAGCGGAGCAGTTCATGGATGCGATCCCCGCTTTACGGAGAACCAGCCGCCCAGGGAGCTGCACCACCTCATCCTCACTTGTCACATCCGTGGGGAGAAGTGTGTAAACCAGCACGAAAACTCGGTAAATCCGGAACATTATTGGACCGGATGAAATGCTGGTAGAATGAATTGTTCACGGAGATCGGGTTAGAACTAGGACACGGATATTATATTATATTATATTATATTATATTATATTATATTATATTATATTATATTATATTATATTATATTATATTATATTATATTACATCGAGGAAAATTAACAACCAGCTAAACACCCGCTTCAGGTCCAACTCAGAGGTTTCTTCGAATAAAAGTAAACTAAAAAGCCTGTGCTCCCGGACCTCCCTCATTCGGTGCTTCTTACGACCTGCAGCCTACACAGTATCTCGACTCACACGCGGTACCCCACACTTCGTCTCTCTGCAGGATACCAGCTCACACTCTAACTTCAGACCGGGCCGCCCACACTCAGTGTTTCACACTGCCCTCTTGTGGCGTTTACTACTGATTGCGAGGTGCTTTTATTGCTGCTGAATTCGACAAGTTGTATTTCATAGGAGGGTTGTAAATGGGAACAGATTTTTCCTCCTTCTTGGTGCTGTTCATTTATCCAGATAGATCCTAATCCCCGCCTTCCTTTGCAAAACCCAACATCTACAGTGTGTTTCTCTCCTCCAGTCTAATTTGATTATTCCTGTCATAAAATATGCTTTTATTTATTGAGCCTTTACCTTTCCCAGGGCTGTGCATAGTGACAGCTTCTTGCTGCTGTTTCAATATATCAACAGTAGTAATAACATTGGTAAATGATAATCAAAGAGCGAAATAAACTCTTTCATTCATTTAGCATTTTTCACTATTACTGAAGACTCGAAGGGCTTATAGCCATTGAAGCAATGATTGAAGTGTGGTCATTGGTTAATGTAGGGAATATAATGTTTAATTTCCATTCGGCAACTCTCACATACGACAATGTGACAATTACCAAATAACTTGTTTTTGTGATGTCGATTGAGGGATAAACATTGTTAATTCTAAAGCTCTTCTTCGATACAGTATCATGAGCCATTTTACATTCACCTCAGCAGAGTTTCAGACTCGGGTTAATGTCTCATCGAAAAGACGTCACCTCCGGCGTTGCATTTCACCTTCAATGATGCGCCTGAACGTCAGCCATGATTTTTGTGCTCAATCCCTGGAGTGAGATTGAACCCAGAACCTTGTGATTCAGCTGGGAGTCTGGTACAGACTGATCGAGGACTGACAATATGTAAGAAAATATAAAAGGTCATATACCAATTTCAAAGCAATGGTGCTATTTTTCAAAGTTCTTTGCCGCCTTCTGGACTCAAGACTGCGTTCAATAATCATAGATCATGACCTTTGCCTCCATCTTATTCATGTTTCATTTTTTTGCTGGTTCGGCCTTGTCTCGTTTCTTTCTTTATTCCTTTGGTTGGCTGCTACGGAACCATACACCTCATTTGGAGAAGTCATTAGTTTGTTTAGAATACTCATTCCCATTTTCTTTGGCTTTCTAAAATTATTTGATGGGATGTTGGCGTCGCTGACAGGACCAATTTGTTGCCCATCCACAATTGCCCTTGAACCGAGTGGTTTTTGAGGCTATTTCAGAAGGCAGTTAAAATCCAGCCATATTGCTGTGGGTGTGGAGTCCCATGTAGACCATACCCGATAAGGATGGAAGATTTCCGTCCCTAAAGGATATTGTTGAACTAATAAATGTTGCTTTCATGGTCACTATCACAAAACTAGCTTTCGTTTCCAGATTTTGTGATTTAAATTTAAATTTCACCACCTGCTGTGTGGAGGGTTTTAAACCGGTGCGCGACACCCCTGAGTCGCTCAATTACCAGTGCAACAACATAACCACTACGCTACTGTCTCCCTATTAAATATACCCACTACCACAAAGCAGGCAACGAGGGTCAAAACGAATAAAAGCAAATAGAACCTGTGGGCGGGTGTGCCTGTGCAGGGTTACTGCCAGTTGTCTCTATAATGCCCAAGAGCTAACAGGGAGGAACTGCGCCCTCTATCGGCATCTCTTAGAATTTTGCACAATCAGAACAAAGAGAAAAATGAAAATTTATCCGTGGCAGAATTCAATGACCAGCTTTAGGCAACATTTTCAGAAAATTCAACTGTGCAACTATGAAGGATATATGAGTGATGTTAAAGAAAAGGGAATTCTACTTTGTTTGGGATCCTTTTCATTCATGACTTAATCCAATCTTTAAACTCTGTGCATGACGCTCGTTAGTTTCCATTTTCTTTCATTTATTTTTCCATTCTTGTCGCTTTTTCTGAATTTTGCACTTGCGATTACTGCACCGATTCGCTTTGCTTTTGTCGCTCACTCATTCTGGCTTGCGTGTTTTCTTCCTTTCCCTGCGTCTAAGTTTCCACCTCTCTTCATTTCTGAACACCTTTAAACCTTCACATATCTCCTTCCTTTTGTGCTCAACGACACTCAACCCCGCACCCGCGCCCCGCCCTCACCCACCGCCCCACCCCCCAGGCACATACGGCCCTCGGATTATTATTACCGCCCCACCCACAACGCTGATCTTGGAAACACGGTAGGACGGAGTTCCCACTCTGTGTACGAGCTCTCAGTTTGCGTGTTACACTGTGGCTCACGGTGCAGAGATAGGTGGCGGTGTCTGTAACCCCAGCGCCTCTCACAGTCAGGATACTGAGTTTGTTGTCTTCCGGATTGAAGCAGTAATCCTCCTGTGTTGATCAGTTCCTCGTGTGGCCATCTCTAGATGCTTGGGTGGCTGTTTAGGAAGCTGCCTGTAACAACTCACCGTGTTCACCCCACTGGTGATGGTGCAGTTCATGGATACGATTCCCGCTTCACTAACAACCATCCGCACTGGGCGCTGCGTCACCTCATCTTCACAGGTCACTTCAGCGTAGATCAAAATGGATAAGAAGAAACAGACTCTGCAAATCCGGAGCATTATCAGGCCACATGAAATACCGGCTGAAGCAATTGTCCACGGAGATCAGGTTCGAGCCAGGAAATGGATGTTATGTTCAGAAGATTCAACAAGGAGCCAAGCATCCGCTTCAGGTCAAACTCAGAGACGTCTTTGTCGAACTAACGAAAGAAGCCGAGCCTTGATGTTTACCGCTTCAGGATTCACACTAACACCGGTTCACACTGCCTCTGAGCTCATATCTGGCCACCTACAATGACTACCTCATAGTGACATCGTCTCACACTGTCTCTGAGCTAACACGGGGCCGCCCAAATTCAATATTTCTCACTGGTTCACACTGCGCTCTGGTGGTGTGCGCCGGTAATTGCATGCTGCAATTGTTGATATGAATTCCAGCCAAGCTGCAGTTCAAATGATAGTTGTAAATGAAAGCAACTATTCCCGCCTCTCTGGTATAGGTCTCTTAACCGTGGATGATCTACCCCGCCATTTCATCTGAAATGTCCAACGCTTCCATTACATTTTTCTCCTACATACAGGCTGAAGCTTTATTCTACTCTGATCATCCACAGTGTGACAAGAGGAATGTCCTGATATTGATCTAAAATCTCATTTTATGGTTTGAACTGGCGTGTTTCCCCATATGGATGCAGTGCGATCTTTCCCGCCGAATATTTACACCCTACCACTGACAACTCATAATAATAAATTACGTTGGACGAGACAAAACTCCTGCTCATGTTAAAATTATTTGTTCCTCCCACGCCCGTTTCTTAATCACCTTTTCTTCAATGAAGTTACTGAACACCTTTGAGAGTCTGGAATTCGCCCCAACACTGAGCACATATAGACCCTCAGTGCCCTCTAGTGGCTGTGACATGGAATTGCAAGGTAGGACTTTCCAGCACTTGTTTGCTTTCCGAATTCCAGATTCCTTTCGACAATTTCCAAACCTAACCTCCGCGCACTGTTTTTTTTTCATATTTATGATTCATCTTTGCATTTTTGCCGTTAGCTTTTGCTGATGAATCTGATTCCTTATTACACCTTCGCCAGGACTACCATTTGTGTATTTACTTGTCCCATTCCCACAGCACTTCCCCTGGGGCACGATCCCCCATGTCATTTAACCTCTCCTGCCTTGCACACTATTATAGACCTGCCGCTTTGCTATTTGTGCGCTTCCGCCTCAGCCAGCATTTGTGCTTGCCTAAAATCCGTTCTATTTGTACCTATATTTTCCAGTTCTGATAAACCTAACCGAATAAAACTTTGACTCTGTTTCTCTCTCTAAAGCTGCTGTCGGTCCTGCTGAGCGTCAGCAGAATTTGCATCTTCATTTCGGACACTATACAGTTCCTATCACAATGAGGGAGGCCATACGACCAATTCCGTCTCAATAATTCGGAGATGCTCTAACTCCCTCCCCCAATGTGCCCCCAAACATTTCCTTAAAATAGTTAGGTAACTAGTCGGCTTCCATACCAGCTGGGAATTTATTTCGCACATTCGTCACTCTCTGTGAATTTGATTCATGGAGATTCTGTCATCAACCCACCCACTGTTAAGACAGAAGGAGAAGCGGTGACTTTGAACTTTACCTATAATGCTGCAAGGGGCAGCATTTCGAATTTGCATTGGTACCGTCAACATCGTGAAACACAAATAGAGTTTATTTTTATTAAATATCCTAGTAGCTCTGAAGATAAAGCTGATTTTTCCAAAACACGTTTTTTCTGGATAAGTCGACAGTTCGACAAAATTTACACTTTAACCATCTCTGGGTGCAGCTGAGCGACATTGCAGTTTATTACTGCTCCTTGGGACTCAAAGTGATAATGACAGCTTAATCCTCTTACAGAAGCTCCCGCCACTACGTACGACAGTGGTTCTTCTTGCCAACTCCAGTTATAATGCAGAACAATTGTGAAGACCAGGACTAAATAATTATTTAGAAATCTGCCATTGGCTTCTAGTAAATTACGATATCAGCCATAACTGTCTTTAATTGGTGCACATTACACTGAGTCCCCGACATTCTCTGAATTCGTTTCATAAAGTTTACAAGCACTCGCTACCAGATGGCAGGCGAAAGAAGTTCAGCTGTTGGTTTGATGGTCGGAACGGATTACAGATTGAGAGTTTTTTTTATTATTTACTTATTTATGGGCCAGCATTCATTGCCCATCCCTAGTGGCCCTTGAGATGATGATGCTGCCTTCTTGAACCGCTGCAGCCCATGTGATGTAGGTACACCCACAGTGCTGTTAGGAATATAGTTCCAGGATTATGACTCAGCGACAGTGAAGGAACGGAGATATATTTCCAAGTCAGGATGGTAAGTGGCTTGGAGAGGAACTTCCAGGTGGTGGTGTTCCCATCTATCAGCTGACCTTGTCCTTCTAGATGGGAGAGATTACGGGTATGGAAGGTGCTGTGAAAAGAAGCTTGACCTGTTTATTTAATTACTTAATTTTCAATTCAGAAATCAACATCCAATGAATGTCTGTGGTTCTGTTGATTAACTAATAAATTACTGTGAACACGTTTATTTTTAATATAAGTATGCTGTGAATATTTCTAATGAGCAACTCATCCAAGGTTGCTGAGCAGATACATTGTCTGCACACTCCCATCCTACAAAAATCGATCAAACAGCCAATATCATCCCTTTCACCATTTAATTCATTTCAAATGTGGCGTTTCTCTATTGACCGCATTGGTGTATTTAAATAACTCAGGACCCACTGGCCGCCTGTATCGGCTGCGGGGCGTTCTCACAGTCAGAGAGCAGCGCCTTTAATTGGGGGCTCCGGCTTCCCTACCTGAACAATATTAGCAGTTTTCCATCTCCGTCCCTGCCTCACAGATTGAACCTTTTAAAGGGCCAACATTAGGTTTAACCATCGCCCAGTACTCAGATGTGAGATTAGCAAATTCACTTTGTCTCTTTCTCCTCGCGCCGAAGGATTCGAGATCCCAGGGGTTGTGAGATCATAGAGTTAATTGAAGACAAAGGAGTTTTAAGCTGATTGGATGTCAACTGATGACGCTGCCAGGAATAAACCAATTAGCAGAGCGGCGAATGTTACTCAATCCATTGCGAATTCTTGACTAAAACAATTTCAGCTTCAGCCTCTCCTGCTCAAATCCGCCGCAAGCTCTCTGCAAATATGTCTCCTGTTACTTTGTATTTATCCCTCACAGCGGCAGCTCTTTTAACCGGTAGGTTCACAAGTTGCACAACTCTGTGTTTCGCATCTTTACTAAACATTACGTTTACTCGGGCAGTTCTCTCAACACATGGGTAACAATGGATCGATCCCAGATGAGTACATCATCCACATCCACTTTGTCTCAACACGGACTTTGACAAACACTCGAATTTTTAACCCATAGATGGTTTTCCGTTTTCGCTCCAAATTACAGGAAACAAAGGCGAAATGTCCGTTAAAGGGAGGTTTATTAAATCGGTTCAAACAGCTTCCCGATACAGCCCCTGAGCTGCGGGAAATCTACATCTGTTTAGCCGCCCTGATTCATTTCTCAGGTTATTGTTCAGGGTAACGGGCCGATTCTGGGGGACACGTAGTGAAGTGACATTGTGTAATTGAATATCTCTCTGGGCTCTTACAGGACATTGTGGAGGAGACTCTGTTTCACAGACACCGGCTGCAGTCACAGTAAGTGAAGGAGACGACGTTCAGTTGCTCTGTAATTTTACAACTACAGACATCGACAATTCTTATCTATTCTGGTACCGTCAGTATCCCAGCGGATCCATGGAGTATCTGCTTCTTAAGAGTAAATACAGCGAGGACACAGAAAGCATTCCGGGGGATCGTTTTTCAGCGGAGTTTGATGTTGTGAATCGCACTGTCCCGCTGAAAGTTACTAAAACAGAACTGAGAGACTCCGCGGTCTATTACTGCGCACTGAGACCCACAGAGACTCAGAGCTGGGCTGAACCTGCACAAAAACTGCCAGAGAGTCTCTCAACATAACCGTGCAGTAGGCAAACAATATGATCAGGGGTGAGTGTGATCTGATTCATGAATTTCCGATTTCTAGTACATTTAATTCTATGATATCGTTCCTTCGTAATACGTATATTATTAAAATATATTATTGCAGGCAGTTTCTTGATGTCTCAAAGTGTCTCACCGTCACTGTTATAATGCAATGTAGAAAAGTGAGCGCTAATTGGACCCAGCATGATTCTACAAACAGTAATGTTTCAATGGCCTATCCGTTCTGGTGACGGTGATTGATGGATAGATATTGTCCAGGGCAATTTCGTTCCTCTTCTTCCAAAACGCAGCCGGAGGCATCCTGTACAATCGATTTAAAATCCGACCGTAAAGCCTGCCCCTCTAACGGTGCACCATTCCCTAAGGGCTGCACTGAGTCATCAGCATTGATCCTGGGGCTCAAGTCTCTGAAACGGGACTGGAAGCTGGAAGCTTCTGATTTAAGGGCGATATGGCTAATACCGGAGCCTCATCTGATAAACAATGGTTTCAGATTAGCCCTTGTGCTGTTAATTCTAAGACACCTGTATCTTTCTGATAGTTAATATATAATGTATATGTGCACATGCAGGTAGCTGAGTGCAAAGATTTATAGAAGTGATCAGCCTGATGATTCACAGGCAGATGGGCAGCGGCCTCTCAGTGATTCTTACAAAGTAGATGTGGAGCGGACGTTTCCCCTTGTGGGGCAGTCTAGAACGAGAGGCCATAGTTTTAGGCTAAGGGGTGGTAGATTTAAATCAGAGATGAGGAGGAATTAATTATTTCAAAGGGCCATGAATCTGTGGAATTCACTACCTCAGAGTGCAGTGGATGCCGGGACGCTGATTAAATTTAAGGAGGAGATAGGCATATTTTTAATTAGTAATGGGTTGAAAGGTTATGGGGAGAGGGCGCGAAATTGGAGTTGAGGCCGAAATGAGATCAACCATTATCGTAATGAATGGCGGGGCAGTCTCGAGGGGCTGAATTGCCTACTCCTGCTCCTCGTTCTTATTTTCTTCTGTTCTTGTGCGGAAAATATCTCTGAACAGACTGGATGCCAAATCCGGGAAATCCCAAGAGGTGGTGACCGCTCATCAACACAATCCAGGAAGGAGGACAGATTGAAATAAAGAAAAGCAAATAAATAATACTTTACTGGTCTATGTGGAAACAAGCGGACAATAAATTTAAACCCTGGAATGAAACATCACTCGACAAGAGAAAGAAAGACGTTTCCTGATGTAGCGCTTTTCCTGACTCAGGACATCCGGAGGCCTTTCCAACCTCAGGAAGTACGTTTCCAGTGTAGGCACTGTTATGATGTTGGAAGCATTATTTCCGCAGAGGGCAGGGGTAATGTTTAATTCTCTGCCAGAAAGGGCTGTTACTCTCACCCTGGAGTAGAGGAATTTGTGGATCCAGGTATTTTCCGGATAATTTGAACTTGCAGCAAATGGCAACCAGAACATCTGGTAACAACATGTCTTTCCCTCTCTGTGTTTTTGACACATTGTCGAATATTGCTTAGAAAAATTATGCTAACTTCCTTATACAGTGATAACGGACCACGAAACACAACGACTTTTCGAGTTCACTCTTTTAGTCTACTGTGTCATTCACCTCCAAATACCGTGCATTAAGAGGGCATTGGCGACATGGACTTGCATTGGATTGGTCCGTGATTATGCTTGGCAAAGTACTGCGGTGTCTCTATGTTGCCTTCTGCATTCTGGCTCATCTGGAAACTCTCCTGTTCTTACCGCCTGCCATTAGGTGTATTGAAAGGATTTACAAGCTGATAATCAACCTGCTTGGCCGCGATATGAACGCACACTGGGCGGCTAACAAGTCCTGAAGTGGGACTTGAACCGGGCACTTCTGACCAAGAGGACAGGGACACTGTCTTTGCTCCGGCATACCGCCTTCTACGCTATAACATCAGTGATCCATATAAAAGCTCTTGCCCTAAATATGCAACCGTTTGCGGTGAATCGTCACGACGCCAAGATATTTCCTGTAATCCACAGCTGTCACCTGTGACAGTGGGGAACTGACGGCTTCGTAAATTTCGGCCAAAGGTAACGTCTTGCAGCGCCATCTGGTGGAAACCTGCCCGGGGAGCAGCGATTCACAATCTATTCTCGAACATTGCTGCAAGACATTGTTGGATAATTATTGTGCCAAATTCCTTTGATTTCATTATTGCCATAACTGCCGTGCTCTTCATTGTTTTGCTTTTTCTATCTTTACTAGCGAATATTAATTCCGAGATTATTTGTCTCAGTTTCTTTGACAAGTCTCCGTCATTAACATGGTAAGCGCTCAATTGCACAGATAAATGAAATTCACATTCATAAATTCATAAATCCAAAGCTGATAAAGTTGGATTGTTCCTTTTGCAATAATGGGAGGCTTGATACGGCTCTAATCAAATAAGGAAAGTGAATGATGTGTTTTTTCCCATTGAGGATTAATCTCTATGTTATAAAATTATAAATCCTAAAGTGCTGTGTATATTATGTTAAATTGCACGGATGAAGCGATTTACACTTTTCTTCACTGATTTCAGTTTTGTTGCTTTCATTCTTGGAGCCCATGGGCTTATTGTCTTCTCAGTCACCAGGTCGATTGAGTTACTCCGCACATTTTTGTTTTACCGTGTTTCACTGCACTGTAATACACTGCAGCGTCAGACAGCCGAGCTGTATTAACAATGAGAGTGGTGGATCCTTTCTCACTATTCACAGATGCTGCAAACATTCCCCGAACTCTTTCATCTCTGAGTGTGGAGACGAGATACTTGGGAGCTTGATTGGAGAATTACCTGTACCAGAAAACAAAATCATTTGCAGCGAAAGTGGCGTTGTGATGAAGCGAAATGGTTTGTCCTGCAGTCCTCGGGTAAACTAATATATGAAATGCCTCCGAGTGACAAGAAATGGCTGTCAAAACAAACAAAAAAAAAATAACAATTTATGTAAGGAGAATTAAATAAAATGGTGGGTGGATATAGGAATAATAAACTCGTCTATCTATCTATCTATCTATCTATCTATCTATCTATCTATCTATCTATCTATCTATCTATCTATCTATCTATCTATCTATCTATCTATCTATCTATCTATCTATCTATCTATCTATCTATCTATCTATCTATCTATCTATCTATCTATCTATCTATCTATCTATCTATCTATCTATCTATCTATCTATCTATCTATCTATCTATCTATCTATCTATCTATCTATCTATCTATCTATCTATCTATCTATCTATCTATCTATCTATCTATCTATCTATCTATCTATCTATCTGCCTCTCTGTCTAGCTGTCTAGCTGTCTAGCTGTCTCTATTTCTGCCTATCTATCTATCTCTCTATCTCTCTCTCTCTCTCCGTGCTTATTTTTCTTACTTTCGCATATGGATCTATCTAGGTATCTGAGAGTCAGAACTCTTTTTATCTCAATCGCTTTACTTGATGTGCTGTAGAACCAAACAGAGAACATTTTATTTTAAATATTTTGACATTCTGTGTCTACAGTAACAGTGAGTGGATTTTGCAACTTTATCCAGATTGAAGCTTACAAAAGGAAAAAGTAACTTATCTGAATATCAGCGAACTTCCTAAAGGTCCTCGTTTGAGGAAAGGTTAATGGACAGAGGGTGAAACACGACAACAAACAAGATATTGTCTAGCTGGATCCGCCCTTTGTCTCATTGTGTCCCCATCGCACAGTGAAACATTCTGGCGTCCTGGGCCGCGGTGCCATCTATAGAGATGGTAATGGAATACTTTGCTCGGTCAAGGGAAAGTGTGTAGCGCCATCTGGTCATATTTCTCTGGTATATGGATCCAATAAATGCAGGAGCTCCTGTCAGTGTGTCTATGTACCAGGCTACGGTACCGCCTGACCAACAGAAAGCCGGAAGCCCAGTTCTATCTGTTCCCCTTCCCTATACATCACCTGCTCAGGGTGGGAGCTCTGATCCTCACACTGAACGGCTGTGAACAAAAGAGAAATCACTCACAAACTAGACGGTATTAGAGAGATTGGTAAAACAAGGCATAAACTCACACTGGTTCCGATTTCCTTCTCAAAAGGGTATTGGCGCTTGTTTTTACAACAATCGACATTGGCTTCATAATAATCAGTAGAATTTCAAACGCATATTTTTTATTGAATTCAAATACTGCTATCTGCTATAGTGGGATTTGAACCCAGGTTTTACCAGAACACCATCTTCGATCGCTGGTTTACTAGTCCAGAGACAGTGTCACTACTGTCAACCCTCAAGAATTGCCTTTTGACACAATTTCGGTGCCTGTATGTCCTACTTAACAGCACCTCCCCATCTCTTCTGACAGTTCACGGCAGTCGTTGACCGTGGCCTGTCGACCGGGTTTATTTGACCAGAGTATTTTTCTGGGTCAAAAAATGTTTATGTAAAATAGACAGCTTTGGCAAGGTAGTGACTGTGACCTCTAACTCAAACCCCAAGTGCAGAGCTCCTTCAATGACCATTGAGCTTCAGAATGTTTCCTTAATTCTGGAATGTTTTCTGCTCCTGTTAACAACCCCGAGTGTTCTAGTGATAATTAACAGACCAAGACTTCATTCCCCCCACATCCTTCTCTAAAGGTGCAGCCATTCCTCTATCAGGACACTGACTGGGCCCCAGCTCGGGGTGTTTCCATTCAATGTCATGTCGACAGCTCACCATCGATGGACCTCACAGACCAATGCAGACACAAAGAAGTGAGGTGAGAGCATCCTGAGACATGACAGCAAATTATTGAAGGTGGGGATTAGAAGGGGTATCTTCAAATCTGATTCTGTGATGGACCTATTGGTCGAATCAAATCCTGCAGTTTAAAGCAAACTGGAAACAGTTTTGTGACAGTTTCATTCGAGGTTGATTTGGTTTCCTCGAGGCTTCTGTTTGAACGACTGACAGTCAGATCTGCATCTGCCGAGACTCTATATAACCCACAACTGACAGGAGCTAGAATCTATTATTAAAAGCAGTTTTTCTGCAAGGGTCAGACTGCTTTCCATCACTGTGAGTGTGAGAGCGCAGTAATACACGGCAGCGTCAGTCAGCCGCAGACCCGAGATGGTTAAACTGGTGAATTTATTCGAGGTCTGGAGCACTGCAGAGAAACGGCTTTTGGCAAAATCTGCTTTTTCTTCAGTACCACTCGAATATTTCGCCAATATAAACTCAGGCTGTGAGTCTAGGTGTTGCCAGCACCAGTATAAATAACAGCTGCTCACTGTAGTATCATAGGTGCAACTTAAACTCACCGCTTCTCCTTCTCTCTTCACATCTGAGGACAGCGGATGAATGACAGAATCGCCATGATTCACTTCTGAAAAACATGTTCAAACAGAAACAGATCAGATAGAGGACTGTTTAAAATTCAGGCTTAAACCATGTTGTTAAAATCAGAAAAAATATGAAACGTGTCTGGTCTACAATTAACTATCAGAAATGCACCCCCCCCCCCCCCCCCCCCCCCACACACCAAACCAGATGCTGAGTAGCCGCGTTGAGGGGAGTTGGATATTTGAAGAGACCTGTTCTAAACCCTACCCTCAAAAATCCCCTGCCCTGTCTCAGGACGTTCTCACCTCACTTCCGTCTGTCCGCAGTGGTGCTGTGAGGCCGGTAGGCGGTGATTTCACGATCAGTGAATGGAAACATCCCGGGCCGGGAGACAGTCAGTGTTCTTACAGGATGGAATGGTTTCGCAGTTAGTCACGTGGGACAGGAGGCTGAAAACTGTGTTTAATTGTTGGAACCGCAAACATGGGATTGCCAATGGGGATTGTTTATTCTGGCGTCAATTCTTCAGTTCCAGTTCCAGTTGCCTTACCATCAGGGCAAAGGTTGAAATGCATCGTGTAAAATCCGGACACCTCGTAGCTGAAGTCTATCTGCACCCAATCCCCGCTCTGGACTGTTTCCGAAGCGGGAGATTGAAGCACACGGTCCGAGAGACATCGACCTGGAAAAATATTCATGGTATGAAACACTGGATCAACGAGGTTAATAATGAAAAACTCACTCTGGGTTATTGGGTATCTCTCCTGTACCTACTTGTTCGCATCGCCAGAATGACGGATAACAGCTTTAACTATGCCACGCAACACATGTTTGCTATGAGATTGTCAATACAAAAACGGGACACCGCTCACAACAGAAGAAAAGGAGTCGGGTGAAGAGATTAAAATGTTGGCTAATTAAAGTCAATGATGGATATCCAATATTTCGGTCACGTGTTCACTTTCCCCGCTCCTCATTGGCTGGAAATTGATATTATTCACCGGATACAAGAAGGTGGTTTGTTGGTCCGCTGCTCATTTCCCCCGCGGTTCACATCTGAACCTATCAGTTTCCCTGAAGACCAGCAGCTTCTTCTAGTCCGGGTGGTGGGAAGTGAGGGGAAGCACATTTCTTGATGAGGGTCACTTTCGTAAGCGTCCAACCTGACACTGGGTGCTCAAATCCAGTGGAAAACGTTCCTTACAGAATGAGTGATCTCCCGAGAGACTGTACCTCAATAAACAGTTAACACCAACAGGACAGCCCAAGGAGCCATTTCTTTGCAGAATGCGTGGCGCTTCTGGACTTGTGCCTTGCAAAGCAATTAACACACTCGCCATGGTCTATGAATCCCTTCGCCGGGAGGATGGGCGGGCTCGAAGATACTCTGCCTACCAAGGAGGCCAAAACATTCAGGGGAATCTGGTTATCCTTTCGTTATAGGATGGGCGAAGCCTGTGGAAATGAACCCCCATAACAGTACCTGTGTAGGGACTGGCTGATGGGAGCCCGCAACGGGTATTGTGTGGGCGCGCTCGGTCTCGGCTCCACCATGTCTCACTGCACACCAAACATTCCAACGTCTGATGCAGCGATGCTTTCAATAGTGGGAATGTCATAACTTCTCGCAGATATGATGAATTTCGGGCCACGGTTTCTGTAGCAGTGTTTAGCCTCTGCACCGCTGGTGTTTACATTGCATTGAGTTTCAATCAGTTAGGATAATCCCGATTGCAATCGATGATGCCATTTTCTGCCGGGCCTGAACGCAAGTGTCTCTGACATATAACCGCAGATTCAGGTCACACTGCCATGCTGAAATCCAATTGACACTGACAGGCACTCTGATGGCATTTCGTCTCATTTCAGGACCCAATGCAGTCATGCTTTCTGCGACCTTGCACAGAATTGTGATGTGGTGAGTCAGATCCTTGTTCGAGGATCCTCACGGAGCCGGAGTCTGCTCTGCCTCAGCCCTGATCGAAGAGGGCCTCCTGTCTCTGAGGAGGCATTAAGTTGTTCATTGGGGCAGAGGCTGTGGCGTTTGCCTTGAAACCCAGGTTTCTGAAGGAGCGAGATCCATCTTCTGTGATGGAGCAGGAACACATCAGATGCTTCCACGTTGCCATTCCTCTCCATTCAAATAGAGCCACAAAATAAGAAAGAGCCACATTTGAATCAGAAGGGAAGGTGGGGGCTGAGGGGTTTGAGGGTTGCTGTTGTAGCAGAGGCGTGGTGGAGATTGTGCGGGCTCCACAGCATTAATTACTCTGTCTTTGACCCCGCCCCGCCACAGCCCTCAGAAAGGATTGTGGAAACATTGACAGAATGCATGTCAGATCAGTGAAAGTGACTGAACTCTCTACTTCTTTTCCCAGGGACTGGAGAGTGGGACAGCGACTGCGTTTCCCTGCAGACGGGTCAATGCCAAACGCTGAGTCCGAGTAGATTCCAGGAGCGAAATGGGATTTTGAAACACAGATTGTATGACAGGCAATTCCAAGGCTGGTCAGCGGGTGAGGCCGGCTCCAGGCAAGGAGCTGGGCGATTTCTCGGCTTCATCTGCCACCTAGTTGGGGAAATCAAAATTTCACCCCGGCAATTTCTCCTGCCATTCAGCGGGCCAGAGTTACTCTTCAAAGCCGCTTAGATGGGCACTGACTCGCAACGGCTTTGGTGGCAATTCGGCCGTCACATGTAATACAAGACAAAGTGCAGTGAACAGGTCAGATTTCGAGGAGGCCTCCCAGGTAAAAGAATAGATACAGCATCAGTGACAGTACCCGCTCCCATTGGGAGCAGCGTTCAATTTTTGGCCCTGCACTTTCCAGATAGTACTTTCCACCATTTCTAAGCTTTTATCTGTTGTATCAATTATTGTCTTCCATGCATCTTACTAAGGTGAAAGTAATAAATGAACTAAGTCACTAAAGCTATCATTAATTATTCCATTCCCATTAGTGAGTCTGCCCCCTGTGATCCAGTTTATTTTAGGTAAAATATTCTTTATTCATAATATATTTGAAAAAACATTACAAAGTGTTTCAAAACGGCCACTACAAAAAGTGAATTCATGTTCCAGTTTTACACATAGATCATGAGGTGCTTCAATGCAGTCAATGAATAATAAAAGCATGTCAACATGGCCTTTACAGACAGTCAGGCAGCGCAATTGTATTTAAGTTATCTACATAACGGTTGCAGCCTGAGATGCTTCAATGCAATTGTAACACATGTCGTATTCACTGCATGCAGTTCCTTCTCTGTCGCTGGGCCAAAATCCTGGAACTCCCTACCGAACAGCATTGTGGTGGAACCTGCACCACATGGACTGCAGCTGTTCAAGAAGATAGCTCACCAAAATCTTCTCACGGGGCAATTATGCAGAGGCCGAAAATGCTGGCCTAGCCAGCGAAATACATATCCCATGAATGAATAACAAATAAATAGTGAACATGTCTTCCAGGAGCCTGTAGCAAACGTCACACCGAGAGTTTCAGCCTGTGCCCACTAGAGGGCTCCCTCACACCAATGAGGAGGTGGGAGAATTCATGCTTCTCAGTGAGTTTCAAGAAGACCTGCATGGTATATCAGAATGCAGCACAAAACTGAGTTGTGAGATGCTGAAGGCGTTTCACGCTTGTTAGATCTCGGAATGCCTTCCTTTAAACATAGTCTTCTCTCCTTTATCCTTATTTGCCCCTTTGAATGCAGGTGACAATCAGTTCTGGATTTACAGTGACTTATTGCAACTCACAATATAAACCAAAGCAGAATTTCAGAAATGCAACTAGATCTTTTCTTACCTTTTGCTGTCATTTGTTTGCTGGTGTTCCCATCTATCTGGTGCCCTTGTCCTTCCAGATGGTAGAGGCCATATATTCGGAAGGTTCTGTCGAAGGAACATTGGTGAATTCCTGCAGTGCATCTTGTACATGGCACACACTGCTGCTACTGTGCTTCAGTGGTGGGGGGAGTGAATGTTTGTTGATGCGGTGCCAATTAAGCAGGCTGCTTTGTCCTGGATGGTTTCAAGCTCTTGAGTGTTTTGGGAGATGCACTCATCCAGGCAAGTGGGAAGTATTCCATCAAACTCCTGATTTGTGCCTTGTAGATGGTGGATAGGCTTTGGGGAGTAGGGGAGTGGGTTACTCATCGCAGGATTCCTAGCCTCTGACCTGCTCTTGTAGCCACAGTATTTATATGGCTAGTGCAGGCCAGCCCTGTGATGATTGAGCCAAGCATAGATCGCCCTCGTTTGTATCCTGTTTGCGGATGTGTCCCTCATTCTCCATTACCCTTGATTTACTGGTGATAATGAACAACGAGTGAGGTTTGGACGTCAGGTATCATTCTGTTCCATGTCTGTCTGCCCGATCGGATTATGCAGTTTGTCTGATTTTCCCGGCCGCTCCTGGGAACAGTTGGGTGACAGTTTGATCCGAGGTTAATTTAGTTTCCTCTCGCTGTATGTGTCTGAGCGGCTGACAGCGCCGCTTCGCATTGTCGCTTCACACACTCCCGATTCTACACAAACCCGAACAGACAGGAGCTCCCACTAACAGTGAAAAGGCAGTTTTTGTATAGGGGTGAGACTGATTTACATCTCTGTGGACCCCAGAGGGCGCAGTAATAGACGACAGTGTCAGTCAGCTGCAGAGCCGAGATGGTTAAACTGGTGAATTTAGTGGAGATCTGGAGCTCTACAGAGAAACGACTTTTCGCAAATTCTGCTTTATCTTCATAGCTTTTAGTATCCTTGAGGAGTACAAACCGGGGTTGTGTGCCTGGGTGTTGCCGGTACCAGTATAACTTATAGTTGCCCCTTGTGGTATCATAGTTACAGTTTAAACTCACCTTTTCTCTTTCTGTCTTAACATCTGATGAGAGTGGCTGAGTGACAGAATCTCCATGAGTCCTGTCTGAAAAAAAAAATTGGAACAGAAAAGTTAAGGCGACAGCTGCTTGAAATCTGATTGAAACCATGCCTGGGAAATGAGGTAAACGATGAAATGTATTCCCTTCATGATTGCCTGTTAGAATTGCTGCCCACAGAAACCAGATCCTGAGTAGCCACATTGTCACTATCCGCCCTGTCAAAGGGCTGCTCGATATTTGAAGACACACTTTCTAATCCCCGCCCTCAATAATCTGTTGTCATGTCTCAGGATGTTTATACCTCCCTTCCTGTGCCCCCTGTTACGTGGCGATACCGGCAGGTTCTGAGAGAGCGGAGAGTAACGACAAGTGCCTTGACCTGGGCTGCACTCACTATGCTTACAGAGGGAAGGAATCCGGATTTACAGAGCAGGATTGGGGAAGAAACCCTTCCTGAGCCGCTGCTGTCCAATTGGACGTTATCAAAATGGAGAAGGAACAGATAAAATGTTCGAGGATTTCCGATGATGCAGAGTTATATTGGAGAGTAAGCGATAATGAACCTGCAAAGGATATGGATGGTAAATCGTCTTTGCAAGAAAGTGGCAAAGAGGAAAATATTTCGTTAAAATAAAGGTTATTTTCCTTGCCAAGAAGAATTGGGGAAATGAATTACTGCTTAATTTTTTTGAAATGGTGGAATTTATTACATGTTGTTGTGACATGTTTTAACTCAATTTTCCGGGACTCCCTCTCTCTCTGCTTCCTCAAGAGTTCCTCTCTCTCTCACACACACACACACAAATACATACACACAACACACACAGACGTACGCCACACACACACTACACACACAAGACACAGACATATCGACACACACACACACACACACACACACACAGTCACACACACATACACACCTTCAGCAATCTACCCTCTGCTGGACACTATCAAAATCACATACACAGACATACACACACACACAGACACACATTTAGCAATTTACCCTCTGCTGGACACTGCCGGAATCACACACACACGCACACGCGCACACACCTTTGGCATTCTACCCTCTGCTGTGCAGTGTCATAAACACACAGACACAACTTTAGCAATCAACCCTCTGCTGGACGCTGTCATAATCACTTAAAACACACACACACACCTTTAGCAATCTAACCTCTGCTGACACTGTCATATATATACACACACACACACGCACCTTTAGCTATTAACATTCCGCTGGACACTGCCGGAACCTTTCTCTGGCACACACACACACAGACACACACAAACACTCATTCACACACACACACCTTAAGCAATCTACCCTCTGCTGGACACTGTCATAATCACATAAACACACACACGCACACACACACACGCACGCACACGCATGCACACACGGACACACACCTTTAGCAATCTACCCTTTTCTGGACACTGCCGGAGTCACATACACGCCGTCACCTTTCTGATCTCTTTTCAGTGAAGGCTGAGGCGCTGGCATAGGGATATTGTACCTGCACTGGTAATTTAAGGACCCAATATATTATCCGGGTTCGAATCCCACCACGTCAGATATTGCAATTTGAATGCAATAACTCGCTTGAATTATCTGCAGGAGAAAACCGTTGTCAATTTTTATGAAAACCCACCTGGCTCATCAATGGTCTATCCTGCAGGTGACACTAGGTCCACAGCCACTTAGAAATGGGAATGGATATTCACTCTCTCTCCTGGTATGTCTCTGCCACCAGCAGCGAGTCTCATTAACAGCGTTTATGCTCCCATCCAAAGGATTTTGAGGTACAATAACAGATAATTATGGCCGTACTCGGCAGGTCAGGAAGGATCGGTGCAGAGCGAATCAGATATAAGGTTTCATGTCCGTGACATTTCGTCTGAGCTCAGTGTTACCAGTTGCAGACTGGGACCTTCACTCTGTTTCTGGTTGCACTTCCAGCATTTTCAGTTTGTGCGTCGAATTTGGTTATCTTTATGATGCTGGGCACAAGAGAGGACGGGAGAATGTCACCCGCAGGAGAATCACAGGCGCATTCTTTTAGATAAATATTTGGTTACAATTTGGGACGAGAGTAAATTTGTCCACATTGTGGACATTTCAGTTTAAGCACGGATTCTACTGTATAACTATACCAATGTTCTTTAAGAATCATCACACAACGGCATGAAATAAACACTGAGGATCTCTCTCGGTTCCCTGAGACACAAACAGACAATGAAGCTCCCAACGTAGCAAAGACTGCACTGACTAACTGCCCCCTCAGTCCGACAGTCTCTGCTGTGACCGTCAGCATCTCTGATGAAACACCCTCCCTAATGGGATTTACTAGACAACCCGCGGCAGCCCTGCCCGTCTCTCCCGTTAGCTGTTGACGCTCTGAGCCTCCTGGCCCGCCTTGTGCTATCAGAGAGATTGCTGCCGCTCCCCCGGAGCTGTAACCAGGAGCGAGGTTTTTGTACAGTGACTGCCGCGTATTGCCTCAGTGTGGGGCTCAGCCGCATAGTAATAAACCGCGGCATCGGCGGCTTCACTGCCCCCAATGAGCAATTGGCCGCGTTTCTCCACGTTTCAGTTCAAATTGCCCGCTTCCCTCCTTGCCATTCGATGCTCGCTGTATAATCCACTCCAGTCCCTTACCGGATTCCCGTCTGTACCAATGTATCGCGTAAAAGCCGGGCATCTCGTAACTGCAGTCCATCTGCACCGAATAGCCGCTCTGGACTGTTTTCGAAGCGGGAGATTGAAGCACACGGTTCGAGAGACATCGGCCTGGAAAAATATTCAGGGAATGAAACACTGGATCAACGAGGTTAATAATGAAAAACTCACTCTGGGTAATTGGGTCCCTGTCCTGTGCCTTCCTGTTTGTATCGCCAGGACGAGGGATAATATCTTTAACTGTGCCACACAACACATGTTTGCTATGAGAATGTCAATACAAAAACGGGACGCAGCTCACAACAGAAGAAAATGAATCCGGTGACGAGATTAAAATGTTGGCTGATTAAAGTCAATGATGAATATCTAAAGTCTCGGTCACGTGTTTAGTTTTCCCGCTCCTCGTTGGCTATAAATTGATATTGTTCACCGGATACAAGGAGGTGGTTTGTTGGTCCGCTGCTTATTTCCCCCGCGGTTCACTCCTGAACCTATCAGTTTGGTTGAAGACCAGCAGCTTCTTCTGGTCCGGGTGGAAACAAGTCAGAGGAAGCACATTTCTTTATGAGAGTCACTTTCGTAAGCGTCCAACCTGACACTGGGTGTTCAACTCCAGTGGAAAACTTTCCTTACAGAATGAGTGATCTCGCGAGGGGCTGTACCTCAGGAAACAGCTAACACCATCAGGACAGCCCAATGAGTCATTTCCTTGCAGAATGCGTCACCCTTGTGGACTTGTACCTCACAAAGCAATTAACACGCTCACCATGGTCTATGAACCCCTTCACAGGGAGGATGGGCGGGCTCGATGATACTCTGCCGACCAAGGGAGTCACATTCAGCGGAAACTGTTTATCCTTCCCTTAATGGAATGGGTGAAGCCTGTGGAAAGGAACCCCCATAATGGTACCTGTGTAGGACTGGCTGATGTGAATCCGCAGCGGGTATTCTATGAGTGCGCCCGGTCTCGGTCCCACCATGTCAACCTGAACACTCTCAATACTGAGATTGTCATAACTTCTCCTGCAGTGAAGATAGAATCTGGACGGCCCCGTCAGTCTAGCGGTCGCAGATGTGATGAATCCGGGCCACGGTTTTGTACTTGTCTGTACCAGTGTTTAGCCTCGGCACCGATGGTGTTTACGCTGCACTGAGTTTAAATCAGTTGCGATAATCCCGATTGCAATCGATGATGGCATTTTCTGCCGGGTCTGAGTGCAAGTGTCTCTTACAAATTCCCGGAGGTTCAGGTCACACTGCCATGCTGATGCCCACTTGGCGCTGACACACACTCTCGTGGCATTTTGTCTCATTTCAGGACTCAATGCTGTCATGCTTTCTGCGGTCTTGCACAGAACTGTGACGTGGTGAGTCATATCCTTGTTCTAGGATCCTCACGGACCCGGTGTCCGTTCTGCCTCAGCCGAGTTCGAAGAGGCCCTCCTGTCTCTGACGAGGCATTCAGTTGGCCATTGGGGCAGAGACTGACCTTTCAACCTGTGGCGTTTGCCTTGAAGCCCAGGAGCCTTAAGGAACGAGATCCATCTTCTGAGATGGAGCAGGAGCACATCAGATGGGTTCACGTTACCATTTATCTCCATTTAAGAGCTCACAAAATGAGAAAGAGCCACATTTTCTTCAGAAGGGAAGGTGGGGGCCGAGGGCTTTGATGGCCGTTGTTTTAGCAGAGGTGTTGTGCGGGCTCCGCAGCATTAATTACTCTACTATTGATCTCCCTATAACGGATTGTGGAAGCATTGACAGAATGGATGTGAGATTAGTAAAAGTGACTGAACTCTCCACTCCTTTTCCCAGGGACCGGCGAGTGGGACAGCGACTGTCGTTTCCCTGCAGGCTGATGAATGCCACCCATTGAGTCCGAGTGGGTTCCAGGAGCGAAATGGGATTTGGAAGCACATGTTGGATGACAGGCAATTCCAACGCTGGTCAGTGGGTGAGGCCGGTTCCGGGCTGGGAGCAGGGCGATGTCAAGGCTTTGCCTCTCACCTGGTGGTGGAAATCAAAATTTCAACCCAGCAATGTCTCCTTCCATTCAGTGGGCCAGAGTTGCTCTTCAAAGCCGCTTAGTTGGAAACTGCCCCGAAACGGCTGTGGTGGTAATTCGACCGTTGCATGTTGTACAAGGCAAAGTGCAGTAAACAGGTCAGATTTCCCGGAGACCTCCCAGCTAAAAGAGTAGATACAGTATCAGTGACAGTACCCGCTCTCATTGGGAGCAGGGTTCAATTTTTGGCCCTGCACATTTCAGATAGTATTTTACGCGATCTCTAAGCTTTTATCTATTGTATCAATTATTGTCTTCTTCGCATCTTACTAAGGTGTTGATAATAAATGTACTAAGTCACTAAAGCTATCCGTAATTATGCCACACCCATTAGTGAGTCTGCCTCCTGTGAACTAGTTTATTTTAGGATAAATATGCTTCAAAATATCTGAAAGAATATTGCAATGGGTTTCAAAATGGCAATCAGAAAAAGTGAAATCATATTCCAGTTTTCTACGTGGATCATGAGGTGCTTCAATACAATCAATGAACATTGCAGACATTTCAACCTGGCCATTACAGACAGTCCAACCTGCTCTTTAGCAGACAGCGCAATTTTATTTAAGATATCTACATAACTGTTTCACTTTGATGTGCTTCATTGCAATTGTGATACATGCAGTAATTACTGCATGCAGTTCCATGTCTGTCGCTGGGTCAAAATCCTGGAACTCCGTTCCCAACAGCACTTTGGCTGAACCTGCATCACATGGACTACATCACTTCAAGAAGATAGCTCACCACCAACTTCTCAACTGTCAATTACGCAAAGGCAATAAATGCTGGCCCAGCCAGCGAAGCCCACATCCCATGAATGAATAACAAATAACAGTGAACATGTCTTCCAGGAGCCTGTAGAAAACCTCACACCGAGAGTGCCAGTCAGTGCCCACTAGAGGGCTCCCTCACACCAATGAGCAGGAGGGAAAATTCAGGCTCCACTTCAGTTTCAAGGAGACCTGCCTGATATATCAGAAAGCAGTGCAAAACTGAGTTGTGAGACGTTTAAGGTTTTTCACACATGTTAGGGCTTGGATTGCCTTCTCTTGCACACAGCCTTCCCTCCTTTAGCCATATTTTCACCTTTGAATGCAGATGACATTCAGTTCTGGATTTATAGTAGTTTATTTCAACTCGCAATATAAACCAAAGTTGTGTTCATAAATGCATCGATGTCTTTTTTACCTCCTTTGCTGTCCTATTTTTGCAGGTGTTACTATCTATCTGCTGCCCTTGTCCTTCCAGATGGTAGAGGTCGTGGGTTTAGAAGGTGCTGTCTAAGGATCTTTGGTGAATTCCTGCAGTGCATCTTTTAGATGGTGCACACTGCTGCAACTGTGCGTCAGTGGTAGCGGGAGTGAATGTTTGTGGTGCCAATCAAGCAGCCTGATTTGTTCTGGATGATGTCAAGCTCCTTGAGTGTTGTGCGAGCTGCCCTTATCCAGACAAGTAGAGAGTATTCCATCACACTCCCGACTTCTGCCTTGTAGATGGTGGACAGGCTTTGGGGAGTGGGTGGTGAGTTACTCGCAGGATTCCTAGTCTCTGACCTGCCCTTATAGCCATAGTATTTATATGGCTGGCCCAGTACAGCCCTGTGATGATTAAACCAAGCATAGAGCGCCCTCAGTGTGTATTATTTTTTCGGATCTCTCCCTCAATCTAGAATGTATCCCTTCTCCATTAACCTTGATGTACTGGTGATCTTGAACAACTACTGAGGATTCGGCAGGGTGTTTTCAGATACGATTCTCTTCCATGTCTAGCTGGCCGATCGGACTCTGCAGTTTGTTTGATTTTCCCGGCCGCTCCTGGGAACAGTTGGCTGACAGTTGGATCCGAGGTTCATGTGGTTTCCTCTCTGTGTGTGTGTCTGAGCGGCTGACAGCGCCGCTGCGCATTCATCTACCCGCAATTCTACACAAACCCCAACAGACAGGAGCTCCCACTAACAGTGCGGAGGCAGTTTTTGTACAGGGGTGAGACTGATTTTCATCACTGTGAGTCTGAAAGCGCAGTAATAGACGGCAGCGTCACTCAGCTGCAGACCCGAGATGGTTAAACTGGTGAATTTAGTGGCGACCTGGAGCTCTGCAGAGAAGCGACGTTCCGCAGATTCTGCCTTTTCATCATAGCTATTAGTAGCCTTTAACAGTACAAACTGGGGCTGTGTGTCTGGGTGTTGTCGGTACCAGTATAACGTATAGATGCTCCCTGTAGTATCATAGTTACAGTTTAAAGTCACATCCTCTCCTTCTGTCTTAACGTCTGATGAGAGTGGCTGAGTGACAGAATCTCCATGAGTCCCGTCTGGAAAAAATATATTAAAACAGAAAAGTTAAGATCGACAATTGATTCAAATCTGATTGAACCCACGCCTGGGAAATGAGAGAAATATGAAATGTATTCCCTTCAGGATCACCTGTCAGAATTGCTGCCCAAACAACCCAGACGCTGAGTAGCTGCATTGTCGCTCTCCGCCCTGTCAAAGAGCTGCTCGATAGTTGAAGACAACCTTTTATTCCCCGCCCTCAATAACCCGTTGTCGTGTCTCAGGATGTTTACACATCACTTCCTGTGTCCCCTGTGGTGCGGCGAGACCGGCAGGTTTTGAAGGAGCGTACAGTAACTCGAAGCGCCCTGACCTGGCTTACACTCACTATTCTTACAGAGGGAATGACCAGGATTTACAGAGCAGGATTGGGGAAGACATATTCCCTGGACCGCTGATGTCCAACTTGGAGGTTATCAAGATGGAAAAGGAACAGATTAAATGTTCCGAAGCTTTCCGATGACACAGAGTTATATTGGAAAGTAAAAGCTATCAAGAGGCTGCAAAGGATATCGGATGGTTAATTGTCTTTGTAAGAAGGTGTTAAATAGGAACATATTTCTTAAGAAAGGTATATCTCCTTGCCAAGAAGAATAGGGAAATTGAATGACTGCTTCTTTTTTCGAAATGGTGGAATCTATTACATGTTGGTGTTGCATATATTAACTCAATTTTCCTGGGCTCCTTCTCTCTCTGCTTCCTCAAGAGTTCCCTTCACACACACACACATTCACACACACATATCTTTCGCAATCTACCCTCTGCTGCACACTGTCATAATCACACTCACACACACACACACACACACACAAACATCTTTAGCAATCTACCCTCTGTTGGACACTGCCGGAATCACGCACACACACACGCACACACACACCTTTAGCAATCTACCCTCTGCTGGATACTGCCCGAATCACGCACACACACGCGCACACACACATTTTGCATTCTACCCTCTGCTGGACACTGTCATAATCACACACACACACACTCACACACCTTTAGCTATCTGCCCTCTGGGGGACACGCACACACATGGAGCTGTGAATGGTGGTGGTAGCGGCTCCATTGGCATTCCATCACATGGTTGGCCAGGAATCTCTCCAACTCTTACAACCTGTCATTGGCGTATATAAGAAGAATTTGCAAGTCGGTACCTGCTTGACCAGGTAATGAATCTTCTTTGGCCATAAAGCCCTGGAGGGGCCAAGCCCGCTCCAGCTCAGTGACAGGGGCACCACCCATTGCGCCACAAGACCTCCTGTCCTTATATCAAAGAAGGTAAATGAGAGACTGAATTGAGGCTCTCAGAATTATGTGGTTTGGTACAGTACATCACACGTAACTGTTCCCACTGACTGAACAGTGGATAACACAAGCGCCCCGATGTAGGTATTAAAACCATCCACTGATGGATTATATTCATTTAATACACTGTCATTTGTTAAATTCTGGAAAGTGGTGTCTAAAGGGGCGTCGGAAGCAGATTCAAGGATAACTTTCAGAAGGAAAGTGAATATGCCTTGAGAAGGGTGGAGGGCTATGTAGGCAATGCAGGGGTTGAAAGGCGAATCGGATAACTCTTTCAAAGAGGCACCGTCGCCACATGTCGAGTAGCCTCTCCTTGCTCTAAGATCTTATAATTCCAGTATCTTCATTCCCCTCCCGCTCCATTTATTCTCAGTCGCTTGAACAGTGAGCAGGTGCAGGATGGTCACTGACTTCTGGAGATTCAACTGTCGATATTTCCGCTCCATCAGTTCCGAGTGCAGCTGAGAGTCACCGCACACTTCACCCAATATTGGACCTGCGGTATCCCCGCCCACAGCTTCCATTTGCTGCTCTCGCTCTGACTCGATTGTTGGAGAGATTGCTGCCGCTGCTCCATTCCTGTAATTGGTTAGATCAGCAGTGTAGTGGGATGGGGGTCTGTATTTCTGCTCCGGTAGAGGATTTCTCGCACTGCAGAGTTACAGACTCAGGAAGTGCCTTGGGGAACCGTCTCACTCCGCTCCTTCTGTCACTTCTCAGTAAGTATTTCCTTCCCAGTAAAACTCAATTCCCCTCCTGAATGCTGTAACCCAAATGTTACTGTTGGTAAAATAATAGTGATGGCGATAATGATGATTATGTTGATCAATAGGAGGCTGGTGCTGATTGCCTGTTACTGTTATTTATCTTAGAATGGAACTACCAAGACAGGGTGGAACAACTAGTTCCTGAAATAACGGTTGACGAATAAAGTAATGTCACATTAACCTGCACGTTGAGAAAAAGCGATCTCAGCCCTACTGTGTACTGGGACAGCCAGCGCCCCGGGAAACCTCCTATGTACATGTTTCGTCTTATTGGTGAGAATGTGCATAGGGGCACCGACATCAATGATCGATTCTCTTCCACATTTGATAAAAATAACAAGATTGTCGAGCGAACGATCAACAACACACTGATCCCCGACAGCGCCGTTTATTTCTGTGCCATGGAGCCCACACTGCTGCAGAGATATAGCGGATCCCGTACAAAAGCGTCACAGGCGGTTTCATCCAGTGCTCACCAGGGGGCGTGCACACACCGGTAACTCAGTTTCCACAGTGAGAGCGAATATTGCAACAAAACACAGCACCCAATAACAATAACAGGTGACGTCCACCTGAACAGTCACATTAGCCTGTGATTGCGCCTTGCATTAATAATAGGTATGAGATTGACAAATCGATCCATGACGCCTTCACTCCCCTTTTATTTTGGTTTTCGACTTCTTTCCGTTCCTATTTGTTCCTTACCACTCGTATCTTCAGTCTCTCCCGAAAATTGTGCACATTTACTTTTTCCAGTTTTTAATATAAGTGATGAAAGTTTTTTCTGCTACATCGTACATGATTTCAGAAGAGCTTCAACCCGGCTGCTCATATATTCAGCCCTGATTTCAAACCATATCACTGATGAAGATTTTGCATACTACTGAATAATATATTCACCCTGACCACCCCTGTTGCGAGCCCGCAATATGGAATGAAGAATAAGCTATTTTTCTCACAGAGAAGAAAAGTGATATCATTTTCGAAGTGTAATTATTATTGAGTTCAGTTCTTTGCAGATAAATCCTACGTGTGACAACATTGCACGCTGTAGCCCCGCCCACAGCTTCCATTTGCTGTTCTGGCCCTGACCCACCTTGCCCGCCGTGTTTTATTGGAGAGATTGTTGTTGTTTTTCCCTGTTTGTCATTGGTTGCATCAGAGGCACAGTGGCGATGCGATTCCTATTTCTGCACTGCCAGAGGATTTCACAGGCTGCAGAGTTACAGACTCAGGGAAGGAACATCATGTAGAACTATCTCAGATCGCTCCTCGTTATTATCTCGCTTCTCAGTAAGTGTATGCTTCCCAGTAAAAATCACCTTCCCCTTTGCTACCGTATCCCAAACACTATTAATAATAAAATGCGTGTAATGATGATGTAACGATAAATATTGTGATTATCTATGCCGGAATGGGGCAATCAGGACTCGGTGGAGCAGTCACTACCTGAAATGATAGTCAAAGAGGAAAAGAATGTTGCCATAAACTGTACCTTGAAGACAAGCGATCCCAGCCCTTATGTGTTTTGATACAGTCAGCAGCCCGAGCAGCCTCCACAGTTTGTGTTTTATCTCTATGGAGGGATAGCAAAGCGGAACCTAGGCTTTACAGAGCGATTCTTTTCGACGTTTAGTAAGGCTGCCAAAACTACTGAGTTAACGGCTAGCAAAGCGCTGTTCTCCGACACCGCCGTGTATTTCTGTGCCATGGAGCCCACAATGCTGCATAGATATCGCGGATCCCGGACAAAAACCCACACTGAGAGTTCCAGTTAGAATCACTAGAGGGCGGGCTGCAAACTGAAACAGAAGCAATAATTCAACCACCGCCGTGAGATTAACAAGTGGTTTATTTAAACTGCAATGAAACACAGCACTCAGCAAGTACAGGAGAGGGCCACTTGTAAAATTACATCAACAACTCGCATTTATAATTTAAAAGAATGCATCTGTGGAACCTCAACTGACCTTCTGCCTTTCGATATAATTTCCCTGTCTGTTTCCTCTCATTGTCTTTCTTCACTTTTTACCCATATTCTTTTTCATTCTTTCATGGGATATGGGTGCCGATGGCTGGGCCAATATTTACTGCTAATCTCTAATTACCCTTGTTCAGAGTCAACCACTTTGCAATGGGTCTGGAGTCACGTGTAGACCAGACCAGGTAAGGACGGCAGATTTCCTTGCCTAAAGGACAATAGTGAACCAGATGGGTTTTTTATAACGACAATCGACAATGGTTTCATGATCACCATCAACAGACTTTTGATTCCTGGTTTTTATTGAATTCAAATTCCACTATCTGCCGTGGTGGAACATTACCCTGGGTCTCTGGATTACCAGTCCAGTGACAATACCATTATGCCACCGTCTCCCCTTCCTTGTTGCAGTCTTTACTTTAATGATAAATTAATAAATTTGTTTCGTCTCAGAATATTAAGTCAGGGCCGCTGAAACTGAACATCCTCTAAATGTGAACTGTCGCATCAGGTCGCTGTTTAAACAAAGAATCTAGTACAACCTCACTAAGGGCGCTTGAACATTTCTCAGAATAGCCACCAGAAGGCGGAAGGTAACAATATTTCTTACTGCACCAATGGTGGAAGTGGATGTTAAAGGAGCGCAAGACAAGCTAAAAACGGCTGTGGTTTAATTCTTATTCTGCTGCACTGCTTTTTCCTGACACTAGCTAAAGTTGTAACAACAGTCCTGCTGGTGTTGAGTTCTTGTTAACGAAAACAAGCTCTACACCTCACTCTGGAGAATTTGAACCCGCTCTCCGCGCTCTGTCCCCGCCCGCTTTAAACCGATCAGAGGTAAATTGCTAAAAATAGCACCGATGCGCCGCACCCCAAATTCTCTCTCATCGCAAATTCTAAGCCTGTAGATTATGGATGTTTAGATTAACCATCACAACACGAAGAATGTCAGAATTCAGCAGAACAAATTGAAACAGACATTTAAATGCAACCCACAGAAAAGGACAGTGCTGGTAACGCTGACTAAATTACAGCCCGAGTTTATCCTACGTGTTTACTCAGTTGTATGCTCAGTAACAGTAGGGATCATCTTTTTAAAATGACGGATCTAAAAACCACTCTGGAAAAATACGGAGTGACTGTTAGTTCACTGCTTCACTGGTTGATGAGGGACATCTCACTGGAGCCACGGTTACCTGTGCTCTGGTGGTAAAGCTACTGGAACATGAGCTGAAGAATTGACGCCAGAATAAACAACCCCCATTGGCACTCCCGTGTTTCCGGTTACAACAAGTAAAGAAAGCTTTCAGTTTCCTGTCCCACGTGTCTAACTGAGAAATCATTTCGCCTACAAGAACACTGACTGTACTCCAGCTCGGGATGTTTCAATGCATTGGGAGCCAGCTCACCAGCTGACGTCCTCACATCACCACTGGGGACACACGAAAGTGAGATGACAACATCCTGAGACACGACAGCAGATTATTGAGGGTGGAGTTTAGAACGGGTATCTTCAAATGTCCAACTCCCCTTTTACAGAGCGGACAGCGACAATGCGGCTACTCAGCATCTGGGTTGTGTGGGGATCATTTCTGACAGGTAGATGTGGACCAGACACATTTAATATTTCCTCCTATTTAAAAAAATGGATAAAACGTGAATTTTAAACGATCCTCGACCTGATTGTTTCTGTTTGAATATGTTTTTCAGATGTGATTCATGGAGATTCTGTCACTCAGCCGCTGTCCTCGGATATTAAGACAGAAGGAGAAACGGTAACTTTAAGCTGTACCTATGACACTACAGAGAGCTACTACTATTTATACTGGTACCGGCAACACCCAGACTCGCAGCCTGAGTTTATATTGGGTAAATACTCGGACGGTAGTGAAGATAAAGCTGATTTTGCCAAAAGCCGTTTCTCTGCAGAGCTCCAGGCCTCGAATAAATTCACCAGTTTGAGCATCTCGGGTCTGCAGCTGACTGACGCTGCCGTGTATTACTGCGCTTTCACTCACAGTGATGGAAAACAGTCTCACCCCTGTACAAAAACTGCCTTTGGACTGTGAATATGAGCTCCCGTCTTGCGGGTTGCATAGAATCGGCGGCAGAGGCAGCGACAATGTCAGCGGCTCTGTCAGCCGCTCAAACACAAACAGAGAGGAAACCACATTCACCTCGCATCAAACTGTCACCAACTGTTTCCAGCAGCGGCCGAGAGAAACAAACTCCTGAACCCGACCCGACCGTCGGGTCATCACAGAAGCAGATTGCAAGAAGCACGTTCTAATCCCCACCCTCAATAATTTGCTGTCATGTCTCAAGGTGCTTTCAATTCACTTCCTTCTGTCTCTCTGGTTCTGTGAGATCCGTCGATGGTGAGATGTCTGACATTGAATGGAAACACCCCAAGCTGGACTGCAGTCAATGTCCTGATACGGGAATGGCTGCGCTTCTGGAGGCGAGGGTGGTGGGAATAAAACCCTGGCCTCTTCATTGTCACCTGCAAACTCGGGATTGTAAATGATAGAATTTACCCTGCAATTTGAGAGGAAAAAGCTGGATTCAGATGTAACGGTATTACAGTTGAATAATGGCAACTACAGAGGCATGAGGGAGGAGCTGGCCAGAAGTGACTGGGAGATGAGCCTAGCAGGAAAGACAGTGGAACAGTAATGACAGGAGCTTCTGGGAGTAATTTGGGAGACACAGCAAAAATTCATCCCTAGGAAGAAGAAGTATACTAAAGGGAGGACGAGGCAACCACGGCTGACATCAGGGACAGCATAAAAGCTAAAGAGAAAGCATACAATGTGGCGAAGAGCAGTGGGAAACCAAGGGTTTGGGAAGCCTACAAAGACCAACAGAGGACAACTAAAAAAGAAATAAGGAGGGAGAAGATTAAATATGAGGGTAAAGTAGCCAGTAATTTAAAAGAAGATTGCAAGAGTTTTTTTTAGAGATATAAAGGTTAAAGGAGAGGCAAGACTGGACATTGGGCCGCTGGAAAATGATGCTGGAGAAGTAGTATTGGGGAACAAAGAAATGGTGGAGGAACTGAATAGGTACTTTGCGTCAGTCTTCACGGTGGAAAACACGAGTAACATCCCCAAAGTTCAAGAGAGTCGGGAGGAAGATGTGAGTATGGTGGCCATTGCCAAGGAGAAGGTCCTAGGAAACCTGAAAGGTCTGAAGGTGGATAAATCACCTGGACCAGATGGATTATACCCCAGAGTTCTGAAGGAGATAGCTGAAGAAATAGTGGAGGCGTTAGTGGTGATCTTTCAGGAATCACTGGCGTCAGGGAGGGTCCCAGAGGACTGGAAAAGCGCTAATGTAACCCCTCTGTTTAAGAAGGGAGTGAGGAAAAAGACGGGAAATTACAGGCCGATTAGCCTGACCTCAGTCGCTGGTGAGATTTTAGAGTCCATTATTAAGAATGAGATTTCAGAATACTTGGAAGTGCATTGTAAAATAGGGCAAAGTCAGCATGGTTTCATGAAGGGGAGGTCATACCTGACAATTCAGTTAGAATTCTTTGAGGAGGTAACGAGTAGGTTAGACAAAGGAGAGCCAATGGATGTTATCTACTTGGACTTCCAGAAGGCCTTTGACAAGGTGCCACACAGGAGGCTGCTCAGTAAGATAAGAGCCCATGGTGTTAGAGGCAAGGTACTAGCATGGATAGAAGATTGGCTGTCTGGCAGGAGGCAGAGAGTGGGGATAAGGGGGTCCTTCTCAGGATGGCGGCTGGTGACTAGTAGAGTTCTGCAGGGGTCAGTGTTGGGACCACAACTTTTCACTTTAAACATTAATGATCTAGATGAAGGAACTGAGGGCACCCTGGCTAGGTTTGCAGATGATACAAAGATAGGTGGAGGGGAAGGTAGTATTGAGGAGGCAGGGAGGCTGCAGAAGGATTTGGACAGCTTAGGAGAATGGGCAAAGAAGTGGCAGATGGAATACAACGTGGGGAAGTGTGAGGTCATGCACTTTGGTTGGAAGAATACAGGCATAGACTATTTTCTAAATGGGGAGAGAATTCAGAAATCTGGAGTGCAAAGGGACTTATGAGTCCAAGTCCAGGATTCTCTTAAGGTTAACTTGCAGGTTGAGTCGGTAGTTAGGAAGGCAAATGCAATGTTGGCATTTATTTCGAGAGGACTAGAGTATAAAAGCAGAGATGTGCTGCTGAGTCTTTATAAGGCTCTGGTCAGACCACATTTAGAATATTGTGAGCATATTTGGGCCCCGTATCTCAGGAAGCATGTTCTGGCTCTGGATAGGGTCCAGAGGAGGTTCACGAGAACGATCGCAGGAATGAAAGGCTTAACATTTGAGGAACGTTCGATAACTCTGGGTCTGTACTCGATGGAGTTTAGAAGGATGAGGAGGGATCTGATTGAAACTTACAGAATACTGAAAGGCCTGGATAGAGTGGACGTGGGGAAGATGTTTCCATTTGTAGGAGAGACTAGGACCCGAGGGCACGGCCTCAGAGTAAAGGGAAGACCTTTTATAACAGAGATGAGGAAAACCTCTTTAGCCAGAGAGTGGTGAATCTATGGAATTCATTGCCACAGAAGGCTGTGGAGGCCAGGTCATTGAATGTATTTACGACCGAGATAGATGGGTTCTTGATTGGTAAGGGGATCAAAGGTTACGGGGAGAAGGCGGGAGAATGGGGTTGAGAAACTTATCAGCCATGATTGAATGGCGGAGCAGACTCGATGGGCCGAATGGCCTAATTTCTCCTCCTATATATTATGGTCTAATGGTCTAAAACATTCCAGCATTAAGGAAACATTCTGAAGCTTAATTTTTACTTGGGGTTTGTTTTAAAGATCACAGCCACTATCTTATGAAAACTGTTCATTGTGCATAAACATGTTCTGACCGGGCAACACACTCTGATCAAATAAAGCCTGTGAACAGGCCGCGGTCAAAGGCTGCAGCGCACTAACAGGGGAGATGGGAAAGGGCTGTTCAATATTACAGTTAGGCAGTGAAACTGCTGCAAAATACATTATGCAAATTACAGTAAATAAAACTATGAGGGTCGGTTATAATAAAAATGCGAGTTGAACCCACCTAATATAATTCTGCAAGTGTTCCTGGCCTCTTCTTATTGAGTGTTGTGTTTTGTTATGATCTTTCAAGAATGTCCCTGTGATCCTCATTGTGGAAACTGAATTATTGTTTCTCGTTATCGGTGCGAGAGGGCCCTCTGGTGGGGGCTTAATGGAACTCTCAGTGAGGGTTTCTGTACGGGATCCGCTATCTCTCTGCAGCAAAGTGGGCTTCATAGCACAGAAATACACGGCGCTGTCGGCAACAATTATCCTTGCGATATTTAGAGGAAACGTTTTGTTTCCATTGTGCAAATTAGCAGAGAACCTGTCTAGCAAGATTGGAGAACTCCCTTCATTCCCCAAGATTTATATCTTCCGTAAATATCTCGGAACTTCCCCGCAACACTGAACATACCGGAACAGAGTGGGGGCAGGGTAGTTTGCCGAGTACCTACAGTCCAGAATAATGTTCTGTCTTTCCCGAATCGTTAATTCGGACGGATCCTGTCACACTGGATCATCACTATTTGTTGTTGTAACACAAATCCAGAATAGTTCAAAACTCAGAGAGTAAAGAGAGCGCATGGGTAACACACTGACTATTTAAACATGAATTCACCAGGCAGTAAGGTCAGTATCATCAGGAAGAAACACGGGGGAATTCATACTGTCTGGGTTAGAGTTCGACAGAAAATAACAGATTGTTCTAAATATTTTCACCCGTCTAGTCGGATCTTAAAGCGTAACGCAGGTCCGAAAGGGGCAGCACCTAGTGGGAAACTGAGGGCCTTTCCTCAGGGACACGATTGGCTGTTCTGTCAGAAGTGATGAGAGTTTCGCACCAATCATTGAGAGTTGTAAAGAATGATAATGTCCGATGGGATCTCTTTCACTTTCAGGCGTTCTTAGTGCCTCTGTCTCGGTCTCTTTGTCTCTGTCTCGGTGTCTGTCACTATCAGCCGTTCGCTCTGCCGCTCTTTTCGGTTTTCCATGAAAGTGCAGAGTTTAGAGAATCGAACTTGCCTCAGAATCTCATTCCAACGAGTTCTCCATGCAAAGCCCCCGTTAATAATAGCAAAAATTCGTTCCTCAGCTCACAGGAAAGTTTGAAATAACAGCAGCTACACTTGAAATGCTAATGTGACAGGCGGGAATGATGACAAAATCTTTTCCCACTGCATGTGGCAAGGTAACCAGGAGCTCGAATCTGCAACGTTTCATGTTGATTTGCATCCACTTCTTTCGTTATATATGTTTTGGACGTTAAAATAAACGCAAGAAAGTATCAAGGTATAAAATGAAGGTTGCATGAATGCCATGTATATATTTATCTAATTGAAGTACGTAATACTCATGTTAATAAGAATCGGCATGTGACATAATTCTATCGCTTGTGAGAATTCAGTGATTTCCGAGGCAGTGCTGGCAGACCTCTTTTTTTCCAAATATCGCTTCCTTTCCACCAACCAATACAAACTGGCATTTATATTCACAAAATTAGTTTCTAAAAATCATCTTTCAGTTTTATGCTCGTTAATATTCTATCCTCCACTTAACATTGAGCATTTTCAAATATTGCATAAGCACGAATGAGCTTAATACCTCAAGTTTACATTTTCGCATTAAATACGCTTCTCACTTTAATTTAAAAATTGCAATTGGTTGGAATTTTGTGAAATTGTTGAAGATCTACTTATAGAATAGAACATTCTGCTCCCATGCCCCTATCTACGTTCACCGGAGAGCTTAATACCAGATCAGTGGTGATCAGGTTTATAGTTATTGAAGCAAATCTGCAAATACTTTCCTGAGTCTAGGATTAGCAATGAGGGGTTTCAGTTTCTATCGCTGTGTTAGTAATGAAGTAATTTCCTCACACATGTCCGGCCGCTGTGCTGTGCTGATGAATCCCATAATTAAACAAAATGTGATAAAAAAATGTTAAATCAATTCACCCTGTCTATGTGAACATCCCTTGCACCTTACATTCCTCCGGATTAAGTTCCACCAATCGTATGGCATATATTCTGTCATCTCGGGTATTTAAGTCCATTCATGTCCATTCTGCTGTTCGGTAACCCTGGGTGCCTTAGCCGTTAATCAGCCTGGGGCATTGCTCACCTCAGTCACCTCCACCACAAGGAGCGGTCTCTATCTCTTTTCTCTGGCCAAGATTTTAACGACTGGGTCTCAGAGGGTAAAATGGTTTCTCTGAACCCATTACAAGAACAAGATATGCCTCCCCCGCCAGAGTGAAAAGACACCAACCGCTTTTTGACATTTCGAAATGAAAACCAGTTCGAATATCAGGCGTGTCTGTGAGAGACAGGTCAGCCGCCTGATTGTTAGATGCTGAAGAACAGGCATATAAGATGCAGCCGCCTTTGCCAGTAGCTGGCAAATTGAGATATCGATTGCCGACTTGATCATCGATTCAGGTAGAAATGCGATAATTGGCATCACTGGGAGCCAATATCCTCCAATGGAGATATTTGCCTATTTTTACTTTAATTTGGCGCTCTCTGTGACAGCAATAACAACCCTGCTGTACAAAAGCCTGACCCCGGGGAAGGCTCACTCTGCTTTAAAAAGGTCAACCATGACATTATTGTTAACAATACATGTGGCCATTAGGTTAGACAATGAGGATTTACACATATCATTGTCCACTTCAGCATATTGATGATATTGTATTGCAGAAACATATCATTCTGTCCATTGGTTTCTGCTGATTCTTAAGCTCACATGAACCTCTCCCAACACGACCTGATCTAATACTATCAGCGTTTTTTTTTTATTTTACCCTTTGGCCTTTATTTAGCTTCCAGTTAAATACATCTAATGTTATTGCTTCAGCCAACCCGAGTGTATCGAGATCCCATTCCAACAAGTCGCTAGTTTAATAAATTTCTGTTTAATCCTTTTGTGGATTTTATTGGTGACAATTTCGTATTTAGGCCTCTGGTTTTGGACTCCCACAGACAAAATCCTTGCCCGAACACGATCAGTGTGCTTGCACACGAGCAGGGGAGAGAACTCATCCTGAGTGAGGCACAGCCAGAGTGTGGATATGGGCAATTTGGTACACAATGGGAATTCGGCGCAGAGGGGAAGAGGTGCTCTTTGCATTTTTTCTTTGCAATCCAACTAGATAAATCTTCAGAGAGCGGTCTTGCCCTGTTGCAGCAGTAGAGGCTACAAGGGAGACAAATGACTGGTAAGTAGTCGGTAAGGTCGGGTAAGTATTTACTACTTATATCGCTTGTAGTTTATGATTTTTTTTGTGGCTTATAGTTTGTATATTCTGTGGTAACGAGGATCAGGAAAGAAGAGCCCCAGAGTAATTGATTTAGAAGGTTTAATTAAAAGGGATAAATAATGGCAGGAGCGCTCAAAGCCATGGTGTGCTCCTCGTGCTGCGTGTGGGAAGCCGGGAACATTTCCACTGCCCGGGACCAGCATGTGTGCAGGAGTTTTGTCCAGCTGCAGCTCCTGGAAGCTCGAGCTTCAGAACTGGAACGGTGGCTGGGAACACTGTGGAGCATCCGCGAGTCTGAGAGCATCGTGGATAGCACGTTAAGAGAGGTGGTCACACTGCAGTTGAAGGGGCTTGAGGAAGGAAGGGAATGGGTGACCACCAGGCAGTCCAAGAGAAACAGGCAGGTAGTTCAGGAGCCACCTGGGGTCCTGCTCGCAAATCGGTATTCCATTTTGGAGGCTGATGGTTCCTCCAGGGAGTGCGGACAGGGCCAAGCTTCTGGCAACACCTTCTGTCTGTACAGGAGGTGAGGTAGGGAGGACGATCAATAGTAATAGGGGAATCTATAGTCCGGGCAACAGATAGGCGCTACTGTGGCCTTCAACGTGACTCCAGGATGGTGTGTTGCCTCCCTGGTGCCAGAGTCTGGAATGTCACTGAACGGCTGCAGGGCATCCTGAAGAGGGAGGGTGACAAGGCAGAGATCATGGTATATGTTGGTACCAATGACATAGGTAGAAAGAGGGATGAGGTCTTCCACCAAGAATTCAGGGAGTTAGCCAGTAGACTAAAAAGCAAGACGTCTCAGCTAGTAATCTCTGGATTACTCCCGGTCCGGTGTCACGTGCTAGCGAGTTTATGTATAGGAGAATAGCGCAGACGAATACGCAGCTTAAGATTTGGCGCAGGCGGGAGGATTTTAGGTTCCCGGATCACTGGGACCGTTTCTGGGAAAGGTGGGACTTGTCCAAGTGGGACAGTCTACATCTGAACCAGAACAGGACTAAGATCCTGCGGGCGAGTTTGCTGGTGTTGTTGGGAGGAGTTTACACTAATTCGGCAGGGGGAGGAGGCACAAAATGTTAGCAGAATCGGGACACATCATAATACAGTAAAACAATCAACTCAGAGGGAATACAGCTGCAATAAGCTTCAAGGGAGTATGTCAAGGCTGGATGGCCTCTACTTTAATGCCAGGAGTATTACAGGTAAAATGGATGAGTTAAGGGTGAGGACTGACATGCAGAATTGTGAAATACTTGCCATGACAGTGATGTGGTTGGGGGAGGTGCAGGATTGGCTGCTCAACATTCCGGTATATAGAATCTTCAGGCGAGACAGGGGACGGGGTAAAAGAGGAGGAGGCATTGCATTATTAGTTAAAGGTTCAGTTATTGCAGTAAGGAGAGATGATATCTTGGAGCGGGCATCGAATGAAATTTTGTGGGTAGAGCTTTGGAATAAAAAAGGGGCAGCCACATTCTACGGTGTTTATTATAGACCCCCAGATAGTCAGCGGAAAATTGAGGAGCAAATATGTGCACAATTTGTGTGTAGAAACAATAACAGTAGGGTAATTATATTAGTTGATTTCAACTTTCCTAACATTAATAGGGATAGACATAGTGTTAAGGGCTTGGATGGAATGGATTTCTTGAAATGTGTACAGGAGAAACTTTTGGGCTAATATGTCGAGTGCCCAACAAGGGACGGCGCAGTGCTGGATCTAATTCTGAGGAATGAAGCCGGACAGGTGGCTGAGGTGGTGGCGGGGGATCATTTTAGTGATAGCGGCCACATCATGGTACAACTTAAGCTGGTTGCTGACAAAGAAATAGACAAGTTGCAAAAAAATAATTTGGATTGGGGGAGAGCGGATTTTAGTAAAATAAGGCAGGATCTGGCCAAGGTTGACTGGGAGCAGCTACTTATGGGGAAATCTACGGAGGAGCGGTGGGGGGGGGGGGCGTTCAAAAAGGAAATATGGAGGGTACAGGCTCAACATGTTCCCTCTAGGGTGATAGGAAGTAGTAACAAACTCAGAGAACCATGGATGACCAGAGATATTCAGGACACCATGAGAAGGAAAACAGAGGCTTTTAGCAGGTGCAAAGGGAGCACATCAGCGGAGGTATTAGTGGAGCACAGAAAGTGCAGGGTGGAGCTTATCAAAGCAATTAGGAGAGCAAAGAGAGGATATGAGAAAGCTCTGGCTAGTAAAAGTAGGGAAAAATCCCAAGATATTCTATAAATATATGAATGGGAAGAGGATAACCAGGGAAAGAGTAGGGCCCATTAGAGACCAAGGGGGCAATATATGGGTGGGGCCAGAGGACATCGGTAGAGTGTTGAACGAATACTTCACAGATAAGTGGCAGATGGAATTTAACCCTAGAAAGTGTGCGGTGATACACTTTGGACGGAGTAATTTGACAAGGAAGTATTCAATGAACGGCATGACACTAGGAAGTTCTGAGGAACAAAGGGACCTTGGCGTGTGTGTCCATAGATCTCTGAAAGTGGAGGGACATGTTAGTGGGGCGGTGAAAAAGGCATATGGGACATTTGCCTTTATCAATCGAGGCATAGATTACAAAAGTAGGGAGGTCATGTTGGAGTTGTATAGAACCTTGGTGAGGTCACAGCTGGAATACTGTGTGCAGTCCTGGTCGCCACATTACAGGAAGGACGTGATTGCAATGGAGGGGCTGCAGAGGAGATTCACAAGGGTGTTGCCTGGGATCAAACATTTATATTATGAAGAGAGGTTGGATAGACTTGGGTTGTTTTCGTTGGAGCAGAGAAGACTGAGGGGAGACCTGATCGAGGTGTACAAGATTATGAGGGGCATGGACAGGGTGAGTAGGGCGCACCTGTTCCCCTTAGTTGAAGGGTCAGTCACGAGGGGACATAAGTTCCAGGTGAGGGACAAGAGGTTTAGGGGGGATGTGAGGGAAAACATTTTACCCAGAGCGTTGGGACGGTCTGGAATGCGCTGCCTGGGAGGGTGGTGCAGGCGGGTTGCCTCACATCCTTTAAAAAGTACAAGGATGAGAACTTGGCACGCCATAACATTCAAGGCTATGGGCCAAGTGCTGGTAAATGGGATTAGGTAGGTCGGCCAGGTGGTTCTCACATGTCGGTGCTGGCTCGATGGGCCGAAGGGCCTCTTCTGCACTGTGTGATTCTGTGAACATTATCGAAATCTCACATGACTTTAAAGCGCTCTCTTGTGTCACCGTTCTGCCACATCTTTTTATAGAGAACAGGCCAGCCTGTTCAACGTTTCGTGATAGTTACAACCCTTCAGTGATGATGTCATCCTTGTATTTTTTTATCAGGACCATGTGAAGGCGCTATATCGACGTTGATCCATACAAAAGCAACATCTGTAAGGCATTTTAAGGCTATTTAAAAACTTTTCCTGTTGTTCTTGAGCGGGTTTCACTCTGTGCAATATGTAAGTGCTGTAACAATCTGCACTACCGCTGGCCTCTGCTTATGGCCGCGAATGTGTTGTTTTTTAAGAATTAATTCACAAGATGTGGATGCTGTTGGCAGGGCCAACATTTATTGTCCATCCCTAATTCCCCTTCCGACGCCTGAGTTGCATGCTGGGCATTTCAGAGGGCAGTCAATAGTGAACCATAAATTTGTGGGTGTGCAGTCACACAAACACCAGACTGGGTGCGGCTCGGAAATTTCTTTCACTGAAAGGTGGTTGGCGTTCACGACTGACTCATGCTTTCATGGGCACCGTTAACGATCATGATGATCTTTTTTCACGTTCAGATACACTTGCTGAACTTAATTTGAATTTCCAGGTTGGCGATGTATATCCTCATGCTTCTGGATCATTCGCCCAGGCATCTTAATGCCTAGTCCAATAACATAAGCACTATGTCACAGTGACGGGACTGTTATTGTTCAACCACGTGGTTCAGTGGTAATATCACGTCACTGAGTCAGGTGATCATGGGTTAAAGACCCAGTCCCGAGAATTGAGTTCAAAATCTCTCGCCCAATACCGAAGGAGTATAGAACTGTGGCAGTGTCGTCTTCCACATATATCGTTAAATTACAATGTCTGCCCACTCAGGTGGATTTAAAATATCCATTGCACTATTTCGAAGAAGAGCAGCGCTGTTCTTGCTGGCGTCTCGCCCAATGATTGTCTCTCGTGCAACATTACTATAAAGAAAACACCATCCGGTCATTACCACATTGCTTTTGTGGGATGTTGTTGTGGGTATTTGGTTCTGTGCTTCCTACAGAGTGCCTACAATTCAGTGGCTGTACGGATCTCTGATACGTGATGCGCTGGTAAAAATTGCTATATCTGCAGTTTCTAATTGTTGTTTCACATATCAGCCACAGTAAATGTACGACGTTGGTGCATTACCACTCTTGTTCCCTTCCCTATCACCCTCCTCACTGTGGTTGGGCGGTAGTTCAAAATTCTTTCCTGGTCCTGTTCAACGTCTGTTTTTATCGGAAACTAGAAACTCTTCCAAGTGCAGCCAAGCATTGAGCCCGTTCCCGGTACAGAATCTCAGATTACCATAAATATAGAATCAGCACCCCTGCACTGTCAGGCGGATAACCATAAGGGCATTAGAATAACAACATTTACAGTCTTGGAAACGATGTTTAGAACCTGTCTCCATATTTCTTTCTCCACACCGTGGCGATTAATCCACTTCCTATAAATAGGTTGGCCCTGACTTTACAATAGAGGAAAAACATCCCGACGCTAATGCATCAAGTCACTCGGAAGTCCGAATCCCACCATGGAATCTCTGCATCCTGATTTAACCACCTCCTTCCTCTCCGTGTGCAAAGTAGTTTCGCAAAAGCCACTTGGGGGCCATTTTTCTCCCTGTTGGATTCAGAGCAGCATATTCTGTCTGCGGTCCTATTGGATGAAAGAGAAATTGTGGCTGATAGAACCATGTAGGCAACTCACCACTCAGGCATTAGTTTCCAAGCAGCGGAAACATTAGGGCCGAATGCAGTCCGGTTCCAGATCGCCTTCTCGACATTTTCAAAGTCTGTGGAGCATTAGATTCGGAGGGAAGAAAATGTCAAAGGATTTCGGAGCTTCCGTTATAATTTTTGTTCTGAAACTAGGTGAGTGGTGCAGGCCCCATTAAAACACAAGTTTCATAAAATAGACATGCTTCTGATGAGTGAGGGTTTATAGTGCGAACACCAGGAGAGCTATGGTGTGAGGAAGTGACTAACAAGATTTGTGGGACAGACGGACGGACGGACGGACGGAAGCATGGGCAGACAGATAGGTGGGCGGACGGACGGATGGGCTGATGCATGAATGGATGGCTGGATGTGCAGACGGATGGAGAGAGGTGAAAGTGAATGAGGGATGGGCAGCTGGGTAGATTTAATCGATTATTCATTTGAATGTGGATGGAGTTTACAAGCGCGATCCTTAAACTTCGATACTCGCGCCAGTGATTTATACAATAACTATCAGAAAATCATAATCCAGTGAACATAACAATGTAACAACCTATCCGCTGGTATAGTTGGCTCAGACTTTGCAGATGACATGAAATGTTTTTAATAAACAATGAGGCAGAGGGTAACAAACTTCAGAAGGATGTAGACATTTCAATTTGCCTGGCACATACCAGATGGAATTTAACCTGGAGAAGTGTGAAGTGATGCATTTTGGTGGGAAGAATGAGGGTATCCGATATAAACTAAATGATGCACTTTGATCGGCGCTGTAGGAACAGAGACATGGATACGATGTAATGTGCAGAAACCTTTGAAGTTGGCAGTGAAGGCTGAGACTTCTGTAGAGAACATTTTAGATTCTTGGCTTCATCAATAGGAATAAGATGCTATGCTAAACATTTCTACAAAGCTGGGGCGCCCTCAGTTGGAGTGTTGTGTACTAATGTGCGAAGCACACCTGATGGATAATTTGAGGGTCTTGGAGAAGGTGCGGGAGAGATTTATGAGGAAGGTAAAAATGAAGAGGGGCTTTAGCTTTGTGGAGCGACGGAGAATCTGTGGCTGTTCTGTGTAGAACTTAAAAGATTGGGAGGAGATTTGATGGAGATATTAACAATTATGAGCTGTTTTGGTTGAATAAATAAGGGAAGTTGTATCCAGCGGCAGAAAGCGCCGTGATCAAAGGACTTGGATTTAAATTAATTTGCAAAAGAATCAGAGGCAACCTGAGCAGCCATTTATTTACAATGTGTGTTGTTGTGTTGTGGAATGCGCTGCCTGAAAGGATGGTAGAAGCAGATTCAATATCAACTGTCAAAAAATAATTGGGTAGCTACTTGAAATGGAAACTTTCGCTAGGCAAAGCTCGCGAGAAGAATAGTGGAGTGGGAACAATTTGTTGCCTCTGCCAAAGAGGCCACACAGACACGATGTGCTGAATGGCCTCATTCGAAGGTAGTGCGATGAGGCAAGGGAACGTGTATTCATTGATGTCTCCAGTGTCTAAAGGCCCATTTGTTTTCTGTTCATTTACTATTCGAAGGTCTGTGCTATTCAAATACAGTTAAGCAACCTGCATCATCGGTATCATGTTTGGAGAAAGAACGTATGGTGTTGCCCTGTTCATACTCCACAGACAGCCACCGATATGATCTGCTCTGGTACCGACAAAGAAAAGAAGAGGCGCCGGTACTTTTAATCGAAATGAATTCGGAGGAACAAGGACAGGAAGCAGAGCGTCTGGGAGGCCGAATCTCCTCAACACTCCGAGCATCTGATCGTTTTTTCAGTTTAACCCTGACAGATGTGCAGCTGAGTGACAGTGGGATGTTTTATTGTGTGCTGAATATTCACAGTGATACAAACTGATACAAGCCCCGTACGGAAACTATCGCTGGATTGCAATATAACCTGAATGGTGGGAGTTAAGTTTGTGAACATTGAATCTTCACCTCTGGCAGCACCAGAATCAGATACCGACTCCTTCCGGCTGTAAATTTGCATCCGGAGTTAAAAAGGTTAATTGACAGAAAGTCAAGTTTGCGAACATTTCGGATTCGGAACAAAAACGGGAGAAATTTAACTTTCGATTGGAAACAATGAGGGAAGAGGCTGCGGTAGGGAAAGCGAAAGCCAAGGAAAAGTAGAAATAAAGAGAGAGAGCGGGAGAGAGAGAGAGAGAGAGAAAGGGAGGAAAATATGCCGAGGCGTTGGGAAAGATACAGAGGAAGGAGATAAGGGTTGACGCAGGGAACAGAAAGAGTGTGTGTCTGTTTGTGTGTGTGCGTGTGTCCGTCTGTGTGTGAGTGTATTTGTCTGTGTGTGTGTGTGTGAGAGAGAGTGAGAGAGTAAGAGAGACAACGGAGGGAGACACAGACAAAGACAGAAATTTAGAAAGAGGACAAGAATGCGTTAGACAAAGAGGGAGAGGTGCAGGCGGGGGCAGGGGCAGAAAGTTATAAAGACAGAGGGAAACAGAGACAGTCAAAGAGAGAGAGAGCCCGCTGCTCATTCTATAAAATCCTCCGGTTCAATTTCCGATTTCCAGCAAATTGTGTTTTAATTTTGTCCCATTGTGTGATTTCAATGTGACTAAATTCTGTTCTATTGATCAAGGGACATCGAGCTCTTGGCGATCGCTATGCAGAAACCGCTCGTTTAACTGTTCAGTGTGGAATTGGGAAACTGAACAGTGAAAACGGTTAACAGCTGCACGTCTCTCAGGCACTGAGGTTAGAAGGTTAGAAAAGTGTAGTTGTTAAGAGCGACAGTCTCTAGCATTCCCCCTCACCTCCCTTTATTTATTAGGTGTTTTTATTGAACTGAAAGGAAATTAGGAGATGTAATACAGAAATAGGAGGAGTTCATACACCCGTCCATTTTACGACCTTGTTTTTTTAAACACTACAGTATTTAATGTTTTTAATTCCAATTGTCCTCAACTGTCTCCAATTAAACCCTAATTGTATTCAAGCATCAATAACTGCCTTTCCAAAATAGTCTTTTAAACTCCTCAAGTCATCTGCCATTGTCACACACTGTGTCAAAATTTCTTTATGTTTAAATAAATTGCTCGGTCACTCCAACACTCTCTATTTCTGTATCTCTCTCCATTGGACAAACTCTTACCTCCATTTCCCTCAATCAATAAAAATAGGAGCAGCACTGGTAAATAAACTCTGAGAAATGGAGTTCAAACTCACGTGAGCATTCGTTTGTTCAATTTTATCTCTATTACCTCAATCACTCGACCATCCCGCTTCACTGGAATTACCTGCCTATCGTTCAGTCAACCAGATGGTTGGTTGGTTTCCGTCAAAACTTTATCCACCCTATCCTCACCTTAAAGCATTATTATGTTATGGTCAACAATGCCTAGATGTTCCTCTGGCTTTATTCTCTTCCTGATTTGTTTCATTCCCCGTTCTGTTGTTTTTCTGTTTGCTGTTCTTTTTCATTTGCATTTTGCTTCAGAGAGACATCCAGTGCACATTGTGGGAACTCCATTCCCTTAGCCCCTTTACATACTTCTCCCAGGGAAGTAATACTAGACAATGCAAGCCCCATTATTATTACTCTGTCTGTTACTAAATTCATTAATTTGTCTATCGATTACTTCCTTCAAATCCCTTCAAGACACAGATCAATTCAGAGAGACAGATATGGAAATAAAGACCTACAGAGTGACGCAGAGACACACAAAGACAGTGAGAAAAATTCAGTGAGAGGGAGAGTCCTGTTAGTGGGATTTAATGTAACGGTTAACACTGCAGTCAGTGTAACGAATTCAATCCCATCTTCTGACTCTGATTCGCACTCTGTCTCTCAAAAGCAAACAAGAAAGGAAAACATGCATTTATATAGCGCCTTTCGCGAAATCAGAACTTTGCAAAGCACCTTACAACCAAAGAAGGCTTTGGGCTGTATTCACTGTCTTTATAGGGGAAACTTGGCAGGCCATTTACGTACGTCAAGCTCCCACAAACAGCAAGGTGATAATAACCAAGGAATATATTAACGACCGAGTCTACAGTGATGTTGATTAGGTGGGGTAAGGGAGGGGGGGGAGGGCGTGGTGGTTGTGGGGGTGGGGGGGGTGGGGGGGGCAATTAAAATTGACATACATCATGCAACCTGTCAGTCTATCATAAAAGCTGCCATTTCCACTCATGCGTCGCAGAGGTTTAAATTCCTGTGCATTTTCAGGTGGCTGCCTCATGTAACTCCCCTGTTCACACGGATGGTGGGTTGTATCCAATACTATATGGTTCAGGATTTATGTAGTTCTTGCTGAGGATATGAACCTCTATTGCTGGTATGTTTTTTATTTTGATAACATGTTGTCTTTCATCTGTTTAACACCGATATTCACTTTCATTAAAGCCACTGAGGAAATGGGGCCCATGGTTCAGGATCCAACGTACATCATGGTGAGTTACGGAGGCAGTGTGACTTTGAACTGCAATTATTCGACATCATACCTTCATCCTTCCCTTCTCTGGTATATTCAATACCCAGAGAGAAAACTTCAATATATATTGGAAAAAAAAGCGAGTTTGGAAAAAACAATGTGACACAAAACTTTAACAATCTTTATCATGTTGCTGTGATTTATTGTAAAGTAGGTTTATTGGGTGGGTGTGTACGATTCTGTCTGTTTGATTTAGTTAAATTGGAGACAGATAGACTGCAAGCTTGAAATTGTCAAAAGGAGTCAGGAGTAGAGGGGTGCTTGAAATGTTAATGAATAAACATGGATGAGATCTTAGCACGTAAGTTGTGAAGGAAACTTGCTTTTTAGACAAGTGAAGGAGTGGTTCGGATTTCAAAGGAATGGTCGGATGTTTACAACTGGCAAGATAACCAAGGCATGCAGTGTGTTTATTTTTCCCAAAAGGAAAGAGGTCATTTTAGAAACATGAAATATTTTACATTATGGGGAAAATAAATTTGCAAATGCATATGGAACAATAGAATTTACAGATCAAAGAGAGAGAGAAACATAAAGGGAAATGAAAGGCTCTGTTGGGGGGCAGGATGTATGTATGGTCTAACAGGAGTGTGTGAAACAGCCTTGGGGAAGCCTCCAGTCATGTTAGCAAAAGTACGCTGTGTACAGTAACTAAAGTTGGGTAAACGCCTTTAGAATTCTACTGGCGAGCGGGTGCTGTGGTAACCTTGCTGGCTTGTTTTCTATAAATTTAAAATCTATTTGGACTGCTGCTCTAAAGGGGATGTGTAGTTGAAAGGCAAGTTAATTAGGAAGTTTGAGATTTGCTATCGGAGCAAATGAGTTTTGAGCAACTCTGATCTTATGCATGTGCTTGAAATGTTTTATTTTGTAAATACATGCTTAAATATAGTTTTTTAAACCTCTAAAGGTGCTAGTGGACTCATTACTTCAGCATTCAGTGCACAAAACGTCTTGTAATAAAAACAAATTGCAAAATCATTGTGGTAGCGTGGCCAAGTTTCCCTTGTGCATTTGGCCCGCCTGGCACACATCACCTGCCTCGTCATAACAAACACCTTTGGGACGCTTCTGTTGTATGCTACCTTACATAAAGCTGCAAGAACGGTCCGTTTAGCCATTGACTAAGCGAAGTTGTCTGACAACGCTGTGTATAGCTATGTTCTAGGAAACACAACGTCACCTGACCACGAGAGGCCCGGAAAATAAGCTCTCCCATCTTTCCGATGTGACATCCTGACTCCACACAACAGGCAATTGTTTGGAACCCCCAACCACCATCGCCCCCGCCCCTCCGCAAGTGATGAACATTCTGTTAAAGACACTCACCAGTTATCGATATCTGTTTCAGAATCTCGCCAATTAGTCTTCCTCCACCTCTCCAGGTTCCTTCTGCTCATTTCGTTCTGCATGCCTGTCTGTCATTCTCTCTCTCTCTCTCTCTCTGCAATAACAATTTAACGAGCCTCGCGACCCAGAAACTCCCCAATAATCATGGAATTTGATTTCCTTCAGCTGCTCATGTAATTGGCTTTTGAAAGGCATGTTTAAATCTGCCTTTTCCACCCCCTTGTCTGATTGTGGCCTCAACGCCACGTTCCTGCCTGCCTCCTATAACCTTTGACCCCCTTGCAGATCAAAAACATTTCCAACTCAGCCTTGAATATGTGCAATAACACAGCCTCTACTCCTCGCTGCGTAGGAAATTATCAAAAAAACGCCTCTGAGAGAGGAGATTTCTGCTCAAATCTGTTAAATTGGGGACTTCTAATTTTGACGTTGTGCCCCCGGTTCTCGCTTCCCCGATCTCAACATTTATTCTCTGAGCCCCGCTGAGAACCGCATATGCTTCCAAAATATCACCTCGCACTCTTCTAAACTCCAGTGTGTATAGGCTCAACCAGGTCAACGTTTCGTCAGAAGTCAACCCTTTGATCCCAGGAACCACCCTATTGAATCTTACCTGAACAGCCTCCATGCAGGTATAATCTTCCTTGAATAATGACACCAAAATGTACAATGTACTTCGAATATGGTCTCATCAACTGCTTTGTGCAGTTGCAACATTCTACAACAGCCTCTCCCTTGCTCACATTTTGTGACTCGTGTACGAGAACAACCAGATACCTCTGTACTCTGTCAGTCTGTAGTTCCTCGCCAGACATTCCGATTTTCTATTCATACCACCAATGTGGACAACCTCACTTTTACACATATTTGGCTAACGCTCAAGGTAGACAGTGGTGTTTCCCAACGTTCAGTACTAAGGCCACTGTCTTGTTATATGGAAATTCCATTGTATTGCATTACTGAGTAAAATTTCAAAATTGGCCGGTGCTACCAAATTTTGAAATGCGTCACAACTGAGAATGATACAATAGGTTATGTTAGCAAGGGTTGGCATACAAGTCAGAGGCGGAATTAAATGTGAAGCATCTTAGCAGAAGGGTTAGGGAGAGGCAATATATACTAAGTCGAAGAGTTCACAGGAACAGCGGCTCTTCTGGGTTCATATGGATAGATATTTGAATGTGGCAGGACATATCCAGAGAGCAGTTAGAAAGGCACCGTCGATCTTGGGCTTCCTTAATAAAGGCATTGAATGCAAAAGTCAGAAAATATGCTGAATATTTAAATAGATTTGCTTGGGCCACAACTAGAGCATTGCGCCCAGCTCTGTTCATCGCACTTTAGGGAAAATGTGAGGCTCCTGGAGATAGTGCAGAGAAGAATTATCAGAATGGTTCCAGGTTATGATTTCAAGCTCCACCATTCCTCTAATTTTAAAAGGAAATGTTATGAGGGTTGAGAAAAATAAACATACAGAGCTAATGGGATAGAGCGGGTATATGGTAATGATAGATTGAGGGATAGGCCAGGGCATGAGGTTGCAGATTGCGCTGGAATACAATCCTGCTGCTCTTGAGGGCCCAAAGGGGCTTAAAGAGACCCGGTTGTTTTTGTATGGGGGGTTGAAGACGTCTTAATGAAACAAACCATCCTCCTCCCCAGGGCCAGGTTTCAGCAATGTCAGGGTTATATTTGAAGAGTGATCAATGCTTTCAAATCATGTTTGTTCAATTCGGTGAGCAGAAATTCCCAGTATCTAAAACCCCTTAATATGTGTAAAAGAGGTGGCATGAAATAAATTGTACGTCTTATTGCGTTTGCTGGCAAGATTCCAAGATACCCTACGGTCGTCAGCATCGGTGAGACAGTGTCAAAGCTTAATCAGGCGTTTCGGGAAACATGGCGAGAGCTTGGAATAGTCAGGAAGGCAGATGTGCCGATGGTGAAGTTCCTTCTTGAAGGCTTAACATTGGTGTGTAAAAGATTCCTCACAGCTGTTCGCCCATTCGTTTGAAATACTTTAATGACCCATGTAAATATAAATCACCAAGTAATGTACTGCACTTTTAAGAGTTCATTTGTGAACTTTACAGACCTGCAAATCTACCAGATCACTTTACATTATCCTTCGGTATCCAGAGGAAGGAACTGGGACAGAGCTGCCTTCTACCAGGGAGGCAGGGTGAAGATTGAGGGGAATGGGCCTCTAGTCTCAGAGTTTCGGAGCATGAGAAGCGATCTCATTGAAATGTTTCAATTTCTTTGGGAAATTGACAAGCAGACATCGAGAAAATGTTTCTCCATCCAGATATGTGAAACAAAGGGTCATAGTTTCATGATAAGGAATGCGGGACTTGGATGATAAGAAAGTTATGCATTCAAAGAGTTGCCAATTTTTGGAATTCTCTATGCTAGCGGACTGTGGGAATTCAGTTACTGAGCATATTCAAGGTTGCGGTTGATGGATTTTGGGGCACTAATGGAATCAGCGGTTAAAAGGACGGAGCAGAATCCTGTCTTTGATATAGAAGTTTGGTCACGATCGTATTAAATGAAGTGCAGGCTGGAGGAATTGCATGGCCCTCCCTACTCCAATTTCTTATGTTCTTAAGGAGAAATCTGCAAAGGAAGGCGGGACAGGATTGGAGGGACTGGTCACACAAGACTGGCGATTACGAACCGGCTGTCGATTTTACATCTGCTACGATTTTCTTCATTTCACACATTAGTGAAACAGGATACAAACTGGTGACAGGTTGTTTAGAGCGCGTTTTACACCGCTGTCCCAGACCATTTTCACCCCACATGTCAGGGAGAAAAATGAAGAGATAAAAATATACATTTTGACTAGTAATCGAATCTAAAACCTGTGACTTTCCGACATTACTAACTTCACAATTAGATTCCTAAGATATTTTTCTGCATTCTTCAGCTCCTCTCTGAATTTTCTCTGGGTCACTGAATAAATACACGTGTTGGTGCAGCCCAGGAGTTGAAGCATGTTTCCACTTTCTTGGCGAATGAATTTGGGGTCATTGAAATTGGAACCTTCGAAATATAGTTCGTTTGTAATCTTTACATATAGGAAATTTACAACGTATGTCAGGATGAAGCTTCCCGAGATGGTAGAGATTTAAAACGATTGACTTTCTCCGGTTGTCCATCTCTGGATCACTCTGCTTCTTTCCGCTGCTGTGAACCGGGAGTCTCCTGTGGGCTCGACTGGCCGCGAGGATGTGCCTGACGGTCAGAGCATTGAACAACAGAATTAGGAGGAATGGCAGACCCGGATTTAAAATACGTGCAAACCAATCATCGGCTGTCCATGCGAGTGAAGTGTAGAAGCTTGATTTTATATTACAAAACCACGGCACATTGTTCATTATATAGAGTGGTTCATACATAAAGTACCAAGGAACACTTTTTAAACAGCTTAACGGGCAGACCGTTCCTATAATCACAGCCGCCACTCTCTCAGTGAAATCATTTGTTTTCAGCTTTTGGAAGCAAATGGCTATGTATCGAACAAAGGCGAAAGTGACGGTTAACCAGACAGAGCTCTCCGTGGCTGCGTAGATTAGCACGGTACTGAGAGTACAGGCTGGAGTCATGGGCATAAAACGGGAAAATAAATGCCAATAATCCGACTGAATATCACAGCGCTGACAACAACTAGGAGATCCATCACTGCCATGGACACCAGGTACCGAGTGATGCATTTGGAGAGACCACACCTTCCGCGGGATAAGATCACAATCGCCAACACGTTAACTGAGAGAAACAACAAAATTAACATTGTAAAGTTCAAGCAGGGACGTGAACGTTACAGGCTTTTGATACTTCAACCTCTTTTTTCGAAGACAACCAAATCAATGATTAATGTCTTTTCAATGGCATCTCTGTTTCAACATAAACAACACGGATAGGCTGCATTTATGTAGCGCCTTTAACGTAAAAAAGTGGCCCAAACGCGTCACAGTTGAGTTATACAGCAAAATTTGACATCCAACCACATAAGGAGATACTATGTCAAATGGCGAAAAAGAATGAGAATGAGATAGGTTGAGGGGGCGGCTTAAAGGAAGAGAGTGAAGCAGAGAGGCAGAGTGTTTTAGGGAGGGAATTTCAGAGAGCATAGGACATAACAGCTGAAGGCTTCGAGGTTACTTGTAATTTTTGGCACTCAACTTTTTGATATCGCACCATATTAAACGGCATTTCCTCTAAATACAATAGACATATTAATTATCTTTCTGTTGTTGAAAGGTATACTGTGACATTGTTTAAGTTGGCTCATTAGGATTCCACGGAAGGATGTTTAGGAAGCAGGATGTGTCGGGTGAATGCAATTGGAGAAGTACCAAATGGTTTGTGTCTGAAATACTGCTAGCTTGGAGACGACATGTCTACGTTTCCACAGTTCCCATTCTGTTGAGGTGAGATCTTTATTGCCCTACGCTGAAAGGTTAAATAATTTAGGCTTATATTGTCAGGGATTTAGAAAAATGAAGGTAATCTCATGGAAACAAAAACTATTCTCAAGGAGCTTGACAGGATAGATATGCGGAGGATTTTCCCGCTGGCTGGAAAAACTAAGCCACCAGGGAACACCCTCGGGATAAAAGAGCGATCATTTAGGACGGAGATCAGCAGAAATTTCTTCATCCAAAGGTTTGTGCATTTTTGGAATTCTATACTCAGAGGTATGTGGATATTTCATTGTTGAGAATATTTCAGACCTGAATAGATGGATTTTTGGCGTCTCAGGGAATCAAATGATATGTGGACCGGGCGGAAAGTGGATTGAAGCCCAGGATCAGCCATGATTGCATTTAACGGAGGAGCTGGCTCAACGTGCCACATGGTCTTCTGCTGCTTCTATCTCTGGTGTTCTTGTACACCAACCTGTCTGATCTTCCCGAAAAAAGTCAGTAACACTGCAGCGAGAATGGAGCCATATGTAAATCTGCAGCTGTAAGAGCACATTGCCATATATATATGGCATTACAGTGATCCGAGCAGGTCATCTCACATCGCCCATCTAGACATTTAAATCAAGTAACTTTCAGTAATTGTTTGGTGCTCAGTGCTGAGCTGTCCCCTGGATTGGATCAGAGATCTCAGATCCCGGTGACTATGCTACCTCTAAGTGTGGATGCATGACATACTTTAACGTTCTAATGACATTAATTAAATCAACAAATTGGTTTATTGCTGGTGTTCAAGCTGATATAATTTGCATTAATCTAATAAAAATGGGGCGATATTTATGGATACCACTTGCCTTTAGAGGGCATCAAAATAGGAGCGATAATTTTCAGGCCCTGTGACACCAATGAAGAGGCGGGGCTACAGTTTGAGGCCCAGAGCAATCGTTATTTAAGATAATTAAAAGCCGTTAGCCTGCGCACCTAGATGGAACCAGCATCATGTCCGTAGTTCTTCCCCCATTCTTCACCCCCCATCGGCCAAAAGGCAATTCAATGCCTCTAGGAAGTCAAACCAAGTATTGCCGCTGAAATTGTTCTTTTGGTCAATGCACATTGAATGAAGTAAAAATCCGGCATGGTTTGAATTTTGCTGGGAATCTCTCTCACTCTGAGCTACAGGAAAGAACAACTTTATCCCTGACATTTGCCTTCACTCGGTGAATTCTGGCGTTTGACCGACTGAAGTATGGAGCACGCCAATTGGTGGCCTGTAACCACAATGAATAGAAGGTTACTATGGTGGCCATGCAACTAAACCATTAATTCAGAAACCTTGGGCGAATGTTTCAGAGCCATACAAATATACAAATCAGGAGCAAGAAGCAGGCCATTCGGCCACTCTCGCCTGCTTCGCCATTCAATAAGGTCATGGCTGATCTGATTATTACCTCAACTCCACTTACCCCCTGCCCCCGATATCCTTTCAATCCCATGGGGCAGAAACCGATTTTGGCTGGAGATCCCCAGGGCATCAAACGGATATCCCAATGCAGCTCCCCGATTTTATACCTCGCCAACATCGGGAACGTTTGGTTCTATGTAAATTTCCCATTCATCACGTTTCACCTCGCACTGAACGGAATGCAAATTTTGCAGCTTATTGGCACATATATAAACATTGCCTATCACTAAAACCTTATCATGCTCAGTTAGAGCTGCACATAATGACAGACACATTGAATCTGTCCATTGTTCATTTAAACGCAGGTAGCTGCGCATGTGTTCAGCTCATGTTCCAGTGGTGCACGGCTCAGCACAATGCCTGACTCTCAAATTAACAGCGGATTAAATTTATCTTCCAGTTTCCCGGAACTACGGTGAGCACTCCAGCCCCTCCTACGCCCAGGTTTTTATTTATTCATTCAAAGGGTTTAGGCGACATTGGAGCACCAGCATTTATTGTCCATCACTAATTGCCTTTCAGAGGGTGGTGGCGAGCCGCCACCTACCGATTGAGTGGTTTTCTGGGTCATTTAAGAAGGCGGTTAATGTTCAACCACATTCCTGTGGATCTGGAATCATACATGGGCCGGAGGAGATTTCCTTCCCTGAAGGACATTCGTGAACTTGGTAGAGTTTATTGCGATGATCTGGTAGTTTCCTGATCATTATTCCTGATACCACAACTTTATTCCCAATTTATTTATTATCTCCATTTAAATTAAGTAGTAGAATTGGAACTCATGTCTCCGGGTCATTGGTTCAGGCCTCTGGGTCATTAATGCAATGATGTAACCATGAGCTTGCATTCGCGGAATATAACCTGGTTCCCATGAGAGATCCATGTTAAACTGTAAATTCCTTTGCTCGGCCTCAACGATTTTTCTGCAAAGCGTCTGATCTCGGTTATCTAGCGGGAATTTTGTCATGTATGAAACAAAACAACAGCATTTCCTTCCTCCCTCAACCAGCTCTGGCCTGAAAAAATGTTTCAGGACACAGAGTAGCAAAACCACCCATTAGAACAGAGTTGCCGCACCTCAGTAGGAGTCGCTGCAGCAAGTAAATATTCACCTGGCTTTCTCATGAAAGTGACAAAGAGCTGAAACATAATTACTTTTGTTAAATTACTCGGTAATATAATGATTGACTTTGTAATTAAAAACATTTAACACCAGTGATTCTTCTGATCAGATCTCCGCATTGCTTTTTAGACTGAATTTAGTTCATAACTTCAGGGCTTTCGTTATAACAGAAAACCCACACTGAGGCAAATTAAAGGGCAATTTTAAAGCAGAATGGGAAATAATAATTGATGGGTGTAATGAAAAGGAGCCCAAACTCAAAGGGAAGATTACTATAGTGGCTATGCCACTGAACTATTAATTCAGTAGCCTTGGGTGAATGTTTCAAGGACATAAAAACATATGAATCAGGAGTAGAGGCAGGTCATTCGACCCCTCTAGCCTGCTTTGCCATTCAATAAGATTGTGGCTGATCTGATTATGGCCTCAATTCCACATTCCCACCTGCCCCCGATATCCCATGGGGCAGGAACCGTTTTTGGGCTGGATCGAATGAGCCGCCTGTTACACACTCGGTCCGATTTCTACTCCCCTGATGTCAATGGACAGAGAACTGGATCGAGTGTAAAGCTGGCAGCCAGCTTGCTAAACAGCTCAAGGCCAATTTCACCCTTCAATCATTTCAAGCAGGTGAAGCTTAACTTCAAGCGGAAATGTGAAATGGCTGATAATGAACCTGCAGCTCATTCCACATCCCTCCAGAATTGTAATTCACCTGAAAACAACGGAACCATAATTCAAGACAGATATAACGCCGGCAATTGCTATTTTTAGACTATCACAAAGTCAAAATCTGCCCAAAGTTGGCATCGTTGGAAATGTATCCTCAAGCTCTTCACTGGTAGAAGAATAGCCGTGAACTATAGGTTTTGAAAAGGTTACCAGAATATTACCTTCCGAAATTAATCTATGAACCTAAACAGCCTCGGCATGGGATGGTGTAAAGGAATAGACGCAGAGTTTTGGGTGTTTGAGAGATTTCATTATTAATGCTTGAGTTTGAAACAAAGAAATATTAAAGCGATGGAAAGTTAGTATACCCCTGAGAAAATGATTTTAAACAAATACCAGGAGATGACTATGTCACATTGTTAATTGTCAATGACAGAACCAGCTTCATAAAACAGTGATTTGTCCAATCAATGATTTAGCCCAAAGACTTACCCAGAACTCCAATAGCAGCAAGACTTGGATAGTAAATGGCATAAACTACATCAGATATTCGGCCGTGCATTTTCTATGAGACGAGATGGTCTCTGTCGGTGACAGTTGATCACAGAGATTCTCTGTGATAAGCTCAAACAGACCCTTATTTACACTGTTGGAATTCTACAGAGAGACAATTAGCTTCCATAATTAGTTACAGTTACCTGAACAAACAAGTTCAGAAATTATTGTCCATGTTCTTTTTGGGAGGTGGTAGAATGTTGGGAGACACTTGGGAGACGATTATCGAGTTTTGGTGTCACATGCAGCCCAGTGTAGTTTTGAATGTAACTTGTTAATACTTGGGCAGGTCTAAAGTAGGCTTAGTCATGTGGAACGTTCATTTATGTGAGACACTGAAAGAAACATTGTTAGCCATTAGGCCGAAAGCCAGCATAGCTCAGTGACATGAGACCAGGTAAGAATCAGAATGACAGTGAGAGTCAAATACTGCTGAATGTATTGACATAATAGTAGTTAGACTCACGCACAACATATAGGATCCCCACACAACGCACATTATACTCACACAATGCAAGTTATGTCAGCATTAGCCAACGAATATCCACACAACTCAGAGCGTAATCTCACAACAGCAACGTGCATTTACACATGTTTAACATGTAATATAGCATTTTAAAACATTTTAAGTGTTACAAAGCGCCTCACGCGGGGACAATAAAACATAATTGGGATTAAATCACATAAGGAAATATTAGGATATTTTTGTACCAGTCCTAGGCTCCTTGATAATGATGCTATGTTCTTTTTCTGTGAATGTTTTAATTCATCCCCATTATTAGCCACTTCTTCCTTGGATATTACACAGCGCTCTGTCTCTGTTAGCATTCATCAGGCCCTATTTATAATTGTTTTCCCAAGTCCATCTGCTTTGCTTTATGAGGATACAGGGATAAAAAAGATCCAGATTGTGTTTATTACAACAACATTGCATTGAATTTATGGCACGTACTCCTCGAAAACTATTTTTTCTACTTTACGTGTTGACTGTACGAAATCGTTTTTAGTTATTGAAAATAAACAATTGCTTTTTAGCCACCTTACTGAATCAATGCGTTAAAAAATGTAACTTTCTTCCGATCCATATTTCAACCACTATTCATTCCTCCTAAATACTAAAACTTAGCGAAACAGCTCGAGATGTGCAGGGCCCCTCTTTCAAGGTCCGGGTCAAGCGATTTTCCAGCTGGGTGTTTTTATGCTGGGCGGAGTCTGAAGACACTCCGTGACCTCCTGACCTCGAATCAATGGGAGAAAGAGCCAATCACCGTGCTGTTTTCGTGCTGACAAGACTTTGCATTGAACCATTGAAAACCGGTGGCCAGGTTTCTGTGACGCACAGTCGGCCTTGTGTGTGTGTGTGTGTGTGACACAGCAGGCTGTGCATACCTGACTTGTATGTGGATAAGAAAACTCGATTTATACGAAAGGTGACTTCAAAATAAACATTCGGTCTGAATGGAGAAAAACGATGGGTTTGCACAGCCGCGAACGTGCGGACAATTCTCGCAGAGCGCCGCTCGCACTCCCTGTGTGGCAGAGAGGGAGCTTTCGCAGCCGCATTGAATTGCTGGAGCCGCAGCTTTACACGGCCAATTCACCAAGGAAATGAACCGAAACCCAATCTCCTGTTCTTCCTCCCTACCCTTCCACCAATAGAAACAATTTATTTTGATCTACTCGGCCCAGACCGACATGATTTTGAACACCTCTATCAGATCTATCCTAAACCTTCCATTCTCCATGGAGAACAAGCCCAGTTTCCCCGATCAATTCAATTAATTGAAGTTCTGCATCCCTGGGACGATTCTGGTAAACTTCTCTGCGCCCTTTCTAAACCATTCACCCCCGTCCTAAAGTGCGATGCCCGGAAGTGGACACAATGCTCCAGCTGAGGGGAAACCAGTGCTTTCCAGAGGATCAGTAGCATTTCCTTTCTTTTGGACTCTATTCCGCTGTTATGAAGCCGATGATCCCGGATGTTTTAGCATCACTTTCTCAGGCTGTCAGGCACATTCTACCATTTATGCCCAAATACTCCACATCGCCTTTTTGAATAATGGATAATTGAATGAATTATTTTAGCAGGAGTATTGTAGGCGGCTGGAAGTATAAAAAAATTAAAGGCTCCGAGGAGCCAGAAGGAATGTGCGAACTTGATGGGTTTAACGGCTTTATTCTGTGCGACAAAATTATAAGATCAATTACCAATACATTCGTGGAGATTAGGTGATTCCCTCCACCAACCCCCCCACCCCACCCCCTTTCTTTGTGTGTGTGTGTGTGTCCTCCTTTCAACTTAATCCCGAAAATGGACAAGAAATTGAACTCTCTCCGTGCCCTGTATCACTATGTGTCTGCAATCCCTCCATGTTGAGGTTTTGTACAGCTCTCCGCGTGCTCTGTATCACTGTGTCTGTAATCCCACCATGTTCAGGTTTTTGTGCAGCTCCCTCCGTGCTCTGTATCACTGTGTGTCAGTAATCCCTCCATGTTCAGGTTTTTGTACAGCTCTCCGCGTGCTCTGTATCACTGTGTCTGTAATCCCACCATGTTCAGGTTTTTGTACAGCTCTCTCCGTGCTATGTATCACTGTGTGTCTGTATTCCCGCCATGTTCAGGTTTATGTGCAGCTCTCTCCGTGCTCCTTATCACTGTGTTTCTGTAATCCCTCCATGTTCAGGTTTTTGTACAGCTCTCCGCGTGCTCTGTATCACTGTGTCTGTAATCCCACCATGTTCAGGTTTTTGTACAGCTCTCTCCGTGCTATGTATCACTGTGTGTCTGTATTCCCTCCATGTTCAGGTTTTTGTACAGCTCTCTCCCTGCTCTCTATCACTGTCTATCTGTAATCAAACCATGTTCAGGTTTTTGTATAGCTTTCTCCGTGCTCTGAATCACTGTGTCCGTAATCCTACCACGTTCAGGTTTTTGTACAACTCTCTCCGTGCTCTGTATCACTGTGCTCTGCGCTGACTCAGTGCACAGTAATACACAGCGGAGTCGTTCAGTTGTAGTTTGGAAATCTTTAACCGCCCGATTTTCTCGGCAGGATCGATAGAAGCAGAAGTTCTCCCCCCGGCAGCGTTTCCTTTATTCTCCTCTCCTGAAGTGTGTCTCTGAAGCAGATATTCCGGAGCCTGGCCGGGAGACTGACGGTACCAGTGTACTGTGTACTGACAGAACCCTGAATATTCACAGCTTAAAGTAACGGTGTCACCGACAGCAGAGGTTTGTAGAGGCGGATCCCAGGAAATTATGGAACTGGAATCTGGAGGATTAAAAAACATGAACATTATCGTTTTGTTTAACCACTGTTTGTTCAGGTGAATTCAATCGCGTGAATGGCTCTGCTTTTTGCAGTAATTTTATTTGCTGGAAGCTTGTTTGAACCGTGTTCACTGTTATTGAACTATGATCAAGTGGGGAATGAGGTGATAATTTATTTTACATTGCGAACTCTTCCGATCAGGACTGCACTATATGAATTGGTGTTGGGGATAGATTCCATCCTAACTTTCAAACGGGAATTCCTCTCTGCCTTTTGCTCTATTTCTCTATGTTCTATCAACAGGGTCCTATTTTCTCCAGTTCAGCTTAAGTTCAAACGTGTACTATTAATTTAATTTTATTTCTTTAATTTCACATTCCCTTTAGTTCACATTTTGTTTCTACTGTTTGCACTTTTTGAAATCGTGGGAACTTGTCCCAAAGTCTCTCAGTTGTCGGTTGGGTTCAGTCTGTTCAGTTTCTGCAGTGGTTTTGCTGTTACTCACTGGGAACTGCCTCTTCCGGCTCTCTGACAATTTCAATTCCTTCCGCCCATTGGTTGATTCTCTCCCCGGTTCACTGGGTGGAGTTTTCTCTTCGTTTTCCATTATAGAGGAAGAAGAATGCGGAAGAGGAATGGGCCATTCGACCTGTGTATATACTCAATTCCAACCTGACACAACCGGAATCTAATTGACCATTTCCATCCAGCTCCCTCTGTCGGTCTGTTCCGTTCTCCCTCCTGTATTTTCAAGTGTTCCAATAAATATATCAATACTATTTCCAACCACTCCCTGTGGCAGCAAATTCCACATCCTGACCTACCTTTGTTTAAAGTCATTTGTCTTAAATGTTTTATTTGTTCTGTTAATGACTGTCATATGTTGACGGCTATTGCTTTGGACTCAGCCACAAATGAACAATTTTCCACACTGAAACCGTTAATTCTTGAAAAGATTTCTATGGATTCTCCTCGTGGTTCTGTTTTCCAGAAAAAAGAGACCCAACCTGTTCAATCTTCCCAGAGAGTTGTGGATTGTTGCTGACTTCCTCGTTCAGAAGTGTAAGAAATCAAAGTAGAGAATCCAATCAATAGAAACAGGAGCCGCCGCGTCACCTTTCAAACCTGCTCAGCCATTGAGTAACATCCTGGCTGATTACAACCTCAACGTCACATTCCCGCATTCTCCCCATATCGCTGATACTTTTAGTGTCCGGAAACCTATCGAATATTGTCTTGAATGCACACAGATACCGAATACCCACCGCTCTTTGAGTTACAAAATGAATGCCACAGATTCATATCAATGGTTCTACTGAAGATATTTTTCCTCCTCAGTTCTAATGGATAACTCTTTATTCTGAAGCTGTGACCCCGAGTTCTATACTCCTCAGTCTGGGAAAACTCTGACCCAGAATCTGCCCTGTCAAAGCCCTTTAGAATATTACATGTTTTCATGAGATCACCTCTCATTCTTCTAAACTCTAGGAAATATAGACCGAGACGACTCAAGCTCTTCCCAATGGACAATACGTTCATCTCAGGAATCAGTCTGATGAACCTTTTTTGCACTCCTTCCAATGCAGATTGATCTCTCTTCTGTAAGGAAACCAAAGCTTTACACAGCATTCCGGACTGGAGTCCATTTCAGTCCTTCCCCCCATAAAACTCAATCGACACCCTGGGATCGGATTGGACTTTGAAAGGCGCCCAGAAATCATCCAATCCTTCTCTCTCTTTCGATTAATTATTTGTTGCAGGTTCTAAATGAACATTCCCCCAGTTTATAATTGTTCCCTTATGTTCCTGTTTTCCTTTATAAGATTAATGCATCATCCTCAATCTCCCACTGCACTGCGTTGCTTAATTCACAGTAATCAGGGATACAGATAAATTACAGCAATCCCGTCTCTCAAGCACCTACATGCAATATAGATAAGTGTCTGCAGTTCCAAACTTTCACATTTATGTCTGAGGATGGAAAAAGAGGAAAGTGATTGGTTATATGAAGTAAATTGAAAGAAATGGCGGGGACAATGTCACTAATTTCAGTCACTGATTGTCCAAAAATAAAATTCCATCTGGACCCAGATCAGTATCTCATATATCGAAATCCGTCGTGTCATGTTCCTGCTTTTCTCCGGGTCAGGTATTGAACGAGCCGCTGCAGGTATCTGAACTGGCCGCAGTTGTGTTGAGTTTATTCACCCGGTTCCTCAGTCACATTGCGCGGCTCGGACTGCAATCTGCTGCCCAGGAGAGAGCTCTGTGACCCCGCTCCCGGGCTCTAAGGGACAGACAGAGCTCCCTCGGTCGCAGTTAACACCGGGAGTGGAGTCCGAATTGGCGACAATCTGCGCTCATTAAAAGCGATTCAGAGTGTGGCAGTCCGTGATGTTGTTAGTGTCCCCCATGTGTCCGTTAAACCAATAATGGTCCCGATTCCGTCAACTCCCACATCCCACCCAAACTCCACCGATATCAATAATAAGCTGACGGTGAACATTACCCGGGACAGTCAGTAACCCGACGGGGTTTGGAGTCACTTCCCGGCTGTGACAGTCACCACCGTTCTGGGTCCATCCACATCTTTGTAACTCACCACAGTGACACCGCTCTCAGTCTCCCCGGTACAACAACCAACGACACCTTAACCTGCCGGGAAATCATCATCAGACAGTAGAGAGGTATTTGCTCAGGTCTCTCCCATTGCGAACTGCCCCATCCACACACACAGTGTTACAAGTCAATATAAAATCCTCCGGGCACTTGGTGAGATTTGGGGACATTAGTTAAACTGCGGGGACTGCGGTTCCCAGTTCCACCTGTTAGGCCAGGATCACATCTGGTGTTAAGGGTTTGTAACTGGGATCAGTCATTCCCAATCCCATTCATTGACAGGAATCACGGGAAAGACATCACCATCCGCACACATTCGGCATTTATAAAACTCCAGATGTTAAGGGCAATAATCCAATCTCGTTTTAAGATAGACTGTGGGGCAGACGGTGTGAGGCGGAACTGTGGGGGTTTAACTGCAGATTAACTCCATTTTTTCATTTGTATCTGTGGTAATCTGCAGTGAGAGTTTTTGTATGGCGGGAAGACGAGGCCGATCATTGTGTGTATCTGTACTCAGCTTTACAGTAATAGTTGGCGGTGTCTTCAACTCTCACATCCCGAATTTCGAGCGAAAATGCCTTTCTTGCTTTATTCACCGACACAACAAATCTACCCCCGCTGGAGATCCGGTCCCGCTCTGCCCGGTCTGGGTTTGTCTGAAGAAATGTCCCCTTTGCAAGTAATGCCGCGAATTGAAAACACAGGTGATGGTGAGAGGCTGACACTCCTTCCTGGTCACCGCTGCCGGGGTCTGTGTCACTGATTGACTGAAGGAGCCTGGAAATTAAACAGAGAGAGTTTACTTGACCGAACCAGAGAACAGGGTTAAACCCCAGACAGTGTCTGTACTTAGGATGGACTCGGGCAGCTTTATATTGAATCCACCCAATGTCGGTTTGTTTGATCGGTACTCACGGGATAACCAGACACATAGGGTGAAAACAAGGAGGATTCCCATCGTTCTGCTGCCTGGAGCTGAGGGTTTATATGACGGGGAGCTGGAGACTGCAGTCCTGGACTGCACTGGGAGACCGGACCTCAGAGCTGGACTGAAATACTTCAGGGGGATCGAGTTAATTTGCACAGGGCAGTTCCGCTGAGATTATTGATGGGCCGCACGGTCCCCGGGTCGCTGGCTAAGTGTTGTGTGAATAAGAGACAGGTGAATAAGGTGTTGTGTGAATAAGAGACAAGAAAAGGAGACTGCAATTTTCTGACTCTTCATTTGGATTGTGGTCCGGATGTGAAAGCCCATCCCACAATACTCTGGTGTTCAGGGGTGGGGGAGGAGAGCTTTTCTTTCTGCCAGTTGTGCTGCCGCCTTCCTTTCCCCACAGCAATGAACTGGGAGGTCGGTGCATTGTTTGTATTCGGTGGTGTTTTTTTACGGTGGAATGTGGGCCCAGAACAGCAGAAGAATCCCCCCGTCCCGCTCTTGTTCCAATATTCCGGACATTGATTAACATCGCTCTAAACGGGTTGGCGGGACCTCATTTAATCTTCTGACCTGAAGGTCGGCGCCTCAGGCCCGGCATCTTCTCTGGCCCAGCAACTGGGGGCCAGGTTGCAATATGAGAGAGCCCAGTGACATTACCATTATCCTGGCAGATATGCACACCATTCACATAAACTAATTAGGAGCTGGTTAGCTCAGTTAGCTGGATTGGGATTTTGTGGTTCGGAATAATGCCAACAGCACGGGTTCCATTCGTGTTCTGGCTGAGATATGCCTGGGACCTGTCTGCTCCTGCGAGTGGAAGGCAGTGACAAACCACCACAAACCAAGCTACCAAGAAAACAACTCAAGACGAAGAAGCCACAGAAAATCCGCCCATGATCTGCCCTCGCGCAACGCACAACTGAATGAATACAAAGAACCAATTCTCCCTGACATTTGGTAAAATGCTTCCCGCACCACCTCTGTGGTAGGGTACATGTATAATGGTGTTTAAGTTTAAGCTTGTTGATTTCCAGGTTGGGGATATTGAGAACTTCCGTTTGCAGGGACACAGAATGAAACGATATTCGGAAGGGCAATAGACATTGGGGGAACCCTGTGCTTGTCGGTTGCTTTAAAGTTCACAGTCATTAACTTCTGTTCTGCAATCTCTTACCCAGCAACAGCAACACTCGACCGAAGAAACCCCGTGACAAGGCGGAGGTCAAAGGCTTCACAAAACTGACAGCGGAGTTCGGGAAAATGCCGCTCAACATTGCGGGCAGTCACCGAAAGGCCATTAAAGGAAGAAACGGAAAGTAAGAACGGAATCACGTCACACAAACATGGCCGATGATTAGACCTGCAGTCGATAAAGTTACTTTTTCTACACGTCCAGCTAATTGGTGAGAATTTTTTAAATGTAACTAAAGAATGCTGCTTTGAAAATAATAATGAGTGTAAAACACGTTTTAAATAAACATTTAAATGTGTCGTACAGTTATAAACCTATTTAGTATAAATAAGGAATTAGTCTAAACAGTATTAACAAACGCATGGCCTGGTGTAATATAAATAGAGGCAGGGGCAATTTCAGTAATCACTGAGGCAAGGCATGGAATAAAACGACTAGAGATGGCGTCGAGCGTAACGTAAACAGGGGTTTCATTTAGAGTGGTCAGATCAACGACAGGAACTATTGAAATCTAAACAGAGTCAAGGGAAGTGCGACATTAATTCAGATATGTCCCAGGATAATATAACCAAAGACATGGCCTTGTCTAATGTGCACTAAGATATAGACGATTTTAGTATAGTCTGAGTGCTGCACTAGCGCAATGTCAGCATATACATGGCCTCGTTTAATGTAACTTAAATCATGTCCTAATGCAGTGTAACATAGAAATAGCCTAGTGTAACATAAACCGTTACAGGGTCTAGTATATCAATAATTGAGACAGGGCTAGCGCAATGCAAGGAGAAATATGTCTACTGCCCTAAGAAATAAGCTAGGGCCTCATGTCCCGTAAACAGACGCACCGGCTATTGTAATATGAAGGATCACCTTGTCCATTGTAACATGAAAAGAGACGTAGTCTATTACAAATAACTGAAAAAGTGACTAATGCAGCATCAACTGAGACGCGGTACAGTGTAGTTCGACTGAGAGAGTGTCTAGTGTGATATACACATAAGCATAAAAACAGTGTAGTGAGTAATAACAAAAATAAGGGTTAATGTAGTGTAAATAGAGGCATATCTTATGCAGTAGCAGGTGAGAAATCATCTGCTAGAACAGTCCAGTGAACATAAGAATATGGGACTTAGGAACAGGAGTAGGTCATTCAGCCCTACTCTACCATTCAATAAGACCATTGCAGCCCTGGTTTTGTCTCAACTCCGCTATGCCGTCTGCCACCACAGACCCCATCCCACCCCACCCCACCCACCCATAACTCTTGCCTCCCTTGTCTATCAAAAATCGGTGTAACTCTGCCTTGAATAAATTCAATGGCCAATCCTCCACTGATATTGAGGGGGAAAAATTTCACGTCCTAACTACACTCGAGACAAAAACAACCATCATCTGCGCCTTAAACGGTTGACCTCTTATTCTGAAGCGTGTCCCCTGGTCCTAGTGTCTCCCACAAGTGGAAACAATCTTCTGGTACCAACCCTTTCAAATTCCTCCAGAATCTTAGAAGTTTCAGTAAGATCACCTCTCATTCTTCTGAGCGCCAATGGGTATAGGCCAAACCTGCCCAAACTTTCTTAATAAGATAAGCCTCTTATCGCATCAATGAGTCGAGGGAACCTTCTTTGAAGTGTTTCTAATACAATTATATGTTAATTATTTCTTATGTTCTTATGTAATCAGTTCTTATTTCTTTGAAATCCTATTTTGTGATCTCTGTGCGTGAAAGTGGGAGAATGGGTGTTAAGCGCTAACAGCGATTTCAAACAGTTCAGTTGTATGTCTCTTAAAATATTTAGGGAACATTAAAGCGTTTAAAAAACGGAAAAAAAAACTACGTGGACTAATCTGACACCTAAAAGCACGAAATAATGTGGCACGTGGCAGTGATTGGAAGAGACGGTCTTTGCTTCGAGATCAGGTAACCAGTTCAGTATCTGTCATCGTCAGCTCTTCCTAATGAAGGCCCAAATGCACGGCTTGTGGGGAGGGGGGTCCACAGAATTTTCAGCCAACAGTTCGCTCAAAGGAACAAATGGGAGTGAGAAACCGTGAGTCAATCTGTTTGTTCACTGATGTGTAACTGAGGTGCAGATTGTTACTTAATTGTCTCTCTGGAGACTCACATTTTGAATAAATGAGGGGCACTATGGTGCACAGCTTCGGTAATTCCTTGAGTTTCTGAGAGAGGATGCACGGCCCAGCGAAAGGCCTCTTCTTCGCTATTTTCTATCCAATTCTCGGTCTCATTGGTGCCCCTGGTAAGTGATGGATCCCGAATAAAGGTTTGTGTTGATTTAAATCTCCAGAAGTTTGGCCTCTTCACTTTCAGGGTCTCAATGTTGGGGTCTGAAACCGAGCTCCAACGTTTATAAGTGCTCTGGATGGTATTTTACTGTGTTATGGTCGATTATGCTGCTCTATTTGTGCAAGCATTATGGGGCATTACAAAATATTATTCAATTTATTATGCTGCACATTTAGAGAAATGCCTTTTATTAGAATGCTGAGATATGAATTGCAGTGTTTGGCATTGCCTGGACATTAACCTGTTATATAGTTGAACGTTGCATTTTATTCTAATCCTTCAAATGCAATCCAGCATTTTGAGTGTTGCGGGGGATCATCGAGTATCTGAATGTACTGACCTGCATTCCCTGATCCTATCAATGTATCAGAAAGTGAATAATTACAGGGTTATCTTATATATTAGATAAATTGTAATATAAAATACTTTCAATAATAACATAAATATACAATGCGATCTCTAGAATGATGTAAAAGTTACGGTATAATGAGTTCCCACTGGACCGTCCTCATTGTTAATGTGGGCTTAGGAATTAATAATGGATAAGTTTGAAAAAGGTGAGTGGAGATTGAAGATTTTTAATGTGTTATGGATTTTGTATTGTGCTGAAAGGCCTTGTGAATTTTGGTTAATTACATTTTTAATCATTAGCAGGATGTGGGTGTCCATGACAAGGTCAATATTTATCGTTCATTCAGATAAAAGCAAAACACTGCGGATGGTGGAAATCTGAAATTAAATCAGAAAACGCTGGAAAAACCCAGCAGGTCTAGCAGCATCTGTGGAGCGAGAAACAGAGTCAACGTTTCCAGTCCGTCTGACCCCTCTTTTTATCATTCACAGCCAACTTGCTGGGGATCGTAATCCTGTCCCGAGGGCGGTGCGGACTGTCCTGGTGCATCACCTACTACCTGGTGGCGATAGCAGTGAGCGATTTCCTGGTCATCATCACCGCCGTCATCCTCAATCGGATCGGCCGGATCTACTTTCAGGACAGTGTCCTGTCCACCACTCCCGCATGCGCACTCAGTGCCGTGCTGGTCTTTGCCACTCGGGATGGCTCAGTCTGGCTGACGGTCGCTTTCACCATCGACCGTTTCGTGGCCATCTGCTGTCAGAGCCTGAAGACCAGATACTGCACTGAGAAAACTGCGTCGCTGGTTATAGGGCTGGTCAGTGCCCTGAGCTGCGTGAGGAACATCCCTCATTACTTCACCTACCAGCCTTTGTACATCCAGGATGGGGTGCCCTGGTTCTGTGCGATTAAGCCTACCTATTACTCTTTGTCCGCCTGGCAGTTCTACGACTGGCTGGACCACATCCTAACTCCTTTCCTCCCGTTCTTCTTCATTCTGCTGCTCAACGCCCTGACTGTACGGCACATCTTAGCGGCCAGCAGAGCCCGCAGGAGGCTCCGGGGCGGCGAGAGTCACGGAGACCAGGAGATGGCTAACCGCAAGCGGTCCATTGTCCTGCTTTTCGCCATCTCCCTCAGCTTCCTCCTGCTGTGGGTCACCTTTGTTGGACATTTCCTCTACATTTGGATTACAGGCGAGGGCTACCTGACCAGCCTGAATTTCAATGACCCGCGGTACATCCTCCAAGAGACAGCCAACATGCTCCAGCTAGTCAGTTCCTGCAACAACGTCTTCATCTATGCAGTGGCCCAGAAAAGGTTCCGGGAGGAGCTGAAGAAGGTGCTGATGTGCCCCATCACCACCGTCACTGGTTGTTTTAAACATGGTAAAACGTTCTCTCGTTAATTCACTTTCACCACAGTGGTTCACTATGTAGCAGCTCTCTCTCTCTCTCTCTCTCTCTCTCTCTCCCCTTCGCTCTCTCTCTCTCTCTCTCTCTTTCTCCAGAACCAGAAAGTCCTCAGCTGTATCTCCCTTGCTTGAGAGATATCAGCCTCATACTGACAGTGTCCCTCTGGCCCTGAATGAACACTGAACTATCGCAGTTGCTGCCTTCCTGTTTGAGACACTGAACCACTGTGAGTATCTGCCCTCTCACGTGGAATGTGAACATCCCATGGTCGCAATTTCAAAAAGGAGCAGGAAGAGCTTTCCCCAGGTTCCTACAATAATTGTCCCTCATTTAACACCATTGAAAACAGCGGTATGATTATTTCTCCAATTATATTTGTGAGATCTTGCTCTGTGCACATTTGCTGAAGTGTTTCCCACATTACACTGGGGGGAACACTTGATTGGCAGGAAAACACCTTAGAAAATCCTGAGGTCGTTTTATTTCCATTTTTCTTTATCTATCTATCTATCTATCTTCCTTCCTTTCTCTTCTTTCTTTCTTTCTTTCTTTCTTTCTTTCTTTCTTTCTTTCTTTCTTTCTTTCTTTCTTTCTTTCTTTCTTTCTTTCTTTCTTTCTTTTTTCTTTCTTTCTTGTTTTATTCCTCCCACTTCACAGACACAAGTTCCACTAACATTACGGTTAACACTTAAAACAAAGTATTTGATGGGATGGGAAGTGGGACTTTTGAGCATTGAATTGTGATCTGGCTTCTGCTGCATGAAAGGGAGCTGGACGCACTTTCAATAACAAGTTTCAAAAGTCAGTTTAGTGAATTCTAAGGCGACATTTGATTAAGAACAAGTAACTACAACTAACTGGCTTGCTCTTTCAGAGACCGCGCATACACGCCGTGATCAACTGATCTGCTCTTTTGCTATATGGTTGCAAACAGCGATATTCGCGACCTCAGGCCACACGAACCGTCTCTCTCGGTGAATAAAGTGCTTTTTGAATCAAATTTGTACAGCCGCAGGTCCCTAATGCCATGCTTATCACTGAAAACCATCGATCGTTGTTTGGGATGAGGGGCTTATCTTATGAAGAAATCTTGAATAGTTTGGATCAATGGCCAGTGGAATTTAGAAAAATGAGAGGTATACTTAGTGAAACATATAGGAGTCTGAGAGGGGGTGGGGGGGGGGGGGGGTGGGGGGGAGGCTGGTGCTGCGTCTTGACAAGGTAGATACCGGGAGGATGTTTCCACTTGTGGGAGTGACCAGAACTAGGGGTCAGGGTTTAGGAGATTTGTTCTTCTCTCAGAGGGTTGTTTGTATGTGGAATTCTCTTTCCTTGAAAGAAGTGGCGGCTGGTCATTCAATGCATTCAAGGGTGAGTTATGTTGTGCTAATACCATGCGTTAGACAGATTTTTGATAGGCAAGGGAGTTAGGGGCCAGACGGGAATATGGAATAGAGACCACAAACAGATCAGCCATGAACGTATGGAATGTAGATCAGGTTCTGTGGGCTGAACGGCCCACTCTTGCTTAAAGTCCCATAGTCGTATATTAATTTGTTTGGCAAAAGGGTGTTGATGGGTGCGGGTGGTCTGAAACACAGAGTGACAATGACATGGCCCAGTGTAACATAAACAGCGACACGGGACAGCCTAGTGTGATAAGAGCTAAACAATTGTCAATTGTAACATGAACAGAGCCAAAATGTGCCCTCACCTAATCACAGGATAAGATCTAATCTCTTAAAAGATGATCTGGTTTAATCTAATAGGCACAAGATCTAATAAGTCAATAACAGAGATAGGAACTAAACTAATATAAAAGTGGACATTCTCTACTTCACTGAAAACTGAGGCAGGGACTTGCATAACGTAAACAGAGACAAGTTCAATTACAATAATAATTGAAAATGGATCTTGTGTGACGTAAACAATGGTATTTCCTTGCACTCTATGAAATAAGGCAGGGTCTAATGCGATATTACCAGCAACATGCATTTGTAAACATTCAGAATGATGTGTTTCGTGTTTTGTACACACTTCTAACCTACATACGAATTATGCAAACATGCATAATGCAACACATGCGTAGGAGGTTTACATACATACACACACACACACACAGAATTGGTTGGGCACAACACCAGTGTGAATTAGTAGACTTTCACACACCACATTTTGCCCCTAAATTGTGCAACGTACGGCGCTCACAATAAGGGACTAATCCCGCTTCCATCTCGGAGATTGTTCAAAGATTCACCGCAACTTCTCCACCGCATATTACATCTGAGGATCTCAGAAAGTGACATGTTCATACTTGTTTCCAAATATAGTCGATATTGTAGGGCAGAAATATTATTTACACAGGGAGAGGCGGGAATATACAATTATTTGTCAGGAAGTTTTGTCGATCTGAGCCTATCGGGAATAAAGATATGGCGGAATCCAGGTAGTTTCTGGAAAATTTCAATTTGTGGCCAATAACAAAAATTCCATTACTTCACAAAATGATCATCATATCTCAACATCTGTTTATGAATCATTGAGGAACCAATCTGGATGAAGAAATTGCTGGTCCTTTTCTTCGGACTACCGGGTGCCATGAAATGCAATGATTCCCAGAGCTCATTGTCTAACGCTTTGTTATAACACCTGCAAATTATGTACAAGCTCTTGCCTTGAATGTACCATTGTATGAAGTGAAGTGTCACGGAACAAAGATGTTTCCTGTTATCTCCTTGGCACCAGTGAACGGATGCTTCGGCACGTTTTGACCAAAGGTGAAATGTTGGAGCACCATCCTGCGGAAAATAATGACTCTGAATTTCGACCCGAATATTGCTGCATGAATTTGCTGAATTGTTATTACGTGAGACTGTAATGAATGCTATTACTTTGCTTATACTATTAATATAACTTCTCTATTTATTCTTTTCCATTCGCTGCCGTTGCTCTTTTACATCAATTGTGAGATTATTTGTCTCAGTTCTCTTATGTGTCCAATTAATTAAGACAATATATGCTCATTTGCATTCTCCTTAATGATTCCACCATTATAAGGTTAGGTTGCAATTTGTTTAAAATATCAGCCTGACCAATTCATTAAGCATCAAAGGCGGACACAAAATTGAATAGGTCCATGAATTACGGGAGATGGGTATTTTGCTATTTCTGTATTTGTGTGTGTACCCCTGTGTGTGTGTGTGTATGTATGTGTGTGTATGTGTATGCGTGTGTACGTGCTGTTCACCAGCCAAGCATATCACTCAGGGACATCATTAGTTACTCACCGATAAATTCTCCCTCCACACTACCCTATCAAACACTGACAGGACAGGTGCTCCACGGTTATGATACAAAACAAATCTCCTTCTACACTGCTCAAACACTCTTATCCAGAGTCAGTACCGCATGGGTTAAATACAGAATAAAATCTACCTCTGCACTGTCCTAAAAACAATTACAGGGCAGATAGAACAGGGATGAGCTGCAGGGTGAATCTCCCTCTTCACTCTACCATCAAAGACTCCTAGTCCACTCCATCACGAATGAATGTAGAGATATTCTGGTTCGATGAGCGCCGATTATGCGCGAAATTGTGAAATTAATTAACTTGTAACTTCTAACTCATCTGAAATAATATTTTATTCTATCGAATTACTGAGATGGTGTACTTTACAAATCGAAATTACATTTCTAAAGGCTTGTGTGTCTCTCACACCTGAAGCCCGTGACTTGTTGTCTCCTCAGTCCCCATGCCCAGTAAATTCTCATTTATACTCCTTATTCATATATGCTCATAAATGGTCTTCGTTTCACGGTATCTCACTTCACTGTAACATAACGTAGAGTCTGGCAGTTGAATCGTGTTAACAGTGAAAGTGGTGGAGGCTACCCCACGGTTCACAGATACTTTAAACCTTCTCCCAATTCATCTCTGTATGTGAAGACAAGATACTCGGGAGCTTAATTGGAGAATTGCCAGTACCAGAATACGAGTTCTGGCCCGAAAGTTCTCCGATACATCGATATCTGAAATGTTTCCGAGTGACAAGAGCAGCTGCCAAAACAAGAGTAACATAAAATTAATGATATATGCAAGCAGAAATAAATAAAGTGCTTGCGGATTCCAGCAAGATAAGCGATATATCTATCTGTCTATCTATCTATCTATCTATCTATCTGTCTGTCTGTCTGTCTGTCTGTCTGTCTGTCTGTCTGTCTGTCTGTCTGTCTGTCTGTCTGTCTGTCTGTCTATCTATCTATCTATCTATCTATCTATCTATCTATCTATCTATATATCTATCTATCTATCTATCTATCTATCTATCTATCTATCTATCTATCTATCTATCTATCTATCTATCTATCTATCTATCTATCTATCTATCGATTTATCCATTTTTAATCTATCTAACCACATAACTATTCATCTTTCAATCTATTCGCCTGCCTTACTGTCTGTGTGCCTGCCTGTCTCCCTGTATATCTATCGACTTATCCAACTGTCTGTCTATATATTTATTTCCTTGTTTTTCTAACTCTCTCCCGCATCTCTATCGATCTAAGTATCTGAGGGCAAGAGTTATTTTTCTGTCCGTCTTTTCATTTTTTAACTTGAACAACCACACATAGAAATGTTTACTTAATATGTTTCAATAATCTGCAGCTGTAACACCAGCTATAGGATGTTGTAACTTTAATTTTAAACATGGGAACGTAACATTTCTGAATATCACCAGCATTTCTAAAGGTCCTGGGTTCTGGAAAGGTTAACGGTGCAGCGGACACACGGCAGTGAACAAGGCATTGGAAAGCAGAATCATCTTTGTCTCACTGTGTCCCCATCGCACAGTAACAAACTCTGACGCCCTGGGCCGCAGTGTTAACTATAGATATGGTATTGAACGTCTTCACTCGGTCAAAGGACAGTGTGTAGCGTCCTTTGGACATATTCCCCTGGTAAATAGAGGCGATAAATTTCGCAGCCCCTGTCGGTGTTTGTACCAGGCAACGGTACCGTCTGTACCAACCGAGAGCCGATAATCCAGTTCAATCCGTTCTCCTTCCCGAGATAACACCTGCTCAGGGTGGGAGCTCCGATCCTCACACTGAACACTGTGGACAAAGAAAAGTCACTCACAAACTTAACGGTATTAAGACATTATAAAAAAATGATGAGATAAATAAACTGACACAATATCAACAGCAACCGGGCTTGAACTTGAAACAGGCCTTTGAGGGAATTTCTGTTCGTGACGATGAAGATAGACAAAAGGCGGATCAATCAGGGTCTGATTTCCAGAGTGAGGCTGGCTGCCGAGCCCAGGACCCTCAATGGTGGGGAGGGGAGGAGGAGGAGAGGGGAGAGATTTACGTTCTCCTCGTACCGCGGGAGACTGATGGGCGATATTCGCACCGATTGGACTGTTATGGGATGTTATTATCTGACGGAACTCACGGTGCCACTGAGCGATTGGCCCTTTGTCAAACCAGAGACCACTTGAGCTGTCGCAGCTCATGAATTTCTCTGCTTTCGGTGTATCAACGGGTTAAATCGTTTCATAAGATTTGTTCTCTGTTGTCTTTCTAACTGAAAAGAGCCATTCGCCATCTTGGAATCAAAGAGTCTTCCACCAAAAAAAGGGGCAATTCGGCCCACCATCCATGTGCTGACTCTCTGAAAGAGTTATCCATTTATTCTTAATTATCTGCCTGTGGGCTGCATGTTTTGTCTTCTTAAATTTTCTTTTACTGGACAAATATTTATCCATTTTCTCTTTAAATAATACTTATAAATTCTGCCCCCATCACTGTTTCTCATGGACAATCATATCTTCTAACGTTGCACTGCTCAAGCTACATAAATAATCGACCCTCGATAACCTGAAATTACGGCATCCAGTTACTCACTGAGCGAAAAGCCGGATTAACGCTATTTCTTTCTAACTTTTTAAAACCTTCCTGATTTGGACATAAGTCTGTCAGACCACATCTTAACATTCCCTCTCATGGTGAAAAAATCGCCAGTTGCTCAAGGATTTGTATTATCATCCCTCGCCCTGCTTTATCTTTCTCAGTCAGTCCTACACTCTGATTTTCAGGTTAACACCAAGCGAAAGAAGAGTCCTAAGACTGGCCCAAGTGTTTGAACTGCGTTCTCAGCAATGATAAGTGCAGCTTTATCCTTGTATTTTTGTGTTCTACATTCCTCATCCTTGTTTACAACCTCGGATTATTTAGCTCTTTAAAGCAGTCAGCAGCTTGTTCCCCACGTTCAGCATCTGAATCCTGGATTATTTCTCGTCCTCTACTCGTTTGGATTAATATTTATTTCTTAGTTCCTTTCGCTTTTCAACGACTTTACATTGTGTATTTTTTTTTGTATGAGACAGACAGAAATGCTTGGTGGCACTTTGGACCATTACCTCATTTATTCTTCTGACGTTCACTAATTGTCCTTTCTCTCTATTTGCAGGAATATACCGAATTGGGCAGACGCGCCACCTACTGGTTTTTCGGGTAACTTTGGTAAGTAGAATCTGTCAAACTCGATATCAGTTCGTGAAATGTCCTATTTTTAAAATTTACTTTACTGTGGAGGGATTAGCTGCTACGTGAGGCACTTAGCTGAACATGATTGTAAATATTGTAGATATTGCGTTTTTATCTATTTCATTTGAAGTGCGAGTAAATGATAAAAATTATGTTTAACTAACAATAAAAACATAGATCCTCGGTATATGCGGGCGTTGATGGTAATTCTGGTCCTTATTGTCCATCTGCAAGTGAACGCTCCAACGTCTGGACCTCACTACGTGACACTTCAAAAATGTCGCCCGCCTTGTTTGGTGCATCCCACTGAACTCATGTCCCAAGTGGGCAGAGAATTCAGTAGGGAAGTGAACAGTACCAATGGGATGTTTAACATCCAGTCAACAAGGATACAAGTTAGAGGAAGTCCTGAATGAAAAGTAGAAAGGCATAGTCAGACCATACTCCATGAATACCGTTTTTAGTTATCGCTGCCAAGTACGAATGAGGTCATTGAAGTTTGGCGGTTGTGCAGGGGTGATGCAGGAGGCTGATTCTTCAGTTTGAAGAGTTTGACTTGAGAGGAAAAATAAAACAAGTTTTTTAGCACTGTTACCAACTGATTGTTGGTCGCACAGAGAGTGAAAGCCGGATGAATAGGCCTTCGCTCTAAATTACAGAGTCCAAAACCAAAGAATTTCTTTACTAATAACAAGGGGAAAATGTAGGGGTTCTGGGTTGCCTGGAAGAACAAATTAAGATGGGTCAAATGGCTGCCTCGTTCGCCAGTACCTTATAACTTTGAAATTGTCTGCCGCAGTGATAACGCCAAAATCACGAATGAGCCTCTCGTGATGATGTGAGGCAAATTACCCTTCCACGGTTTCTGCACTTTACTAATTAAAGCAACAGCAACCTCTTGTGTCTCGACTGTGTCTATTTCTCTGTGCGCGCTTTTGTGTAAATGTGTGTTTATCTGTCTGCATCTGTGCGGGTTTCCAATGTTCTCGGTGAGGCTTGAGCTGTCCATCGGAGGGCGCTCTCTCATCACTTGATACTCTTTCGAGTTATCAACAGTCACAGATTGCAACTCTTTCTGAGTACAATCACAGTTCTTGGTTTCCGGGAGCGGGACAGGAAACCCACAACCCTCTGATTCAAAGGCGAGGGTGCTATGAACTGAGATCCCCAGCGACAGGAAGTGGCTGTTCAGCGAGATGCAAATGGGAAGAAATTCCCACTTATCCGCTGAGATCTCGGCGACGTTTCAGTTTTATTTTCCCACAGGTGATTAAAGTTTCAGATTCTGGAGCTCAGGCTGGCACCACGGAAGTGAAGTTCTGCCTATTTTTGGTTATTGCCCCTGACCACTGGTCTGTGATATTGGGACTTCTATACAATATTTCCCCATAATTGTATAATTTCCCAACTCGACCCCGAGGTGATTGCTTCGTCAAACCCGTCGTGTATCCTCTGTTTATTATCAGAGGTGTGTAACGGGGATTCAGTGTCCCATCCAAAGCCAGAAGTCGCATCAGAAGAGTACCCGGGAATTTACATAGAAAATACAGGAGAAAATACGTCCTGATCCTATCGGGATTCTCTAGCTAAAATCACTATTTTCAGAATAAGGAAAAGTGTAATTTCTCAATCGTTTTAAATTACGGTCAAGGTCGGATATTTCAAACTGTAGTGTTAGCAGAGACCTGTAGATTTCTGAATGAATAACAGAATCAGTTTCTGCACGAGTCAGTTTTTGGGTGTGCTGCAAAGACTTCAGGTGATATTTTAAAAGATATCTCACCAGGCCACAGTCATGTTCACTTAATCGTGCCCCTCATCTCCTCCCGCTTTGACTGGTAATGGAGCTCATTAGCTGTGGCAGTGCTGACAGAGAATCAGAACGATTGCCATTATTTTCCGCTTCAAATGTCAGCGAATAGAGAGGGTGGGGGATGGGATCAGGGGATAGAGAGACAGGGGGAGAAAGAAAAACTACATGTTAAACAGACAGAATAAGACCGAGAAAAAGGGAGAAGCATTGAAAGAAATATGCTGAGAGAAAGATTCAAGAGAAACCCAGCTGGTTAAGCAAAATGAGCGAAAGCACGACTGATGGAAAGATGGGGAGTGAGGGAGAAGAGAGAGAGAGAGAGAGAGTGCGATGGGGAGGGCGGGGAGGGGAGGGTAAGAGAGAGCTGCAAACATAAAGTCAAAGGGAGATAGAGGAAGTGTTAAATAGATGGATTGACACCGAAGCATCGACAGACACAGAGAGAGTGAGAGACAAATAGACAGACAGATAGTCTCACTCACGCAGCTAGGCAAGGGGAAGTTTGGGCTGGAGACATCAATAATTGGCCCACAACTAGCACTGGTTGGCTTATATTTGTAGGCGGTTCTGAGAGACCAGCCAACCTTGACAAAGAGAAAAGCCCCATAAACTGAACTGGACTAGCCATATAATTACAATGGCTACAAGAGCAGGTCAGAGGCTAGGAATTGTGCGGCGAGTAACCCACCTTCTGGCTCCCCAAAGTCTGTACATCATTTAAAAGTCACAAGTCAGGATGGAATACTCCCCACTTGCCTGGATAAGTGCAGCTCCCACAACACTCAAGATGCTTGACACCGTCCAGTACAAAGTAGCCTGCTTGATTGGCACCACATGCACAAACATTCACTCCCTCCACTACCGACGCACAGTGTCAGCAGTGTTTATCATCTACAAGATGTGTTGCAGAAATTCCCCAAGGCTCATTCAACAGCCTTTCCAAATCCCGGACCACTGCCATCTAGAAGGACAAGGGCAGCAGATTGAAGGGAACGCCACCACCTGGAAATTTCCCTCCAAGTCACTCACCACCCTGACTTGGAAATATATCGCCGTTCCTTTATTGCCGCTGGGTCAAAACCCTGGAATTCCCTCCCTATCAGCACTATGGGTGTACCTACACCACATGGACTGCAGCGGTTCAAGAAGACAGCTCATCATCACCTTCTCAAGGACAAGTAGGGATGTGCAATAAAGGCGGACGCAGCCAGAGACACCCACATCCCATGAAAGGATAGAAAAATTTTCTCACAATAAACATATACCCCTTTCTCTGAATTTACTCTTTAATGTCAGATCGATAGAGTCATCCGATTTAAAAAATCTGTTATTCTCTAGCATTGTGTACATGAGGCATCATGTGCTCCCCACATTTGTTATTGATAAGAATAGCCGTGCTACCTGTTGAATCTATATTTAAATGACTAGTTTCTGTTCTATTGGATATATTTACTCACAAAATTTTGAAACCTTTAGTGTTTTTGTTACAGGGAGGAGTGGCAACGATTTAGTGGCTCATGAACCGCCATAATTAACGGTTCAAGAAGGATAGACCCTCATATTAGCTGCAGATGCTCCACATTCTGTCGTAATTCCTATTTCTACTGATATGTCCAGTATCCCGGGGCAGTTCCGCGATATTTAATGAAGAGGTTCGGCAAGGGACAGAGAGATAAGTCTCCAGATATCCTCGACCTGTTCTCTGCTGTTTTGGGCAGACAAAAAAACTGACCCTGAGCAGTTCCCGGCTCTCTGGTCTCTGTCTCTGCCGTCTATCACTGTCCGCCGAGCCTCGATGTTAGAGAGGCGCTGTCAGGCCCTACAACAACCGACAGAGAACTCTCACTTTTTTTTTCATTGAATCAATTTTGGCCCTGAATTGTTAACTGTTAACGGAACAGAAACCAAGCTAAAGACTAGTTTTGTGAAATTTCTGTGTTGCAGACCCCATTATTGTCCATCTGTTTAATATTCCTCTTAATATCAGCTGTGCGAATTTCCCATGGTCAGTGAGCAGCTCTTTTAATGCGAGTTTCCGGCATTGGTGAACAACATTAAGGACAACGTTAACTATTCCCCCTCACTGCCACCACTTCACACTGACTCTGCAAGAGACCCAGAATTCAGTTCAATCCTCGGCTCAGTCTCCTTGAAGGGGGCGAAAACTTCGCTGATTCGCTGCACCACGCTCTGACGCAAACAAAATGCCTGCAGCTGATTGGACATCACTTGTTCAGACTTTCAGAAATTAACCAATCTCTGAAGAGACCGGGTGCAAATGAAAATCTTCCCAACCCTTCACTGAAACATTTACAGATTCAACCTGTTCTGTTGCAATCCGCGATCAGCTCGCTGTAAATATGTTGGGTTTTATTTTTTATTCATTTCTCACAGCTGCAGCACTCTTACCCGGTAAGTCTACAAGTTATACGATCTTTCTCTTGCAGGTATCATTACTATTCTTTTAATTCAGTTTTATTCCTATTTAGAATGTGTTCCCTCACTTAACCCAATAAGCTGGGATAAAGTAATAAAATCTTAAAGTTCCTTAATTTTTAATTTCTGCAGGTGTCAGTGGTGCAGACTCGGTCTCACAGGGGCCAGATGCAGCGATGCAGTTTGAAGGAGACTTGGTGACTATTCATTACAGCTATTCCACCACTGCTACTGCATATTCCTTACAGTTGTACCGTCAGCACCGGGGTAAAGCCCCCACTTTCTTAATCTACATCCAGAATTACGGAAATGATTTCAGGGCAAAGGATGTGGGGACTCGATTTTCTGGATCTCTCAACACTTCGAAAAGTGAGGGGAATTTCACCATCAGTGACCTGCGGCTGTCTGACAGCGCGGTGTATTACTGCGGGCTGAGAGACACAGTGACAGGAACCAGAGGGGGCCCCGTACAAAAACAGTGCTGCAATATTTCAAAGTGAATTGAGTAGCGGACTATATAGCGATATACAGGGAATGCACGTTCTTCTCCAAGTAAAGCCACCAGGCAATCTGTTCACAAGGCAACTCCCATCAACTCTGAGTAGGTGAGTTTAAATGCACAATTTATTCACTCCATAATTCAGCAGGAGAAACCCTGCGCAGGTCTTTTTGGTTACGCAGCCTGTTAATGCCTGATACATAGGAAGTTTCTCCTGTTTGTTGCCCGTGTATTTTCACGCTCCCTTTAGTGTGCCACTAACACAACAATTACAAGTTAAGATCTACTCGTTGTGTGAACGCAGTAGAATGTTGATCAAACCCGACTTCATCACAGTCAACAAGCTCAGTCTAATTTGTGATAATGAGTGAAATAACTGAAAATCTCCATCTACATTCACACCCTTGTATTTCTTTCTTTGAGAAGACCTTCATGCCGGTTCATTAAAGTTCACACTGTCTCTCAGGTCAATTAGAGATCAAGCTGTGTAAACTCACCCGTCTTTCTCTCTGATCAGCAGAATGCGACGCTGAAGTCTCAGTTCTCTGTCATAAAGACTTTCACCATGTAGTGACGGAAATAACATCAGTCCAATCAGATCCAGTGATCTCAACTTCTCCAATCGTATGTTCTGCAGGAAGTGACATCAGACCAGTCTCAGCCAATGCTGTCAGATTATTCTTGTTCGATGCTCTGCAGGTTTCTGAGACACAAAAAGTCCCTTGAATTCCCGGAGCAGCAGCAATGCGAGTCTCTGTTCTCGCTGTGATCTGGGTGACATTCACTGCCTGTAAGAAGTTTAACATTTTTAAAAGGGTTTAATTTTCGGAGGAATGAATTTAAAAATAAGGGAGTTCATGTTAAAAATGCACATTTGAGCTATTGTGAGCAATTCTGACCTCTTCCTTACAGGAGGAATATAAAGAGGCATAGACACAATCCAGCAAGGCATTATAGTGATGATTCCAGGTGTGATAGGTAAAGAAAACACTGCACAGACTGGCCTCCTTTCCTATATTAAAGAGAAGACAGATGGGTAACCAAGCAGAGTTCTTTTAATGATGATGGAGTTTGAAAGGGTAGACATGGAGATGTTTCCACTTGTACTTAATTCAAAATTGTGGGTATATAAGTTACCAAAAGATCCAACATGGAGTTCAGGAGAAATTTATTTATCCAGAGAATGGGATGGAATATGTAAATCACTATCACCAGCAGGGGTTGAGGCGAACTGATGCATTTAAGGGACAAGGAGGGTGAATGCAATAGGAGGATATACTGAGAGAGTGAGATAAAGAGGGATAGGCTCGTTGGAATTGTAAACACCGAAATATTGAGTAAGGTGCCATTTTCTGTGGTGCAGTTTGTATATCATTTTATATAGCATTGTGTACGAAAATTCACCGTTAGTTCAGTTCAGTTGAACTTTTAATCTTTAATTTCTGCTTTCTTTAACCTTGTGTTGCAGATCTGAGCGATGGAGATTCTGTTACTCAGCGGGAATCCTCAATCTGCAGTTTGTTCTCTCGGCCGCTGCTGCAAACTGTTGGGTGACTGTTTGATCCGAGATGAATGTGGTTTCCTCTCGGGTTGTGCTTGAGCGGCTGACAGCACGGCTGAACATTGTGGTTGCATCTGCCCGAGATTCTACACATAAACCCAAATAGACAGGAGCTCCGAGTCACAGTTCAAAGACAGTTTGTGTACAGGTGTGAGACTGTTTTCCATCGCTATGAGTCTGAGAGAGCAGCAATACACGGCAGCGTCAGTCAGCTGCAGACCCGAGATGGTTAAACTAGTGAATTTCGTGGAGGTCTGGAGCTCGACTGAGAAAAGGATTTGGGCAAAATCTGTTTTTATTTCATAACTGCTCGTAGATTTCAACAATAGAAACTGGAGCTGGGCTCCTAGATGCTGCCTGTACCAGTCTAGCCAATAGCTGCTTTGTGTCGTATGATAACTGCAGCTTAAAGTCCCCGCTTCTCCTTTTGCCTTTCCATCTGAGGACAGCGGCTCTTATAGAATTTCCATGAATTAGATCTGAACAACATGTTGAAACAGAAAGAAAATCAGACCATTTAAAAGGTGTGTGGGAAATGAGAAAAATAAAGATGAAATGTGCGTTGTCCAAAATTACCTGTCAGAAGTGCTCCCCACACAATCCAGATGTTGAGTAGTCGCATTGTTGTTGTCCGCTCTGTAAAAGGGGAGTTGGATATTTGAAGACACCCGTTTTAAAACCCCAACGTCACTAATCTGCTTTCGTGTCTCAGGATGTTCTCACCTGACTTCTTTCGGTCCCCAGTGGCGCTGTGAGAGCGGTAGATGGTGAGCTGGTCCTCAGGGAATGTAAACACACCGAGCTGGACTACGGTCAGTGTTTTTACAGGGGGAATGGCTCAGCTATAGAGACCTAGTTTGATGTTCTGGCTGTCAGTGAATTTAATCACCCAGAGCTGGGCGATATTTAGTGTCCCTATAGGGGGAATGGTTCAGCTTTAGAGATCAGCGTAACAGTGGCTTATTATTGTAACTGGGAAACACAAGGCTGACCTGACCGGGAGCAAAGTTGGAACAGTGACTCCACTGAGATTTCCCTCAAGCATCAGTTAACTATTGAGCTAAGGACGATTCTGTGTTTTGTCTCAGTGATTTCGAGATCCGTGATATTATAGCGGTGATATCGATTGTTACTGAAAAAGTAATTGAACAAACCTAGAGAAACAAACCTAGAGGAATTCACCAAGGCTCCTTCGACAGCAACTTCCAAACCCACGACCACTACCATCTAGAAGGACAAGGGCAGCAGATAGATGGGAACACCACCACCTGGAGATTCCCCTCCGAGTCATTCATCATCCTGACTTGGAAATATGTCACTGTTCCTTCACTGTCGCTGGGTCAAAATCCTGGAACTCCCTCCCTAACAACACTGTGTGTGTACCTACACCACATGGACAACAGCGGTTAAAGAAGGCAGCTCACCACCTAATTCGCAAGGACAATTAGGGATGAGCAATAAATGCTGGTCCAGCCAGTGAAGCCCACATCCTGTGAATGAATAAAAAAACAGCTCTCCCTCTAATTTAAACAACATTTAGAGCACTGACGCCTGCTTTTGTTTATTTAAAATTTTGTTTAAAACTCAGTCGTGGATTCTGCCCATCTTTGTGCAAGTAAGGATATATTTAAACAGCCATACTCTTCAGACTTTGGGTTTGCAAACAGAGAGAAAAGAGATTGTGTCAGATCGACTCTGTGCAGCCAGTTACAGAAGACAGAACGCTCCGGGCGAGTCAAAGCTCCCAGGGTGAGGTGCAGGGTGAATACTCATTAACAAGAATTTAGTGCCCATTGTGCATGAAAAGCTGTACTTACAACCGTCAATCAGGTTAGAAAAAGATGAGGTGCAGAGAGAAACAAAATAAAAGGATTTTGAATTGTCTTTCGCTCCTTTATTATCGACCCCCACCGTAGGTACAGTGAATGGCTTCAGAAATCACATTTCATCAGATCTTTTCTTCATACTTTAATATTCCTTTCCCCATCTTCAGAAATCTCATCTCAGGGTGTATTCATCCTTTATATTTTAATATCCCTTTCCTCCTCTTCAGAAATCCCCACTCAGGTGTATCTTTCCTTCGTATTTTACTATCCCTTTCCCTATCCTCCACACCTTTCACTCACTTGCCTTGCCCAGTGATTGATATCAGATTTTAATCCATCGATATGACTTTCTGAGGATCATTAAGGAAGAGCTGCTGTTGAGGTAGAAGCAGAGATAGATTGCTGACTGTGATTGATGCACTTTGAAAATACATTGAAAATTAAACCCAGGGTATCCGGCCCTCACCATGGACCTGTCTTAATGCAAGGCAAACATGCAAAACTTTCAATACAAACAATTAACGCAGCTGAAACAAAATGTAAAATTGCCTTAATAATTGAACAGTGGGAAGGTAGAAAGGAGAACGTACATACCTGCTGGTTTTGCTATAATAACTGCAGATGAAGGTGAAAGAGATCCGAGAGTCGAGCGGGTTCCGATTTGCAGGGCATGCAGTCAAGAATACCTTGTATACTGACAGTAAGAGATATCTTTTCATGATACCTTGACATTGGCAGGGCCAAAAGGATATCATATCTGTGGTCGCTGTTTAATTGCAGCATTTACCTGTACAGCGCATGGACAAAACAGGCGGGAGGAAGTTGCTTCAACAATAATCTGTCCATTGAAAAATGATACAACTCCACCTCTCTATGAGAACCATATTAGTCCCAGGTTCACGAAATGAATTCCAATGTTATTATATAGCTGCAAATCCCTTCACCATTGAGCTCGGGTTGAAGTATGCGGGTGAAAGCAGATTTTGGATGACAGAAAAATCCCAACCCAATCCGAATTGTAATCCATTGTCATGGCAAATGTATTTAATTCAAAACTGTCAACTTGAAGTAGCTATCTTATTTGTATTCAAGTAAGGTATGAAATTTTTAGCATTAGCAAAGATAGAATATTATGAATTCAAACTGAAGGGCTGAAAATAATTTTTTTGTGAATTTAGATGGAAGCAAATGCCAGTCAGCATTCTTTGGGGCAACATGACCTGTGGTAGACACAGCGACCCGGCACCGCCACCTGGTGGCCTGGTTTAAATGATCACCTTTGAGAGGATCACAGAGATCATTGCTCACGATTTGTGTTCTCTCTGTTTCCATTATTCGGTCTGATTCAGGATAATGAATCGGACGCTCCTCCCACCTTCCAAGAAAGCTGAGCGAGAACCTCTCTCATACTTCACTCTGTGAGGTGAAGCCCTAGAAGCCTGTTTCTAGCGGGTACAGTGTTCTGGTGTTCGTTAAGATTGATGCGCAAGAGCACTGACTTCTCCAGAAGCAGCTACCCTGACCTGGATCTGCCGACAATTAATTTACCGAAGTTGATAGGACACGCCATGAAGCTAAGCTTAATTTTATTGGTGGCCTCTCTGGATTTCTCACTCTATCCTCCACGTGATTGCGGCACACATCATTAGATACAATATGACTATAATATCGTATATAGTGCAATATATATTACCACAGCATAATATATATTATTCGTTTATGGGGTATGGGCGTCGCTGGCTGGGCCACCAGTTATTACCCATCCCTCCCTAGTTGACCTTGCTCAGAGTGCATTAAAGAGTCAACCACGTTGCTGTGGGACTGGAGTCACACGTTGGTCAGGCCAAGTAAGGATGGTAGATTTCCTGCTCTATAGAGCATAAATGAACCAGATGGGTTTATACGACAACCGACAGTGGTTTCATCGTCATATTCCCAGATTTGTATTGAATTCAAATTTCACGATTTGCCGGGGTTCGAAATATATATATGTATATATATATGTACATATGTATAAAAATATAATTATGCTATATTCTGTTGGATTGCATTTTCCTGTATTCTATTAACTTGTATTTTGTTATTTTGTATTTTATTGTTGTATGTTATAAGGAATTGCGTTATTTGTACTAATTATGTGACATTATATCTAATGCAACTGGCAGTGATGGAACATGACAGTCAGCGGTTGTTGCAGAAGGGGACATTGTATCATTGACCTGTTTTATCACAGTAGCAGGGCGGATCCTGCAATGGTACAGACAATATCCGGACTGAACAGTGCAGCACCTGGCGAGTAGTACCTGCGATCGGAAAAGTATCAAGGCTTGGCCCAATTTAGCATAGTGAAGTGCTCTGAATGTTAGCAACACTTCAGTGACAGACGATGCCACCTATTTCTGTTCGTTTGAGACAGAAGGTGTTACCTCGCAATAAGGATCATAGAAAAGCCTTCTGAGGGAGAGGGTGACAATTTGTAGCCTCTGCCCTCATCAAAGAACTGGGAGTTTGATAACAATCTCCCTGGAAAAGGGCCCTCAGTCACCTAATAAGTGAATACTGCCGTCATCAGGATTCACACTATAAAATCAGACCAGAAGGGTAACATCCGTTTAATATTCATTTATTTCCTGCCAAAATGGAAATCAGACACCATGTGTTCCCCACGTTCCTTCTGAAACTGCGTTCAGTGGGCCAACGTTTAAATAATCATTGGGTATTTCATGTTTAAATCTAGTCCTAAACTTTGGCGCATTCTGTGCTTTGTTACAGGCAAGAGGGAGAGAGAGAGAGAGAGAGAATGAGAGTCCCTGCATCCCTCTGGGTTAACGGTCTGGAAGAAAAGATAGTAATGTTAGGCTGAAGTTACCGCACACCTGATAACTTTCTCTAGCTCTGCTGGCACATTAATATTCCGGGTGAGATCCGAGATATTAACTGAGGAGGTGTAGCTCGAAGCATTGAGTTAGGTCTCAATATTTCCATGCAGGCTCCCTGTTGACGTAGGAAAGGACCAAGAGAGTAATACAACTATTTGAGAAATAAACCTACCAATCTTTCTCCGTGGGCTTTCTTGGGATCAAATTCCCCACCAATAAAAGCGCAAAAGAGCACTTTATGGTGTTGTGAGTAGTCGCTCAGGATTTTGTACAGCGACTTGGCTGTTACCTGACGCTGTGCCTCACTGCACCGTAATAGACCGCGTTGGCCTTCACACTCAGACAGCTTATGTTGAGGTAACCAGACTTTGTAGACCTGTCAGCAACCGCCAGATATTGCCCTGAGATTTTGCCTTCTTTCAGCACCACTGTTCTGCTGATTATCCAGCCTGGAGGCTGTGCCGGTTTCTGCCGATACCATTGCCTGTAGTCCATATACACCGTTTTATATTCACAATATAACTGCACCGAATCCTAATCTAATACGAAAATAAAAATACCTGGAAAAACTCAGCAGGTCTGACAGCATCTACGGAGAGGAACACAGTTAACGTTTCGAGTCCGTTTGACACTTCAACAGAACTAAGGAAAAATAGAAGAGAGGTGAAATATAAGCTGGTTTAAGGGGTGACGTGGGAGGGGGGGGGGAGGGGGGGGACACAGGTAGAGCTGGATAGAGGGCCAGTGATAGATGGAGATTTCCAGGAGATGTCATAGACAAAATGACATAGAGATGTTGACGGTGGAGATAAGAAATGTGCTAACAGGTGACATTAAGGGTAGAAAGCAGGACGAGCAAAGTATAGATAGCCCAAGTAGGGTTGGGGTGGTGGGGGGAAGGGATCGAAATAGGCTAAAAGGTAGAGATAAAACAATGGATGGAAATACATTTAAAAGTAATGGAAATAGGTGGGAAAAGAAAAATCTATATAAATTATTGGAAAAAACGGGAACAGGAAAGGGGGTGGGGATGGAGGAGAGAGTTCACGATCTAAAATATTCATTCTGGAAGGCTGTAAAGTGCCTATTTGGAAGATGAGCTACTGTTCCTCCAGTTTGCGTTGAGCTTCACTGGAACATTGCAGCAGGCCAAGGGTGGACATGTGGGCAGGGCAGCATGGTGGACATGCGTTTCAACACACCACCCTGCTCTCATGCTCACATGTCCTTCCTTGGCAAACTGGAGGAACAGCACCTCATCTTCCAACTAGGCACTTACAGTCTTCCGGACTGAATATTGAGTTCAACAATTTTAGATCATGAACTCTCTCCTCCATCCCCACCCCCTTTCTGATCCCCGTTTTTTCCAATAATTTATATAGATTTTTCTTTTCCCACCTATTTCCATTACTTTTAAATGTATTTAATGTATTTCCATCCATTGTTTTATCTCTACCTTTTAGTCTATTTCGATCCCTTCTCCCCACCCCACCCCCACTAGGGCTATCTGTACCTTGCTCGTCCTGCTTTCAACCCTTAATGTCACCTATTAGCACATTTCTTAGCTAATATCACCACCGTCAACATCTCTTTGACCTTTTGTCTATGATATCTTTTGGCAATCTCCACCTATCACTGGCCCTCTATCCAGCTCTACTTGGCCCACCCCCCACCCCCTCCCCCGCCCCTTAAACCAGCTTATATTTCACCTCTCTTCTATTTTTCCTTAGTTCTGTTTAAGAGTAATACGGACTCGAAACGTTAACTGTGTTCCTGTCCGCAGATGCTGTCAGACCTGCTGAGTTTTTCCAGGTATTTGTATTTTTATTTTTGTTTTGGATTTCCAGCATCCGCAGTTTTTTGCTTTTACCCCATCTCATACAATTGTTGTCAGCGGAGACTAAGTTACTGGATCTGCAAATAGTCCGACTGTGGAGGTAGAGAAACACGAGCTTAAATCTAAACCTGTGCCTATCTGTATGTATGTACAAATCCCCACCTACCAAGCTGTCTATAATATGCATGCACCCGATCGCTAACCGCATTAAATCCTCGTGCAAACCTGCTAACCAGCCTTGATGAACATAATCCAGTACTTACTGTCCAACAGCTCGGCCAGTATTATCAGCAACATGTCTGACTGAATCTCTCTCAGTGAATGTGAATGCAATGGGCCAGAGAGTGAGAAGGAGGGAGGGAACCCAGGCTCTGTTCAGCTCATTGTTCAACCTCACACTGCAGGGGGCCAGGCCCATTGTGACCTCACTCAGGCTACCATCCTTATTAGCTCTGGTGTTGGTCACACGTGACTTTCTAATCAACATGAATGAACTTAGTGCCCTCTTCAGGGAGCTCTGTTCGATTGACTTTAGAATGGGGCCTTTGAGTAGATGGAGGGTTCATTGGTGTACAAATTAAAACAGGCATGTCAGACATTGTTTCCCAGAAATTTAAGTTGGAGCTGATCAGACCCAGGCTTTTTTTATGTTTATGCCAGAGAGTAATGCAATTCTTTCTATGATACTGTTTAAAAATCAGGGGACCAATATTCATACAAAATGACAAGATATTAGATATTAGACATTAGAAGTAATACACCAGGCAGGTACCAAGGGTGGCGGCCTTAAGTGTAAACAGACGAGGGAAACTGGCGTTATTCCTTTCTCAGCTATTTAAAGAAGTACTCAAAATGATAAAAGATCTGATGTAATAAATCACACATTATTGTGCCTAGTAGCAGAAAATTCGATAACGCATGAGTCCCATTTTCAGAGAAAAAAAGATAAGAAAAAGGTGAAATTCACTTATTACACCGTGTCAAAATCTTAAATGCACGATCCAAAAGATGGAAGAAGATCGTAACCTTCGCAAGGAAATGTTTTGTACGTTGAAAATGAGAAAACTTGCCCCTCATGCGGAAATTACAAGAGTTGAAAGACGGTTTTGATGACTCTTCCAAACAGACACAGGGACGGATGGCAAATAGTCTAATTCAGTGGTCTAAAATTCTATGATTCAAGTTTCTTCATGCCACTTCTGCTCTATTTGTTCTCTGTCACTTGAACAGTGAGCAGGTGCAGGATTGTCACAAAGTTGTGAAATTTCAACCGTCGCTATTTCCGCTCCCTCAGTTCAGCTGAGAGTCATCGCGCACTTCACTTAATATCGAGTCTGCGGTATCCCCGCCCACAGCTTCCGTTTGCTGCTCCCGCTCTGACCCGATAGTGTAATTGGACAGATTGCTGCCGCTGATTCATTCTTCTCATTGTTTGGGTGGGCAGTGCAGTGGGACGGGGATCTATCTTTCTGCTTTGACAGAGGATTTTTTGCACGTAGGTTGCAGACTGAGGACGTATCATGGGGAAAAATTTCACTCGCTCCTCGTTGTTATATCGTTTCTCAGTAAGCATCTCCTTCCCGGTAAAATCCATTGTCCTCCTGATTGCTGTGCTCCACGTGTCATTGTTGTTCAAATAATGGTGACGGCGATCATGATGATTATGTTGACTGACTATTGTTTTTACTTTTCTTTAATGTTAGAATGGGACCACCAGGACACAATGGAACAGCTGGCTCATGAAATAATGGATGAAGAGAAAATTAATTTCGCACAAACTTGCACTTTGAAAGCAAGCAACCACAGCTTTTATGTGTACTGGCACAGTGAGGCAACCTCCAGAGTGCGTGTTTAATCATATTGGAGAGAATGTGTACAGGAGCAGCGATATCACTGATCGCTTTTCTTCTACGCTTAATAAAACTGCCAAGATCGCTGATCTAACGATCGGCAACATGCTGATTTCCAACTCCGCCCTGTTTTGATGTGCCATGAGCCCAACACTGCTGCAGAGAGATAGCGGGTCCCAGACAAAAACTCACAGAGTTTTTCAGTTAGCGCTGAGCAGAGGGCGCACTCACACCGTCAAAACAGAAGGAATGATTGAATTCCCACCGTGAGATCAGGTGGACCTTGTTAAAAGATCATTAAACATTCATCAAGAACAGCTGTTTCGATTAGTTTGCCTTTAAAATTTGAAGTTATAATTAAAGCGAGCTTCACAAATGGCAATATAATGCCTGAATTCCACTTTTCTTTATCAACGCATTTCCCTGCTGACTTGTTTCTTATCATCCCGTCTCCATTCAGTAAACAGAATTGTGCACAGTTTCTTCTTTCAGTCTTTAATTTAAGGAGATGGTCCTTTGCTACTTCTCTGTCCATTAATTCAGAATCACTCCAACCCCGATGCCTGTAGATTCAGCCCTGGATTCAAGAGGTTATTCATGAAACATTTGCGTATTATTGAATAATATAATAATGCTGATACTCCTGTCCCGAACTTACTCGTATCCAGTATGGAATGAATATGAATTACCACAACCCTCCTAGAGAGTCAGAGTTACATCCTTTTCGAAGGAGACAGTACTACTGAATTCACCTCCTTGCAGTTGAATCCGATTGTGTGATATCACCGCCTGCTATAACCCCGCCCACAGCATCGGTTTGCTGTAGTCAGTATCACCCCCCTTCCTTGCCCTTTATTATTGGAGAATTTGCTGCCTTTGTTCTCTGCTTGGAATTGATTGGATGAGCAATTCAGTGGGGACTCGGGGTGGGATTCTGTACTCCTGCTCCGACAGAGGGTTTCCCTTGACTTCACAGTTACAGACACAGCGAACATCATGCAGAACCGTCTCACACTGCTCCTAATCATTGTACCCCTTCTCAGTAAGTGTTCACGCCCACGAAAAATTCTTATTCCCAGAAACACCCTCACCCAGATGTCACTGTTTGTGAAATTATGATGATGTTAACAATAACGATGTCTCTTATTATTATTTTGTGTTAGAATGGAGCCGCCAAGACAAAGTGGAACAGCCGGTTCTTGAAAAGATTGCTGAAGAGGAAAGCAATGTCACCCTAAACTGCACCTTAAAAACAAACGTTGGTAATCCTACAGTGCTCTGGTACAGTCAGCACCCCGGGGAGCCACCACAGTACATGTTTTATATTATTGGAGGGATAATAAACCGCAACCCAGGTTTGGCTGCCCGCTTCAATTCTGCGTTTGATAAAACAGCCAAGATCACCGAGCTAACGATGGGTAAGGTCGTGATCTCTGACACCGCCGTGTATTTCTGTGCCATGAGACCCACACTGGTGCAGGGAAAAGTGGACTCCGTACAAAAACCAACACTGAGGTTTGCAGTTGGTGCTCGCCAGAGGGTGCTGTCATACCGCCAAAACTAAGCTCCCAAACAGCCTCGACAGTGGGAATATCTGGAGTGTCCTCCACCCCCACCCCTACCCCCACCCAACCCCCACCCCGCCCCCAACCCCAAATAGTAACAAAACAACATTCAACAAGAACAGGCAAGTCTCACTTGTGCAATTACATTTTTATATTTTGGTGATTTCAACTGGTAACTCAGCGATAAATTTAAAGTGGCTTGAGTTTAAAGTGGAAAGTGGGATTAGACTGGGTGACTCGTTTTTAGGCCGGCGCAGACAACGATGGATCAAGTAATCTCTTTCAGATCCGCTATCTTTCTACGATTCTATGAGAACCTGTCTGAAAAATCCTGAGGCGTATCTCCCGCACTGTATACCTTCAATAACTATCCCGGAGCTTCCCGGGATACTTGATGCACCAGAAGAGAGTTCGAGCAGCAATTGTCGAATAATTGCGGTTCAGTATTATGGTCCGCCCTTCCAGAGCTGTTAATTCAGAGGGGCCCTGAGACAATTCATCTTCGCCATCAGTCCCTGTAACACATTACAGAACTAACCAAATATCTGACGGTGAATATAATCCATGGAAGAGATATTGATCATTAAAAACAAACTCACCAGGCAGCAAGACCAATATTAGGAATATAGGGGTCACATGGTGCCTGATTTAGACTAACAGAGTGACTTCTAGTCTGACATGAAAGAGTAAACCGATATCATGTGGAGGCTTCACTTACCCTGTATTTGGAAACTCGGGGGCGATTCACAGGGACAGGATTGGCTGGTATCTTAGTACTGACGACAGTTGTGCACCAATTGATGTTAATTGTAGATCAACGAATTGATCTGGCTGTCTTCCTGTATCCCTATGTTGTTCTGCTTCTCTGGCTCTGTCTTCGTACCTATGTTTGGCTTTCTCTCTCTTTATCTCCCTCTTTCTCAGTCGTTCCGTCTCTCTGCGCCCCTTCCCCTCTTTCACTTGTTATCGCTCTGTCTCCTTCTGTCGTGTTCCTGGAAATGCAGAACGTAGAAAGTCAAATATCTCCCAATCGACCATTCAAATAGTTCCCCAAACAACGCGCTGAAGTGTTAGGAGAAGCTATAATAGACAATATATAAAAACGACTGATCAGAAACATGCTTAAAATGGAAACAGCTACACTTAAATCCCACACTATATAGGTTAGGTGTGAATCAGGAGTCAAACTGGCATGATTTCTTTGCGTGGACACTTAAAAGTCGGAAACTTACCGGGATCTCTGTCATTTCATTATGTTTAATACGGGCATCAATTAACAGGTATGTATGGCATATTGAAAATAAACAAAGACAATCACTAGAATTCGAACTGGAGTTAGTACTGATTTCATGCATAGGTTAACCTGTATTAAATAATATTATAATAGTGGTAAGAAGAACAAGAAGAACGCGGCATAATCAAGCAAGAGCATCATTCAGTAATTTGAGAATTCAGTGAACTGTCAGGAAAAGGCCATTTGCCACACATCAGCACAAGAGCGAGCGCACACATCGTGTTTGTGCACTGCAGCAGGTACGGGTCCGCTAATTCAGTGGTTATGTTACCAGTCTGGCAATCTGAGATAACTAGTTTAATAATCCGACTACTTGATTTGCATTAAGACCACGGCACTTGAGGAATTTAAGTTCTGCTAATGAAATAAACGCCTGGAGTTAAAGCTAATACTGGTGGTGACATGACACTGTTTGATGGTCATAAAGTGGTGGTTCCATAATGTCTTTGAGGGAAAGCAATCCAGCGTCTTTGCCCGTTCCGCCTACCAATAGAAATATGGGCGACTCTTAACCACCCGGTATAATACCCGTTTCATGAAAACTGCTATGAAAACCATGAGCCAAATATAGACTGCGGATGTTTAATCGCGATTCAACTCTATCTCTCCCTCAGTTTTTCTCCCTGAGCCTCAATTTGTTTCTCCCCAAACCTTCCTCACAGACGGCTTTAAAAGCAAATATTTAGGCGAATGGGGAGCCAGGTGTTGCTCTGGTCCATAATGTGCAGGCAATGGAAACAGTACAAGTCGTTCATATCTGGGCCCAACCACAAAAACGGCTTCAAACACCCCGCAAAATAGTAAGGCCCTCGTTTCCAAAACCCGAAGCGGACTTTACTCATTTTATGAGCTCGATTTAAGTACAGGAGAAATAGGAACATTAAACCCACTGATGTTCTTCGTGCCCATCAGAAATAATAATTGTCCTAACCACTGGTTTCGAACCCAATTAATCGACAGGGAAAGGTCAGTGTTTGACCCGCTGCCACACCCTGTAACCAATCACAGATTGAAGACCATCACCCTCTCCCTGCCCTGGATTTGACCCAGGTCCCACATGGATGAAAGTCAGTGTCTGACCCGCTGCCAATTCATATGGTCACAGAAAGAGAATGCGGCCTTAATGTCCCAGTTCTCTGTAATAAACACCGACTCGCGACTGCTGGAGTCACATCAGACCAATCAGTTCTAAGAATTTCAGCTCTTTCGATCCCATATCCTCAGGAAGCGACATCAGATCCGCCTCAGCCAATTGACTCAGCTTTTTCTTGTCCGACCTTCTGCAGGTTTCTGACATACAAAACATCCCCCGGAACAGCAGCAATGCGGCTCTCCGTTCTCGCTGTGGTCTCGGTGACATTCATTGTCGGTAAGAAGTTTAAAACTTGAAAATGGGTTTATTTTCTGGGGCAATAAATTTAAAAAGCGGAAAATTCATGTTAACCATGTTTCGGATCTTGATCTGACCACACTTGGATTTATTGTGAAATGTTCTGGTCTTTAATAAGACGGATACAAGTTACAAAAGGAAATTAAATGAAACCGAGTTACAATTATAGTACTAGACTTAAGCAAGCACTGTACAGACTGGGGTTCTGTCCTCTGGTAAAGAGGAACTGAGGGGGAACCGAATAGAAGTCTTCAAAATGATGAAAGATTTCGACGGAAAATATATTTCCACTTGTGGAGGGTTCCTAAAGTATGGGTTATAAATATAAGAGTTACGGAAAATACTCCAAAGGGGATTCATGAAAATTACCTTTACTTTTTAGAATAAGGAGCTCAATGCAACAAGGAGTAGTTGAGACAAAGAGTCTAGTTGTAACTAAGGGAAGCGACATAACCGGAAGAGGGAGAAGAGGGTGGTAAGGTTTGCTGAGAGAGTGAGATGAAGAGTGGGGGGAGGATGCTCTTCGGGGTTGGAAACAAGAAGATGGACCATTTGGGCCGAATGAGCTGTTGTGCGCTCGAAATTACATTTACTGTTTGTCACACTGGCTGTGAATTCTCACTCTCAGTTCTGTTCAGATGAACGTTTAATCGCTGATTTCCGCTTTTTTTTTTAACCGTGTGTCCAGATCTGAGCGATGGAGATTCTGTGACTCAGCAGGAATCCTCACTCACACAGACAGAGGGAGAAGATGTCACTTTAACCTGCACCTATACCGACGCTGGTTATTACTTATTCTGGTACCGTCAATACCCAGGCAGACAGCCCGAGTTTGCAGTCCAGAGACACACGGGCGGCGGTTCTGAATTTAAGGCGGATTTCGCTCAGAATCGGTTTTCTGATACAGTTCAGCAGACAGACAAGTCGTACCGATTGACTATCTCGGAGCTGCGGCTGTCTGACACCGCGGTCTATTACTGTGCACAGAGCCTCACAGTGATGGGAACGAGTGAAAGCCTCGTACAATAACTGCTGCAACTTTCTGGGTCACAGCTGCTGTCTGCTGAGGGCTGTTTATAACAGCGGGCAGACACTGACACGTGACTCCATTCTTCTGTGCGCAGACCCGGAGCACAATCCACATAAGCACCATCTAAAATCATTCACATTGAATATTGATTCAGTCTGATTACTGTATTAACTGTGTGGGGCAGAACCCTGCTGTTTATTTGGGAATGTCTGATAACTCACCACGACTATTGAGAATACAAACACATGAACGTGGCCGGGGTCTATTTATATCAGTACACTGCTGTTCATGAAAGAACTCACGGCAAAGGATCAAGATCCTTTTTCCAGCATCCGCAGTTTTTTGCTTTTATCTTAGTATTTAATTGACTGCCACTTCTCTTCAAGGAATGCCTACCTTGAAGAAATATTGCTCTTCTCTCCGACAGGATTTCCGCCTCTCTCTTTTGTCTTGTTCATCTTCATTGCTTTCCATTTCTCTCCTGGTGTTTGACAAGGTGTTTACTAAAACTCGTTTTCACAGCCATATTTCTTTCCCCCCACTAGGGCTATCTGTACCTTGCTCGTCCTGCATTCTACCCTTAGTGTCACCTATTAGCACATTTCTTAGCTCATATCATCACTGTCAACACCACTTTGTCCTTTTGTCTATGACATCTTTTGGCAATCTCCACCTATCACTGGCCCTCTATCCAGCTCTACCTGTCTCACCCAACCCCCTTTAAACCAGCTTATGTTTCACCTCTCTTCTATTTTTCCTTAGTTCTGCTGAAGAGTCATACGGACTCGAAACGTTAACTGTGTTCCTCTCCGCAGATGCTGTCAGACCTGCTGAGTTTTTCCAGGTATTTTGATTTTTGTTTTTGTTGTGAAAGGAACAAATGTGTTTTTTTAGGTTGAAATCGCCAATTGTGTAGACATAAGGCCACCAGGTGAGGAGAATCCGAACAAATATAATGATCTGATTAAACATCTCTCAAAGTTAAAATTACTTCCATATATTGAAATGAAGAATCTATAACATAAACAGGCACAAAGAGGTTATTAGCAAGACATGATTAGAAGCTGATGAACAATGATTAATAGACTGAATAATCTGCAAAGACAGGCTGCTGTGTTCGAGGCACCGGAACGGATGACCAGAAAACCGATTGAATACTAAAGCTTAATGTTTTTTAAAATGTCAGAAAGTTTGAGCAATGGAAGCGCTTTGCGAAATCTGAACACACCAGGTAAGGCTTTATGAAAATGCAAAGCCTTTGTTCTTTTTTCCTGCGCGTCCCTTCAGTGATATATAACTGATGCTGCATTTGTTTGTTGTGTTTACCCCCTGTAACGGCTGGAACACAAGGTCAACTATTTTGCTCAACATTTCTGCCGTTGTATCTTTAAGTTGCAAAATGGGATGAATTCTCTAAACACATTTTACATTATGTTCAGAATGTATTCGATGTAAATGGAACATTTCAAAATGCCGCATTTGTTGCTATTGGCGTGTTACTAATTTGGATTTACTTTCAATGTGCACATTCCGGCTATATGTTTTGAAATTTTTTGTCTCTCCCCACTCTACCCGCCATTCCGTTTACCTGGTCACGTTTCTGCAATGTTTCTGTACGAGGAAGGCTCCCTCTGGTTCCTGTCACTGTGTCTCTCAGCCCGCAGTATTATACCGCACAGGTCACAGATGGTGAAATTCTCCTCACTCTTGGAAGTGTCGAGAGATGCAGATAATCGAGCCCCCGCGCCCTCTGCATTGAAAACACCCCCAGCGGAATGGTTATAGGTCAATATTGTAGGGGCTTTCTCGTCCTCCTGACGGTACAGTTGTAAGGAATTACAGTTGCAATCGTGGCAGAATAGCTGAAATTAATGGTCAGCGAGTCTCCTTAAAACTGTGCCCCCGCAACCGGCTCCTGTAACACCGAGTCTGCAGAAAATTCAAAGTACAGAACTTCAACTTTTTATTATCACCATTACAATAAGGGTTATCAAGTTAACGGAACCCTTTACAAATAAAGGGAAAACATAGTTAAAAGGAAGATCACTGTGCCAATATAACCTGCAAGAAGATAATTGTGTAACTTGGGAATTTCCCAGTTAAGAGAATCGCAGCTGTGAAGAATGAACAGTCAACATGTTTGCAGAGCCGATGGTGGATTTGTTTAGATTGACTTCAACCAGAATTGTTTTAGTGAAGAGTTAAGAAGATATTGAGTAACATCAGGTCCCGCGCCTGATTGGTTCATTCCTGACTGAGCTCACTGCTCTTTGTCCTTCAATTCACCCAGTCAGCTCACAGTTCCTTCAATCTGTGACGCCATGGAGCTCGAAATAAGGAGAGAGAGCATAAGATCATATGAAACAAGAGCTGGAGTCGGGCATTCGGTCTCTCGACCCTGCAGCACCACCTATCTCTAATCTACCTATCTAACTCTTATCCACCTTCCTGCATTATCCCCAAATCCTTAGTTTCCCTTAATATTCATAGATCTATCAACCTCAGTCTAAAATAAACTCAGCGACTACGCTCTGGAGTAGAGAATAATTAGAAGTGCATTGAAGCCGATATAGTTTCTTTAAGGGAGTCAATCTTTGATGTGGAGCGAAAATGGGTAATAGTTAAAGTTGTTCTGTGACCAGTGTTCGAATCTCCCATTAAAAGAGCTTCTCGTTGACCATAAAATAGACTCACAGGTGCAGCTGCCGCAAAGGCGCAATGGGGAAGGGTCGCTGTCTAAGACCTTTCTGCCACAGCGCACCGAGAGACTGGGAACTGTTTAGAGCCCCTCGGGCTGTACAGCTCAAAATGAAAGGCTGTAAATGATTGTAATATTGTTTGTACTGATGCACCTGGTGATACATTTTGTAAAAGTTTAACCTGGATTGTACCCTTGTAATGGTGTTTTTGAAATGGTTTGGAATGTGATTGAAGATATTTTATGAATAAAGTATATTTTTACAAAAAAAAAATAAAATAAAATAGACTCACAGGCGATATAAAGAGGGGTCTCACATAGAATGCCACAAATTCTGTACCACCGAAAGAGATAATTCGGACAAGCTGGTCTTGATAAACTGATATATCTTAAATTAACATTCACAGTCCAGGTCACCGATCTGATTCAGTAAGAGGAAGTGAGAGTGCGTTGCTGGTTTTTGTACGGACTGGCTGCGCCTCTGTAACAGTGTGGGACCAACGCACAGTGCTACACGGCAGAGTCAGAGACAAGCGCTCTGATCGATATCTAAAGGAGCAGTTTTCATGTCTTGCTCTAAATCAGTAGAAAACCGGTCAGGAAAATCCGGAGACAATTTCCCTGCCCATTGCCGAACCTCCTCAGTAAAGATCTCGGAGCTTCCCCGGGATATTGCACATACCAGAATAGAATTGGCACAGCGCAATTTTCTCTCTAACTGCAATTCAATATATTATCGTCCAAACTCCCTGAACCGATATTCAGGCGGCTCTTGGGAAACTGAATCTTGGCCACTCGTTCCTGTGGCAACATAACGAATGTGTCAAAAATCTGGGAGTAAATATAATCCATGAAACACACACTGCGGATTTTAGCTCAGACTCACCCGGCAGCACGACCATTATTATCAGTCAAGCAAACAGAGTCCCCCCGACTCGACAGTAAACAGCAGACTGTTTAAAATATGTTGCTGCTTCTAGTCTTATCTCAAAGAGTAAACTCAGACCGGAGGCAGGTTTTAATTATTGGGAAATTGAGGGGCGTTACTCAGTGCTGCGATTGGCTGGCCTCTCAAATCTGATGTCAGCTGTGGACCAATCACTCTTCGTTCAGGGTTAAACACAGCCCGCTCTCTCCAATCACATTCCATACCTGGACGTGTTTGTTTGTCTTTCTCATTGCCTGGCCCTGTCTCACATTAGCAGTTATTTTGTCTCTTTCTTGTTTTAACGCGCTTTCTTTACAACTCAATGTCTCTTTTTTTGGAAAGGTAGATCTCATTTTCTCAGTGAGATGAGAAGTGAACTAATTCAAAATTAGTCTCTTAATGAACACTGTGCAGTCATTTTCACGGTTAATAGATACCTTATTAAGTTTACCAGGGACTAGACAAGTAGCCACCCGGCTCCAAACTCAGGCACGGTAGCATTGGGGATCACCTTGTACCGGGACATTTCTCAATTCAGTCAGTCAATATTTTTACCCCAGAAACTTCAAAATGTGTCACCTTTGAGAGACAATGACTTCGAAAATGCCCTCTGACAGTGGGAATTATGTTATTCACCCGGAGATCTGCAGGGTTGTGCTAATGGGGTCGGGAAATGATTGAATTTGGCTCTGGATTAAAATATCGCATTTCCCAACACGGACAAGCTTTAACCTCAAAGAGATAAGAAACCGGGTCGGATCAGCCTGTATTGTCGAGATTAATCTCTGTACATTTTATCTGGGATTCTTCCCCTTGTGTTATCCTAATACCGAACTCTTGATGTCGACCTGCGCCTAGTTTTTGTACGAGGCACGAGGGAGCCTCATTCACTGTGGGCCTCAGCGCGCAGTAATACACGGCGCTGTCTGTGATCTTCAAATCTTTCATGGACAAGTGAAAGGTGCTTTTTGTCATGTTGAGATCCCCGCTGAAGTGTTCAAAGCTGGGAGCCGTCTCGTTAAATCCATAACTATCGGCTCTGAGGAGGTACTGAGCAGCTTGGTGTGAATACTGGCGATACCAGAACAAGCCATAGCCTGCAGCTGAACTCGATACAGAGTAAATGCAGGATATTGCTGCATCTTCACCCTCTTTTGCTTCGACTCCTTGTTCTGACTGTGACACTGAGTCTCCGTTACTCATCTCTGAAAATAAATAACAGACACAAAGAGGCTTAGATGGGGTAACAAAAAGAGAATAATCACTTGGAGCTGGAAATGGGAAATAATATGAGGGCTGCGGAATTTAGTAGGGAGGTTCAATAAGACCGACCTGTGATCAGGCCAATAATTAGAGTCAGACAGAGTTTCACCCCCATGGTTCCAGTCCGCACTCCAGAAACAGAGATCACTGTCTGTACCAGAGCTGCAATTGGCGGAATTAAAAAATAGTTCGAGGATTTTATACGATTGGTTAGGATTTCTTCGCCCGCCCATCCTTACTGGTTCAAACAGTCGCTTCCTGAAGAAGCGGACCGTGATCTTCAGCAAGTGGTCAGACAGCGCCCTCATGCGGACAATAAAAGCACAATGGAACGGACACACAGCCACGTTCAGGGACATATCCACACACAACCATATACACACACAACCATATACACATAAAGGCATATACACACACTTACACTTAAAAACATCCAGGCATATGCACACACGCTGACATAAAATTAAATATGTGCTAACATAATTCCAGTTATGTCTTTGAGGTTTTTGATATATATTCGGCTGAGTTGCTTGCGACAGAAGTCTTAAAATTAGTGATCAAAGATTGTTCACTGCAAACCTCGTACAGAATGCATAATCAAACATGCCGATACAGAGAAGTAGACAAGCAGACATGTTACTGACACATCTACTGAAATGCAGACACACATTTGTATCAACATAAACATAGACACAGAGACATAAAAACACAGTCAGAGGCAGGCATACAAATATAATCAAACATAGACGCACATACGGGCAAACACAGATAGAGGCACATAAACAGATAAACACAGACATAGAAACACATGCAGATAAGGACAAACATAAACACACAGGCAGAGAAACAGTCATAGACAGACGAAACAGAAAATTCCGAGAGCAAAGATTCTGCAGTGAAACACTTTGAGAATGAAACACAGCAATGGTATCGCTTTATATTTTCATTATCTTGCAATGGGCCATTTCAGCAATAAGAGCATCCAGAAACGTATTCCTCATTAAATGGGAGCATTAGCTTCTCAATACGATTAGAATGAGAATCCCTTTGAAGGATAATCTTTAATTGAACGGTTTATTTCCGTGTGGAAGTAATTTCGAGATGTGCGCACGACATTGTGTCTGTTGGGCCGGCAAGGATGAGGCAGTATCCTCCCCTATTCCTGGGGTCGGGGGCTCAAATGGCAGGTGCAAAGCAGAACAGCAGAGGGAGCCCGTGTGCTGGGGCCGCAGGCAGTGATGATTCACACGGACCACGAAAATGATCACCGGTAGTTCATTGCAAATGGGCTCTTGGTTTGAAGTAGGAAATTTCAGGGGCTCAATGTGCTGGCGTCAAGTCCTGCCCCTTCAGTCCGAAAGTGTCAACTGAGACACTAGATGAAGTGCAATGTTCCAGTTTAGAGAGACTGCTTCCAATATGACGTTTCGTGTTTTCAATTTTTGAGTTTTATCTGATTTGCTTATTTATGTTTACATCTGTCTGCTTGCCCATTCCATTATTGATGCAACTCTCCTCTATTTATCGAACCTTAATTCTATCAATTTCTCTGCCTAGTTATCTATCCCAGTCTATTTATATCTCATGCTATAACACTCATCCCTCTCAATCTATCAAATAAACTTTTGCTTTCCCCTTTGGTTCTGGAGCAAAGTGTCATTACAAATAAGAAGCAGGTTATCTAATCTATCTATCTATTGGTTCGTCCATCTGCTATCCTTCTTTCATTCTGGCTCCATCGTTAAGCAGGAATATTTTCTTCAGTAGTGAATTCTGGAGGTTCAATCGGGCAGCGGTGAACAGAAGTCCAATATCTGGAATAAATCTTGATGAGCATAAATTGTACATATCCGACATCCATGTGAGTAATCCCGTGCATCTTCATCGTCAGAACCAGAACAAGGTTCCCATTTTCATACAGTCCGATGGAAAGACCGAAGCTAATGATTGCTTTTCTATCACAGATCCTTCCGCCTTGAGTGCGCTCCAGCGCCGTTTCTTTTCTTTTTTATTCTTTCACGAGGTCAGCATTTGTTGCCAATCTGTTAGGGCTGATGGTGGGGAGCCGTCTTGACAAATGAGTGGCGGGGGTGGAAGGTTATTTTTAATGACAATTGATGATAGATCCATGGTTACCATTTCCAGATTTTCTTATTAGAATTTTAAGTTCCACCGGCTGCTATAGAGAGAATTGAACACGTGTCTCCAGAGGATTGGCCTGGGCTTTTGAATAATGACCAGTGACATTACCACTACACCACCGTCTCCCCATGTGTGGAGGTCTACGCTGAGAAAGGCGTCAGGAGACCTCAGACAGTTATTATGTTTTGTGAGATCAGCTAAAAGGAAATTATTCAAAACTGACCACGAGGAGGTGCATCAGACCGTGAATTCCTACCGCTGATCACCTTGCATGAGCCAATGTCAAGTCTAAAGATAAGACGGGCATGGAAGACGGTTTCAGCAGCAGATGAGCTGAGGCGGGGCGAGGACGGGTGACACCATGGAGGTGGAAATATGTGCTATTAGTGATCGTGTGGATATATGGTTGGAAGCACATCTTGGGATTAAGTTGGTACGACGATTCTGAACAGTGTGCTTCAGCCTCACAGGCTCCTCTGCGAGACAGTTGGACTCTCGAGTTAGGGAACTGAATTTCTAATGGCGACTGGAGACAATAGTTTTAGCCTAACTAATTTAAAATTGAAGTTAATTTCTGCTTCTCCAATATGGGGTAAATGGAGAGGGATGGTGGTGAGGTAGAGCTGGGTGTTGTCAGTGTACATGTGAAAACTAAAACGGTGCTTATGGATGATGTCGCCTTGTGCCAGCATGTAGATAAGAAATGGAGTAGGCTGAGGATAGGTCCTTGGGGGACGCCAAGTTCAAGGACTTTGGAGAGGAAAGGGAGATCGGAGATTGGACGGAAGCTAGCAAAGGCGGTGGAAACAATGGTTGTTTCTTATTCCAGAATGGCTGATGTTAGATTTAAAGACTAGAGGGACAGCACCACACGAGACAGAGAATTGTTACCAATATCGCCTCACATAGGGAATTCGGATGGTCATCAGGTTATTGAGCATAAGGTCAATGGAGCAGAAGGTGGGCCTCATGGACAAGATGAGCTCTGACAGGGCATGGCTGGAGGTAAGAAAGACATTGGAGGAAGATGTGAGTTCGGGGCTCAGACAAGGAGGAACTTCAGATACGGTTTGTTCTGGTGGGCTAGTGGAAGGGAGGGAAGCAGCAGACGCAGCTGATCTTATGATCTAAATCTTAGTGACAAAGAATCTCCATGAACTGCTCACAATTGTTTCTGGAGGTGAGGAGACGGGTTTGGTTAAAGCCATTCAAAAGGAAGAACCTTGTGTTAGACCCATTAAATGAATTGATACACTATCTGCTTAACACAAAGCTGGTTTATTTGGCTTTTATCCAGAACATTAAAGCATATAACTGGGATAGAATTTATTAACACTAGCAGAAACATATCTTAATGACAATTATTAATTTGAGACAAGCCATGGAGAAATATCGGGCAGGTCAATGCAACATGAAGATTAAAATCGTTGATCTAGAGAAGGCTCTTGACTAGGTGCCCAATGACAGAGTCTGGAGATGTGTGAGGATTCACAGAATCCCTGTGAAGTATGTAGAACGATTATAAAACATGTCCAAGGATTGCCAGGCAAGAGTAAGAAGCAGTTGTGGAGGAAGAGTGACAGTTTCATCGGAAAGTCGGAATGCGGCAAGGATACTACAAAAGCTAAGGGCCCTGACAATATTTCGGCAATGGCACTGTAGATTTGTGCTCCAAAACTGGCTGCACCTCGAGCCAGGCTGTTGACTTACACCTCCTACACCGACATCTACCCGCAATGTGGAACATTACCCTAGGATGTCCCGTCCGCGAAAGTCAAAAGCAATCCAAACGGGCCAATTGCCGCCCCCATCCGTCTTCTCGACGTCATCAGCAAAGCGATGGATAATGTCATTGCCAGTGCTCTCAAGTACACTTAGTCTTGCAATAACCTGCTCACTGATTCTCAGTTTGGGCACCACGAGGGCCACTCAGGTCCGCTCCTCATTCCAGCTTTGGTGTAAACGTAGAAAAAAGAGCTGAACTCAAGACATGAGCTGAGGATATCAAGCCAGCTTTTGACCGATTGTGGCATCAAGGAGCACAGCAAAACTGGAGTCAATGGGAATCAGAGGGGGGGAAACTTTCCACTGATTGGAATCACACCTAGCACAATTGACTTCTTTATCAGTATTTCCATTGCCCCCACCTATTGCTGGCCTTCTATCCAGCTTCACCTGCTCCACCCCCTTAAACAGTATAAATTTAATCACATTTTTACTTTTCTTTAGTTCTGAGGAAGAGTCAAACTGACTTGAATCGTTAACTCTGTTTCTCTCCCCACAGATGCTCTAAGACCTGCCGAGTTTATCCGGCATTTTCTGTTTATGTCTCATCATTTATGATCCACTTTAAATCTTTATATATGTTATGTTGCTTTTGCGCTCAACCTCACTCAGCACCCGCAGCACCCCCGCCCACCCCCCACCCTGCCAACACACACACACACCCGGCCCTTGAATTATTATTACTGCGCCACTCACAACGATCGTGGAAGCACAGTAGAGCAGAATTCCCACTCTGTGTAGGTTTCTGTACCAGCTCTCAGTTTGCTTGTTACACTGTGGCTCACGGCGCAGACATAGGTGGCGGTGTTTGTAACTCGCGGGTCTCTCACAGTCAGGATACTCAGTTTGTTGTCTCCCCGGATTGAAGCAGTGATCCTCGCTTTTTGATCAGCTCCTCTTGTGGCCATCACTAGATGTTGGGGTCACTAATTGGGGAGCTGCCTGTGCCAACGCACCATATTTATCACATTGGTGACGGTGCAGTTCATGGATACGATTCCCGCTTTACTAACAACTATCCGCACCGGGAGCTGCGTCACCTCATCTTCACGGGTCACTTCAGTGTAGATGAGAATGGATAAGAACAAACAGACTCTGTAAATCCAGAGCATTATTAGGTCACATGAAATGCCGGCTGAAGCAATTGACCACGGAGATCGCGTTCGGACTAGAAGATGGATATTAAGATTCAACAAGGAGCCAAACGCCCGCTTCAGGTCAGACTCAGAGGTGCCTTGGTGCCGAACTAACGAAGAAGGCTGATTCCCGTGGTCTACCCGCTTCAGGATTCACACTAGCACCGGTTCACATCGACTCTGAGCTCATGTTTGGCCAGCTACATTCACTACTTCATAGTGACATTGGCTCACAGTCTCTGAGCTAACACGGGGCCCCCCACATTCAATATTTCTCACTGGCTCACACTGCTCTCTGGCGGTGCCTACTGGTAATTGCATGCTGCAATTATTTTTGAGAATTCCCGCCAAGCTGCAGTTCGAATGATAGTTGCAAGTGAAAATCGCTATTCCTCTCTGGTATAGGTCCTTTATCCGTGGAGTCTCTACATCGTGATTTCAACTGTAGCAGCCAACAATTCCATTGTATTTTCCTCCCACATTCTGGCTGAAGCTTTGTTGTACACGGATCATTCTCAGTGTGACAAGAGCAATGTCCTGATATTGATCCTAAAATCTCATGTTAAAGTTAGAACCAATGTGCTTCCCGACATGGATGCAATGCAAACTGTTCTGTCGAATATTTGCAACTACCGCTAGTAATACCACACTGACAACTCATAATACTAAATTATGCTGAACAATATAAAATTCTTGTCAATGTTATAATAATTCTTTGTCTCCACATCTGCTCCTTTAATCCCTTTTTCATCAATAAAGTTGCTGAACACATTTCAGAGTCTGGAACTCACCCAAACACTGAACACAATATAGGCTCCCACTGCCCTCTGGTGGCGGTGCCATGGAACTGCAAGATGCAGCTTTCCAGCACTTGTTGGCTTTCGACCTCCAGTTTCCTTTCGACAATTTCCAAGCCTAACCTCCACGCACTGTTTTTTTTTTCTTTTGATGTTTCCTCTTTGCATTTTTGGCCGCACCTGCTGCTGATGGATCTGCTTTTCATAATTACTTCTTCGCCAGGACAATCATTTGTTTATTTACTTGTCCCATTCCCACAGCTCTCCTCCTGGGACACGATCCCCTTTGCCTTGCACCGTATTTCAGGCTTTTCTCTTTATGCCCTTCCGCCTTTACCGGCCTCTGTGCTTGCTTAAAATCCGTTTTTTTTCTGTACCTTTATTTTCTAATTCTGATATATCAAAATGTTGACTCTGTTTCTCTCTCCAAAGCTGCTGTCAGTCTTGCTGAGCATCTCCAGAATTTTGTATTTTCATTTCAGACACTATACAGTTCCCATGGTGTTCAAGTTAATTTGATGATTTAGAATGAGGGAGGCCATGTGGCCAATTTTGTCTCAAAAATTCGGAGAGGTTCTAACTCCCTCCCCCAATGTGCCCCCAATCATTTCCCCAAACTAGTGAGGGGACTAGTCGTCTTCAATTCCAGCTAGGATGCCATTTCACACATTCGTCACTTTCTGTATGTAGGCCTGAGTCATGGAGATTCTGCCTCTCGGCCGCTGTTAAGATAGAAGAAGAAGCAGTGACTTTAAACTTTATCTATGTTACTGCATGGGGCGGCTTCTCGAATTTTTATGGGACCATCAACAGCTTGAAACACAGCTAGAGTTTATACTTATTAAATTTCGGAGCAGCTCCGAAGATAAAACGGATTTTGCGAAAACACGTTTTTCTGGTCAAGTCGACAGTTTGACAAAATTTACACTTCAGCAATCTCTGGGCTGCAGCTGAGCGACACCTCGGTTCATTTCGGCTCCTTGAGACTCACAATGATAATAACAGCTCAATCCTCGCCCTAAAACTCCCGCCATTACGCACGACAGTGGTTCTTCCTGCCAACGCCAGGAATAAATCTGATCAGTTGTGAAGATCACAACTAAATATTTATTTAGAAAGCCTGTCATTTGCTTCTGTTAAATAACGATATCATCTGTGCCTGATTTTGATTGGCTATGATTTCGAGTCATGGCTGTGTGTACACTCCAGATCAACCTGCCCCCGCCCGAAATTTGACTCCCCATTTCTATCCAGCTCCCTGTGTCCGTCTGTTCTGCTCTCCCTCCTGTATTTTCAAGCCTTTCCCCAAATACATCATTACTATCTGCTCCCGGTGGCAGCAACTGTCAAATTCTGAAGATTCTTTGTTTAAATTTATTTTTCTTAACATCCTGATTTGTCCTGTTAGTGAGGAGCATGTATTTGATGGCCCATTGCTCTGGAATCACTCACAAATAGACAGTAGCTCAACATCCAACCCCAGTGAACTCATTCATAATTTAAAAGATTTCTCCGAATTCTCCTCGGGGTTCTATGTTTCCCAGAGGATAGAGGCCCAGCCTGCTCACCCTCTCCCGTGAGATGTCGATTGTTCCTTATTTCTTTTCTCAAAAGCGGAAGAAATCAAAGCAGATAATATAAGAAATAGAAGCTGGAGCCACCATGACACCTTTCAAACCTGCTCTGCCATTCAATAATATCGTGGCTGATCCCCTTCTTCAACATCACATTCCCACACTGTCCCCATATCCCTTGATTCTTTTCAGAGTCCAAACATCTATCGAACACTGCCTTGAACACACTCACCACTGAATGTAATCTGAAACTGTGACCCCTAGTTATAGGCTGCCCAGCCTGGAGAAACACCAACCCAGAATCTGCCAGTCAAGTCCCTTAGGAATGCTTTATGTTCCAATGATATCAACTGTTATTCCTCTAAACTCTAGGGAATATATGCTTCGACTACTTAATCGCTTCTCATAGGACAATCCCTTTAACTCAGGAAGCAGTCTGATGAACCTTTGTTCACTTCCTTCAAAGCGTGTAGATCCTTTCTTAATAATGAGTGCAAAATTTCACACAGCATCCAGACTGGGGTCGATTACTGTCTTTGCCACTCACATTGATCTTGATGATCAATAAGGGACAAAACTGATTCACCTGCTCAGCTGGAGATAGATGGTAAACAGCAGGAGGTATCCTTGCCCATCTTTGACCAGATGCCATGAGACTTCATGGGGCCTGGAGCCAAACTGAGGACTCCCAGGGGCAACTCCGTGCAGACTGTATATCACTGTGCCGCTGTCTCTGGGCCTGTCCTGCTGGTGGCACAGGACACACATAGGGATTGTGAAGGTGGCCTATAAGGCATAGACAATGGAATAAGGAATGATTCCGTGAGTGTGACCCTATCAGGCTGTTGCTTGTTAAACTGTGAGACAGCACTCCCAATTTTGGCACAAGCCTCCAGAGTTTGGAGGACATTGCTGGGTTTGGCTATGGTCATTTCGGGGGCCTGGGTCGATAGCAGGTGCTATGCCGAGTGGTGGGTCCAGGTTTCATTAGTTTTTATTTCAGGCTTCGTAACGATTTCATTCATCTGAGTGACTAGGCCATCATTTCAGGGAGCATTGAAGAGTAAATCACATTGCTCTGTGTCTGGAGTCGCATTTGGGTTAGACCAGGTTCCATTCGCTAAAGGACATTAGTGAACCAGCAATGGTTTCATGATCATGATCTTTAAATTGCACTGGTTTATATTATTTGATTTATAATTCGGCCAGTTGCTGTTGGTGCGGTTTGAACCCGAGATCCCAGCTCTTGGGCCTTGGCCTCTGGAATACTAGTCCAAATGCATAACAACTAGACCACCCCCTCCCCAATGTGAACATTACGCTGGATAGTCTGTAACACATGGCGGTTTGGTGTCACTTACCGGCAGTGACAGTCAACACCGTCTCGGATCCATCTTCATAAGCATCTTTCGAAACAGTGCTCCCACATCTATATCTGTACTGAGCTTTACAGTAATAGGTGGCGGTGTCTTCAACTGTCAAATCTCGAATTTCCAGCGAAAATGTCTTATCTGCTTTATTCACCGACACAACAAATCTCCCTCCGCTGGAGATCCTTTCCCGCTCTGTCCCGGTCTGGGTTTGTCTGAAGAAATGGCCGTTCTCTAAACTATGAGAATTACCATAGAAAACGCACGTGATGATGAGAGACTGACACTCCTTCCTGGTCACCGCTGCCGGGGTCTGTGTCACTGACTGACTGAAAGAGCCTAGAAATTAAACAGAGAGAGTTTAATGGACCATCAGAGCTGAACCACAGAACGGGGTTAAAACCCTAGATAGTGTCTGTAATTGGGATGGTCTCGGGCATCTTTATATTAAATCCACACAATGTCGGTTTGTTTGATCTGTACTCACGGGGTAAACAGACACACAGGGTGAAAACAAAGAGTATTCTTATCGTTATGCTGACCGGAGCTGAGGGTTTATATGACGGGGAGTAGGAGACTGCAGCCCTAGACTGGTCTGGGAGGCCGGACCTCAGAGCTGGACTGAAAGACCTTAGAGGGTAGAGTTTCTTTGCAGAGGACAGTGTCCCGCGGAGCATTGACGGGCCACACGGTTCCCATCTCTCTGGTCCTGTGTTGCGTGATAAAGTGACATATTTAGAAATGGAAACTGCTGTTTCATGCTGCTTCATTGGGGTCAATAAGCCTGATGTGAAGCCCCCTCTCCTATTTTTCTGATGTACAGTGTCCTGCGGGGTTGGAGGGGTGAGGTGGGTTTGTTTCCGTTAGTGAAGTCTACCACCCTCATTCCCCCACAGTAATGACCTGGTAGATTCGTCCATGTGTGTTTGGTAAGTGGTATTTTATGAGGGTGGGATGTGGGATATTCCTTCCTTCCCCAATATTATTCCAACTGTCATGAAAAAACAGAATGTGCTGGGAAAAAACTCGGTAAGTCTGTCAGCATCTGTGGAGAGTGAAACAGAATTAACGTTTCTTCAGAGCTGCTTGTGCCGGAAATTATTAAACATCTCTCTGAAATGCCTGGTAGGACTTCAGTTGAACGTCTGGTCCAAGCGAAGGAGCCTTAGATCAGCCTGGTTCCAGCAACTGAGGATCAGGTTTCAATGTGAGACAGTCCAGTGACTTTGCAAATATTCAGGCAGAAGTACACAATGACCACAAAGAATGAACGATCCACATCATTGAAAGAAATGCCTGATGCACACCTTCCTCTGTGATTTACATTTGAGGGGATGATTCCAGTAAGCAATGTTTGATTTTCAGGTTTGAATTATTCAGTTTCCAGTTGCAGTGTTAGAACAAGAAGCCGCACTCAGAGGGACAGTGAAATTGGGGTGGACACTGTGTTTGGGACTTGTTTTAAAGATCACACTCACTACCTTGTGAAATCTTGTCATTGTGCCTAAACTGTCCCGCATCTAACAACACGTTCTGTTCAAATAAACTTTGCGAGCCGGCTGCGGTCAAATGCTCCTGGAAACTGACGGGGACAAGGACATGGGGCTGCTCAATAATCCAGGCAGGTACCCAAAGGGAAGAAAAGGGCCAAGAAACATCTTCACGAGCACAGAACTTGACACTAATTTCGTCGACTGTAAGTCACTCAAACGTGCTCGATTGTTGAATCGACTTTTGAGTTGCTGCCGCTGACCCCCAATGTGCAATCAAAGACATAAATCTCATCTGATTCATCGAAACAGAAAATAAAAACCTGAAAAGACCCATTTGCTTCATACACACGTTTTGCACGTTAAATATTGTCCAATTTCCTTCTGATTTTGAATGCTACTGGCCTGATTCAGCGCAGAACAGCGCATGACATAAACATGTTTTGCCTCAGAGCTGCCACAAATACAACTTGTATTTTAAAGCACATTTAATATAATGAAAGGTCCCTTCACCAGGTAGTGACAGTGATCTTCGTGAAACATGAATTCTGAGAGGCCGATGTGGCCGATCACCCGAGTCACCGTCTGCAATGTGGGACCGCGGATACATTTTGGCATCATGATTACCAACACTCAGATTGTAGCAGTTTAATTTTAAGAGGCCACGATTCTTTAAAAGTAATCGGAAGGAGAAATATTGACTGAACATTTTTCAATCAATATTCGATTGAAAAAAACATGATTTCTTCTATCAATAGTTTTCATTTTTCTCCAATTCCATTTATTTTGATATATTTACATTTAGTTTGATTTTCTTTCGACATTTCCTTTGTACAGTTTGCGCTTCTTGCATGGGAACGTAGCAATCGTGGGAACTTGTCCCAAACTCTCTCAGTTGCCGGTTGGATTCAGTCTGTTAAGTTTCCGGATTGGTTTTACTGTTACTCACTGGGAACTGCCTCTTCCGTCTCTCTGACAATTTCAATTCTTTCCGCACATTGACTGATTGGCGGGCTCTCTGGGCGGAGCTTTCGCTAAATTTCACTTAACACAGAATCATCCATTCGGCTCAAATGATTTATCCATGTGCATTTGCTGCGGACGGGTTGGTTCGGGGTTGCCATCCGCCCGAAATCTGATTGACCATTCCAGTCAGCTCCCTGAGTCAGTCTGTCCCGTTCTCCCTCCTGTATTTTCAAGTCTTTCCATAAATGTATCAATACTATCTGCTCCAACCACTCCCTGCGGCAGCAAGTTCCACAGCCTGACCTGCCTGCTTTTTATATTCCTTCTTCTTAACGTCTTTATTTGTTATTTTAGTGACTATCTTATATTTATGGTACATTGCTCTCGACACACCCACAAATAAACAGCGATTCCACAAACACCTCATTGAAATCCATTAATTATTTAAACGATTTCTGTGAATACTCCTCCTGCTTCTCTGTTCCCCAGAGACAAGAGGCCCGGCCTGTTCAACCTCTCCACAGAGATATGGATTGCTCCTGATTTCTTTTCTCAGAAATGTAAAAAATCTAAGAGTTTGATATAACAAACAGAAGCAGGAGCAGCCACATCACCTTTCAAATCTTTTCCTCCATTCAATAATATCCTGACTCATCTCCTAGCTCAACATCACTTTGCCGCAATGACCCCATATCCCTTGATTCTTTTAGCATCCAGAAATCCACTGAACACTTCCTTTCATACACTCAACCACTGAGCATACACAGTTCTCTGAGGTTGAGAATGTCAGCGATTCCCAACAGTGGTTTGACTGAAGAAATATCTCTTCTTCTCCGTTCTAATGGCCTAATCCTTATTCTGAAACTATGACCCCTAGTTATAGGCTTCCCAGTCGGGGAAAACACCCACACGGAATCTATCCTGTCCTGGGTGTTAGATGTTCTCATGAAATTACATCTCATCCCTCTAAGCTCGAGCGAACATAGGCCCAGACTACTCAATCTCTTCTTTTTGGACAATCCCTTTATCTCAGGAATCAGTCCCATGAATCTTTGTTGCACTCCCTCCAAGGCAAGTAGATCCTTCCTTAAATAAAGAGACCAAAACTTTACTCAGAATTCCAGACTGGAGTCCATTACAGTCATTTCCTCCATACACGTCACCCAACACCCTGGGCTTGGATTGTACGTTGAATGGCGCAGAGATCATCCAATACTTCTCTCCCTTTCGATGAATTATTTATTGATGCTTCTAAATGAACATTCCCCCAGTTTATAATTGTTTCCTTATATTAATATTCTTCTTTATATGTTTAATACATCATGCTGACGGTCTCACTGCACTGTGCTGTTTTAATTCACAGTAACCAGGGATACAGATAAATTACAGCAATCACATGTCTCAAACATCGACAGACAATATAGAGAATTGTCTGCAGTTCCAAACTTTCACATTCGGTCTGAGGGCGGAAAATATGGTTATATGAAGGCAATTGAAAAAATGGCGGGGACAATGTCACTAATTTCAGTCACTGATTGTCTAATAATAAAATTCCATCTGGACCCACATCAGGATCTCTTTTATCTGGAGTCCGTTGTGTCACCCTCCCGTTTCTCTCCCGGGTCAGGTACAGAACGAGCCGTTGCAGGTATCCGAACTGGTCGCAGTTGTGTTGAGTTTATTGACCCGGTGCTTCATTCACATTGCGCGGCTCGGACTGCAATCTGCTGCCCAAGAGAGAGCTCTGTGACCCCGCTCCCGGGCTCTAAGGGACAGACAGAGCTCCCTCGATCACAGTTAACACCGGGAGTGGAGTCCGGATTGTCAACAATCTGCGCTCATTCAAAGCGATTCAGAGTGTGAGAGTCCGTGATGTTGATGTTGTCCCCGATGTGCCCGTTAAACCAATAATGGTCCCGATTCCGTTAACACACACATCCCACCCAAACTCCACTGATATCAATAATAAACTGTCGGTGAACATTACCCGGGACAGGCTGTAACCCGGCGGGGTTTGGAGTCACTTACCGGCTGTGACAGTCACCACCGTCCCGCATCCATCCGCATATTTGGTATACCTCCACAGTGACACCGCTCACAGTCTCCCCGGTACAACAACCACCGACACCTCAACCTGCCGGGAAATCATCATCAGACAGTATAAGCTGCTCAATTATTCAGCGGGTTTAAATAAATAAACAATATTCAATGTTTGAACGTCTCTGTCGGTTCAAACTGTTCTTTGTGAGGCCCTGAGCTCTGAGTAAATGGTCCTGGGAACGAAATGTTCGCTTCATATAAACCAACAAAAATATCAAAGAAAGATAACTGAATGGTGGAAATTACAATGAAATGTAACCAGGTTCCAGCGATAATAACATCAACCCGACAATTCACCATCTTTGCCTAAGTAATTTATATTTTAATTGTACAGAGGTATTTGCTCAGGTTTCTCACGTTGTGAGTTCCCCATACGCTCACACAGTGTTACAAGTCAGTTTAAACTCCCCTGGGACCTTGGTGAGATGTGGGGACTTTAGTTAAACAGATGGGACTGTGGTTCCCCTTTCCAGCTGTTAGACGAGGATCACATCTGGTGTTCGGGGCTTGTAATCGGGATCAGTCATTCCCAATCCCCATTCACTGACACCAATCCCGGGAAAGACATCACCATCCGCACACACTCGGCAGTTATAAAGCTCAAGATGTTAACGGCAATAACCCAATCTCATTATAAACTAGACTGTGGGGCAGACAGTGTGAAGCAGAACTGTCGGGGTTTAACTGCAGATTAACTCCGCTTTTTCTTTTGTTTCTGTGATAATCTGCAGTAAGAGTTTTTGTATCGCGGGAAGCCGAGACCCATCACTGTGCGCTGCCGTACTGAGCTTTACAGTAATAGATGGTGGTGTCCTCAACTCTCACATTCCGAATTTCCAGCGAAAATGTCGTTTGTGGTTTATTCACCGACACAACAAATCTCCCCCCGCTGGAGATCCGCTCCCGCTCTGTCCCGGCCTGGGTTTGTTTGAAGAAATGTCCCCCTTGGAAATAATTCCGCGAAGCACCGGAGAAAACACAGGTGATGGTCAGAGACTGACACTCCTTTCTGGTCACCGCTGCCGGGGTCTGTGTTACTGACTGACTGAAAGAGCCTGGAAATTAAACAGAGAGAGTTTAATGGACCATCAGAGCCGAACTACAGAACGGTTAAAACCCCAGACAATGTCTGTAATTGGGATGGGCTCGGGCAGCTTTATATTAAATCCACACAATGTCGGTTTGTTTGATCGGTACTCACGGGGTAAACAGACACACAGGATGAAAACAAGAAGGATTCCCATCGTTCTGCTGCCTGGAGCTGAGGGTTTATATGACGGGGAGTAGGAGACTGCAGCCCTGGACTGCATTGGGAGACCGGACCTCAGAGCTGGACTGAAATACTTTAGGGGGATCGAGTTGATTTGCACAGGGCAGATCCGCTGAGATTATTGATGGGCCGCACGGTTCCCGGGTCGCTGCCTAAGTGTTGTGTGAATAAGAGATAGTTTTATAAAAGGAGGCTGCAATTTTCTGACTCTACATTTGGATTGTGATCCGGATGTGAAAGCCCCTCCCACAATACTCTGGTGTACAGGGGTGGGGGAGGGGAGCTTTTCTTTCTGCCAGTTGTGCTGCCGCCTTCCTTTCCCCACAGAGATGGACTGGGAGGTCGGTGCATGTGTTTGTATTGGGTGGTGTTTGTTAAAGGTGGAATGTGGGCCCAGGGCACCAGGAGAATCCCCCCGCCCCGCTCCTATTCCAATATTCTGGACATTGTTTAACATCGCCCTGAACGGACTGGCGGGACCTCAGTTAGACTCCTGATCTGAAGGTCGTCGCCTCAGACTCGGCATCTTTCCTGGCCCGGCAACTGGGGGCCAGGTTACAATATGAGGGAGTGCAGTGACATTACCAATATCCTGGCAGATATACACAACATACACAAAGACTAAGTAGCAGCTCGTTACCTTACTTGGCTAGGTGGCTAGTGTCTGCTTCGGAATAATGCCAATAGTACAGGATCTGGAAGCATAGGAACATACGAACAGGAGAAGGCCATTCAGCCCGTCGAGTCTGCTCCGCCATTCAGTACAATCATGGCTGATCGAACACTTCAAAGTCTTTTTAAGCAGTAGTAATTCATGCATGCTCCAGCGTAATGCAAGCAGAAGCATGTGTAATGCCGCAATAAATGAGATTGGGTCTCATGTACCGTCAACAGAGACACAGGCTATTGTAATATAAAGAGTGACATTATATTGTGTAATACTGAGACAGGATGTTGCCTAACACTAATGGAGATGACCTCTTGCAATAAGAACTGAGATATGACCGAGGATCACATTGACAAAGATGCAATCTATTGCAAATAACTGAAAAAAGGAACGAATGCAATATAAAGTGAGATGTGGTCTCGTGTAGTTCGATTAGGGCAGTGTCTAGTGTAATATAAACATAAGCATTAAAATGTTGTGGTCAGTAATAACAAAAATAGGGTCTCGTCTAACATAAGTGGAGGCATATCTAATGCAGTAATAGCTGAGACATCATCTAGTGTAACAGTGCAGTGCAGTAATAAATGAGGTGACCTCTGGTTTAATATAAACAGAGGGATTGTACAAGGCACTAATAAATGAGTATTGCTTCATCCTTGAGTAACTGTGTACAACCAGGCACTGAGCTCATGCACTGAGGTGGCCGTCACTCAAGTCACAATAAAGGTGCTCAGATTCCTATACCACAAGTTTGTTTTATTTTAACTTGCTGTTTTTTTCTGTTAGCTGTGTGCTAATGTTTGCCTTTGTTTCCCATTGTTTCCTTTAGCGTCATCCCCATTTTCCTGATTAAAATCTCCAGGATTCTCCAATTTTCATGCTTTCTGGTGTCACTGAGGAGTCTACAGACTGTGTGTGCGTCCCAGAACCTCAGTCAGTGTTAGTCTCTCTTGTCCATTTGTATTATACAGGGCAGTGATGATCCCTTTCCCGCAGTTCACAGCACCAAATGTCATATCGGAGAATAGCCATTATCAACTGTTTACTTTCTGTACATTTATATTTATACATACATTTCTGCATCAATACCCTTTTGCTATTCTGTCCTCACCTCAGCATTATACATCTCTCTCTGTTAATATGTCTCTCTATCACTCAATGTAATCAATCTCACCTTCATTTATGCCCCTCTGTTAGTGTTTCTCTGCATTATCACCATACTGAGTCTCATTTTTATCAAACTCCCTATGCATCGCCCATCGTTCTTCGTCTCATCTTTATATTCGGCATTGTGTAGGTGTCTGAAAGCACACAGACAGACACAGGGCTAATCCGTAGACGAGGGACACATTCGCCTGTCACTGCTCAATCTTTCAAATCTTTGACTAGTGAGAGCAGACGGCACTGAAATTATTCACCATGGGGACCTCATTCGCTGATCTTCACAGCTAAATCTCTCAGGCCTTTAACCATTGAGGCCAGAGAGGCACTGAGCCGATATACGACGGTGATGGTGGAGGCGGCGGCGGAAGGAGGTGGTTTCACTCACTGACACCGGAATATTGTTCAGGTTTTAAACACTCGGTATAAAGTGTGGGACTGACCCAATGTGGAGCAGGCGGCACTCGCGTGCACAGGGACAATGTTCAGATCTTCCTTTCAATCACTGCCATCGCACGATTCAATAATTTTAACCCGCTCTGTCCTTTTCTACTTCCTGCTTGGATTTGTTAACTCGATTTATTTATATCATTTCTGCTTTCATTTATGCTCCTTTCTCTCCGTCTCCCTCTTCCGTTTACAATCCACAGGATCCCCCGCTGCTAGGCGGTGAGAAATTCTCCGTCTATTTACTGAATTCGCTGGACTTTCTTTATATAAGGAGCTGGGTTTGGGCGGCTGAGAGTAGTCGTGAGGTGCGGGGAGTCCCCTGGGGGTTTGGGGGTTGGGGGTGTCCCGTGGGGGGAGTTGGAATCTGAGAGGTGGGGGGACTCCCTGGGAGTTCGGGGGTGTGGAAGGACACTCGTGGGAGTCAGTGTGGCTCTGTACAAAGTTACCCAGAAGCTAGAAGTGGTTTTAATTCTAACTTTTCCTGGGCAAGACTTGGTATAGGACAATCGGAACCATTCAAGGTTTGCAATGTAAATTGTATTTTCTGTTTGTTCCCAGTACAGAGCAATTGCCCATTGGAAGTTTCCACATCCCGGACAATTGCCGTGCAAACCTTGCCTGGGAACTCCGGGCGGGGTGTTCCCCGGCGCATCTTTGGTGTATCCTCCACTTACACGGCCTTGGAGCTCGGAGGTCATGGCCCAACAGAATGTTGCGGTTTCTTGCTCCTTTAAGGAAGCTCCGCCTGAATCTGACACTAAGGCTGAAAATTTGCCCTTGTTTCCCGGTGTTCGAGCGCCCTCTGCTGAGCATTAACTGAGCCGCTCGTTCTGGCATTTTGAAAGGGATCCGCCGTACCTCTGCCGTGGGGCTTGTGCACAGAAATGCTCGGCTGCGTCGCAGATCAGAGCCTTAGCTCCGTTATCTTGGTATATCTGTTAAATGTAGAAGAGAATTGACCAACAATGTCTGTCTTCTTGTTTTCATTCTCACCGATCAGATTATTCGGGAGCTGTGGATGTTGCCCGGGCTGCTGACTATACCAGAACAAATGGTTATGGAGCAAAAATAAAAATAGCTGGAAAAATTCAGCAGGTCTGACAGCATCTGCGGAGAGGAATACAGTTAACGTTTCGAGTGCGTATGACTCTTTGTATGGTTATGGAGATTTGTTTTGAAGATGCAGATCACGTGGTGTTACTGCCGTCTTCGGCATCATTTCAGCTTCGGCATCATTTCAGCTTCGGCATTATTTCAGCAACCGACCCGATCACTGTGTCTGGATGGCTCCATCCTAACATAAAGTAGTTGTGTAGATATCATCAATATCAGGATCATCATCACCATCATTTGAAGTAGCTTCATCATCAGCAGCATCACCTTACAATTAATAACATGTGGGTTACAACAGTCAGGGGGATAACGGATTTTTTCTGGGAAGGATGTACTTACTAAGAAGTGATAAAATGACGAGGACCGGGTGTGATGTAATTCCCCATGATGCTCCCTGAGTCTGTAACTTGACAGTCCGCCAAATTCTCTGTCAGGGCAGAAGTGCAGATCCCCGGCGCACTGTACTGTTGATCCAACCAACGTCAAACCAGGAACAGTGGAAAACAACTTTCCAAATCACAGGAAAGGCAAGGAAGGTCAGAGCGAGAGAAACAAACAGTACTATGGGGGAGGCGGCCGCGGGCACTGTTGTCACTCGTAAAATCTATCTATAGTGAGCTGAATTCAAGACTAATGCGCTCAACAGAAATTATATAATTCTGCCGGTCTGTAAGAACTGTGTTACGTTCATGCTCATTTCAAATCTGGGGAAAACAGTCTGGCGACAAGAATTAGGGAACTGTTGTATTCTGCAATTACAGATACCTTCATAGTTGAAATCAGTTTAAACAAGGGGCTGAATCTGTCGTGGGGAACAGAACAACTGGGCATCCCATCCCAATGTACTGGAGCTGGGCTGTTGAGTAACATTGAAATAAAGTTCCCAATTATGGGTCTCTAAGTAAACCTCATACTAATGGGCATGAATACGAGATCAAACGCAATTTCTCCTCAAGTATTTTTAAGAAAGTATCTGTCAGGAGGTGGGAATCCACGGCCTGATGCGCCACCTGGTGGCCGAATTTAATGAATCTTATTTTCACTGATCTCACAAAACACGGGAACGGTGCGAGTTGTCCCGAGGCCTTTCTCACTGAGGGTCTCAGCACACAGTAATACACGGGGTTGTCAGCGACCTGAATCACAAACAAGGTGAAAGCAGCTATATTCTTGGGTATTTTTCGAATGACTGAAAATCGACCTTTAATGTTCTTTCCACAAGAATGTGCCCGAATTACGAAAGCTGGAGCCGGATTCTGGTTTTGACGATGAAGCTGCAAAAAATAATTCACATCGGAAGTTGAATAGACGTAATTTATGCTCATCGAGATTCTTTCCAATTATTGGGCTTCTGTTGACCACTGTCCGGCTGAACCTCCAGAACTCACTCCTGCAGAAATGATTTCATGGTTAACCATGGAAACGTAATGAACAACAGATAACGAATAGATGAATTAATATATAGACGGACGGACGGACGGACGGACGGACTGGTGCTTTCAGACCTTCCCGATTTTCTGGATCATTCCAATTCCTTGGCTGTTGACAGCTGACGAACTGAATGTCACCAAGTGCAACCTGGAGATATCCCTGCGGCACTGATGATCCTTTTCTGGTGGTGCTGAATCTTCATCTCAAAGTTAGAAAGCGGTTTCATGACTGTGATGAGAATCGGGGATTATAACATGTGCAACATGCGGCCTTTTCATGTACAACACTCAGCATATCCTCAAACAAATTACTTCAATCGCAGCAGAAACATAGCAGATGGTTGAATACATACATTTTTTCACATTTCCCTGGTAATTTCTTGCTGCTCTGTGATTCTGGTGCAGTCACAACATTCTGAACACCACGTGAAAAACGTGCATGAACTATGACTTTCTTTACGGCAAAATATTGATTGAAAACCGACTGTCACAATGAAATATATCCGATGGTTATTACAGATTGTTGTCGCAAATTCAAAAGCCCTGAACCCCTTTAACCATACTCCCTAGAAGCTTTCCATTCAGTACATTCGTGCAGAGAATCAATTCTTCACGAGTTGGATGGGTGAGGTCATTACTCCGTTGAGATGTGCTCAGGATCGCCGCGATGGAGATTCTGGTTAGATCGGACATGGTGCATGAACTGGACAGAACTGAGTTGGTGAAGTGGCTGAAGTGATTTCAATCACAGTTTTGAACATGAATACAGGGTCAGTGCTCTCTGGGACAATATGAATCCAAGCTCATGTTTTTCATACGGTTGCAGTTGTATTGTGAGACGTTTTAGGATCGGAGGGAAATGGTGTTGTGATATGAAACCTCCAACGAGGAATCAATGTGGGAATGTTCAGTAATTACCTTTCCACACAAATTTCTGCTCTGAATTTATACCTTGAAACCCTGTGCGAATGTTCAAAACTGCGGAAAAATTAATTATTAATATTGTTATTAATAGTCATTAATATTGTATTGGGAAATGTTTTTGGGTAAACAGCACAGAGTTCCTTAATACACAATTGATCCTCCCGCATTGCAGAAGATGATCTCTACCTTTAACGAGGATAACTACCTGCTCTGTGCACATTGTCATTCATGTTCAATGTCCCACTATCAGGAGTAACTGTCGTTGTGCCAACTAACAGAAACAGTGACACTCGAATGGAGAGATAGTTCCAGATCCATGTGTTATGGCGTAGCAGATGATATGTGGCCAGGCCAACCAAATCCACAAAGGAAACGTGGTCACGCCATCACAAAGGTTTTCAATTTGTAATTATTATGAGAAGATGAGTGAACTGGCTTCAGAGGTGAAGAGTCCACTAAGGCTTTTAGAGATTTTAAAAATTAAATTAAAATACATATATAATACTGCTATTACACAATACTGTAGCAAATCCTAAAATTCTGAATTTACCTGACTCTCAGTTACACACCCCCTTTAAGGCAGCAGTCCAAAATCATAGAATCACAGAATCACACAGTGCAGAAGAGGCCCTTCGGCCCATCGAGTCTGCACCCACAAGTGAGAAACACCTGACCTACCTACCTAATCCCATTTACCAGCACTTGGCCCATAGCCTTGAATGTTATGACGTGCCAAGTTCTCATCCAGGTACTTTTTAAAGGATGTGAGGTAACCCGCCTCCACCACCCTCCCAGGCAGGGTGATTTTAGATTTCAAAGAAAACCAGCAAGTTAACCCAGTACTCACTTGGCAGTGGAATTGCAAATGGTTTGCTCCAACTTCAGTTACTGGACCGAGCCGGCTTATGCACAAAAAGTTGGAGGCTTCTCGAAGGCTGTTTCACACACTCCTGTTAGATCTTACATGGTCCTCGCCTCACATAGCCTTTCATTCTCCTTTATGTAATTTTATCTGTCTTTATTACGTAAATTCTATTGTTCCATATGACTTTGGAGTGGTACCTTTCCCATAATAAAGAAAAATTCATGTTCCAATATTATCAGTAACCTTTGGGAAAAATAAACACACTCCTTAGCCTTGCTTAGCTGGCTACTTGTGAACTTAAAATCCATACAACCCTTTCATTTATCTAAAAAGGCAAACTCCCTTCCCTCCTTGCATGCTAAGCCAGCGCCCATATTTATTCATTCGCATTTCAAACATATTTCTACACCTAGCTTCTTTTGATAATTCCAAGCTTGCAGTCGATCTGACTCCAAATGCATTTAAATTACACAGGCAGAACCAACTATACTCACTCCCATAAACCTACTTTACGATAAACCAGAAAAATATTATTAAATTATTCTACTTTCGTAACAATAGGTGTTCCCAGGCTGTCATATTGCAAACCAATTTATATTTCTTGGTATTTTTGCCATTGATCGTGTTTAATAAACATCAGCTGTGCCTCAATCTATGAATGGTTTGATCTATTGATAGTTCCAAACCTTCAACTTTCCCATGCAATCGATGGCTTGCAGCTGAATGATGTTTCTCACTGTATCAATAATCCTCAACCCTTTCGCCACTCCTTATCGATTGGTGTTTCACAATCTATTAATGGTCTCCAATTCTGTAACGATTCAAGACCCAATGAATGTTCTTTTGTTTAAGGAAATCAGCTAGTTGGCCACAAATCATTTGAATTACTGTGAAGTTCTGGTTAACCTACAAACTGGTTGGATCTTAGAGTACAACTCACACAGTGAAGGAGCTATTATGTTGTCAGGTTCAAGATCACACCTACAGTCAGTGCCTGTACTACCAGCGGAACTCTACGATAGGGTTTGTGGTACCGTTGGGGCCAGATTCAGTCTGATTTAATTATGTACCTATGTATAAAGTTGAGCCATTGGATGCCTGGATTTATATTTATTTATGTCATATTCATTCACAAGGGACTTTGGTTGTCAGCTGTGGCTCAGTTGGCAGCACTTTCCCCTCTGACATTAAACTGGGGGTTATCTGCCCTCTCAGGTCGATGTGAAAGAGCCCATGGTACTATTCCATCTGGAAGTGCAAGGGAGTTATCCCCGGTGCCTTAGCATTTATCAGTCAATAAACATTTTAAAATACGCAAAGGCGCAGATAACCTGGTCATTATCATATTGCGGTTTGTGGGAGCTTGCTGTGCTCAAACAGGCTGCGGTGTTTCCTACATTACAACCGTGAATACATTTTTGGTTGTAAAACACTCGGAGACTTCCGGTGATCGTGAAAAGCGCTGTAATATATATATATATTCTTTTTTTTTCCTTTTCCTTTTTATGAAGTATAGGGGCAAAATGAAAAGTGTTGGATTGACCCAATTATTCATAGACTTCTAGAATGAACCCGTGCTCCCGGCTGGGAAGGAGGTCTTTCAGTTCCTCAGGATTGTACCAGCATTTTTTAAAAAAACCATCAAATTTACCTCATGCACTCTCACCAGCCCCACCACACATCCTGCAGCCCCGCCACCTCCCCACCCCCCACCCACACCACCACCCATGCTGTTTCCCCATAGTCCAGCAATTTATGCCCATTGGAGATTATGTCTTCGTTGATAATGGATCAGACTCTGTCCAGTTGTCCCACTTATATTGCTCTGGAGCATGGGGCCTTTTATATTATGTAAAGCTGCTTTTTTAACTATTATTTCACTACATCATACCCGAGGATTTGGAAGACATTGAGGCGGAAATGATGAATGTAACGGGGTAAGAAGGAATAACGTGACAAGAGAAACAGTGTAAAACTTGCTGTAGAGCAGCAAATGTTTCAGTCCTTTCCAAGCAAGGGAAATAATAAATCGGGATTTTAAAACTGAGTAAATTTAGGTCAGATATAGGTAGTATCACTTGCACAACTTATCACACTCTCAACGTTTATGTCAGGAGCTTCTATTTAATGCTGAGCGAAGCACTTAAAACTGAACCTCAGAGACTGGTGGGTATATGCTCACCATCCTTGGAATAATTTAGTCCTTTTGCCAACAGAATTCTAGGAACAGAGGTATTCCTTGGTGAGGGAATGCTCAATGTCTTCTCAATCAATGTTAACGACATTAAACGAACAGCAAATACATTTTCAATAAAATAAAACCTGGAACATAATAGGTAACAATGGTTATTTATCTTTGTGGACTTCACTTGTAAGTAAGTCTGATGCGTTCGCTCACACACACACATTTCAGCTTAAGATCCCATCTTTCCGACCTCGGAGGCTCTGTAGCACCTGAAGAATCGGAGTAAATCACCGCCACCACATTTCAGGTGGTTCCATGAAGAAAAAATCTCTGAGATAAAAACAAAAAACTGCGGATGCTGGAAATCCAAAACAAAAACAGAATTACCTGGAAAAACTCAGCAGGTCTGGCAGCATCGGCAGAGAAGAAAAGAGTTGACGTTTCGAGTCCTCATGACCCTTCAACAGAACTGAGTAATTTTAGGAGAGGGGTGAAATATAAGCTGGTTTAAGGTGGGGGGTGTGGGGGGAGAGAAGTTGGGGGGGGTGGGGTGGTTGTAGGGACAAGCAAGCAGAGGAGGATAGTTTAGAACTTCAAAAAGACGTCGAGAGGTTGGTCGAAAGGGCGGACAAGTGACAGATGAAATTTTGGTAGGAAGAACGCAGAGAGACAATATAAAAGAAAGGATATGATTCCAAAGGGGCTGCTGGAGCCGAGTGACCTGGGTGTTAATGTATATAAATTATTGAAGTTGGCAGGACAAGTTGAAAGAGCGCGATTAATAAAGCATGCAACATCCTGAGCTTTATTAACAGAGGAAAAGCGTATAAAAGCAAAGAGGTTATGTTAAACGTGTGTGGCACACTGGTTAGGCCTCAACTGGAGAATTGCATCCAATTGCGGGCACTACATTTTTGAAAGAATTTGAAGGCATGAGAGAGGGCACATGAAAGATTCATGGAAAATGTTCCAGGGATGACGAACTCCAGTTATGTAAAAGAATGGAGCAGTTGGCTTTAATCTCGTTTGAGGAGGGAAAGTTTAGATGAGATTTGATAGAGGTATTAAAAATCATGAAGGGCCTGTGCAGAGTAGATAGGGAGAAATTGTTCCCATTGGTGAAAGGATTGAGAACCAGACGGCTCAGGTTTAAAATAATCTGGAGAAGAAGCAATAGAGACAAGAGGAAAAACATTTCACGCAGTGAGTGGTTAGGATCTGGAATGCACTGTCTGACAGTGTGGTGGATTGAGGGACAATTGATGCTTTCAAAATGAAACCGGATCCTTATCTGAAAAGAAAATAAAGATGCTGGACTACGGGGAAAGCTGTGGCGCAAGGTCAATTACTCCTTCAGAGGGTTAGCACGGACAGTAGTGGCCGAATGGCATCCTCCTGCGCTGTAAGAATTCTATCATTCTATCATTAATGTCGGAAGCAGCAACGAAAATCAACATTTTCACAACATCTGCAATAGTAGAGTCCGTCCAGTAGATGGCAGTGAAACAGTGAATACTGACATAAAATGAAACAAGCACTGTCTCAATCATTTCTGCACTGAACCCTTTCCAAGTTCATATTAAACTTGACCTTTGACTATATATATTACATTCAGTGACGTCTCTGATCATATTACAACAGGTTGTGTCTCAGTTGTTTCTATAATAGGTCAATCTCAGTCAATATACAGGACAAAGACCATGTTACACTATACATTCTCTCAGTTATCACTGCACTAAACCATGTCTTGGCTAATATGACAATAGTCCATGTCTCAGTTGTTACTGCACTGGTACTTGTCTCTACTTATACGAAACCAGAACATGTTCCTGTTTACATGACAGGAGGCTCTGTCTCAGTTATTGCACTACTGGACTCTGCCATATTTATACTAAACTAAGGGTTGTGTTGGCGAACGCTGCACCAGTCTATGTTTCTGTTTATATCACACGATGCCATGTCACTGTTATTATTGTATAATACCGTGCCTCTCTCTTATTGCTGCACTTGCCCACATCTCTGTTTATATTAATCCAGGTCCTGTGTTGGTAGTTATTGCACTAGGCTCTGTCTCAGTTTATATTCGACAAGGTCCTATATCAGCTGAAACTGCAGCAGACCCCGTGTCAGTTTCCTTTCACTAGATCCTGCCTCAGTTATTACTGAACTAGACCATGTCGGTGTTCATATTACACAAGACACTGTCTCAATTATTACTGCACTCGGCACAGCCTCACTGTTTACTCCACTACATCATGCCTCTGTTTATATTACCCTAGATCACCTTTTTGCTTATATTCTGTTAGATCCTATCTCAGTTTACATAACACTCGACCTGTCTCAGTTTATATTACATTAGACCCCGTCTCAGATAATATTACACTGGAGCCCGTCTCGGTTTATATTACACTAGAGCACGTCTGTGTTTACATTACAATAGACCCTGTCTCAGTTTATATTACACTAGACCCTGTCTCAGTTTATATTACACTAGATCCTGTCTCAGTTTATATTACACTAGACCCTGTCTCAGTTTATATTACACTAGGCATTGCCTCTGTTTATATTAAAATAGGTCCTGTCATTGTTATTTCTGTGTAGGCCATGTCTCTATTTATACTACACAAGGCCAAGTCTGCTATTACTGCACTAAATCCTGGCTCAATAATTGCTGATACTAGGCCCAGCCTTCGTTTGTATTACTGTGGATGCTGTATCAATAATTGGTGCACTCGGCCCTGTCTCAGCATTACTGCACCAGACCCTGACTTTGTTTCTACTGAAATAGATTATGTCTATGATAATATTACACCAGTTCCTGCCTCAGTTATTTCAGTGCTCGGCCTCGCCTCAGCTGCTCCTGAATTCGGCCGTGGCTTTGTTTGTATTACATGCGGTAAGTCTCAGTTATTACTGCTCTGGGCCCAGCGCCTGTATATACAACGCTAAACCCTGTCTTAGTTGCTGCTGCACTAATCCAGACATCTCCTTTTATTACACTCGCCCTGTCCCTGTTTTTATTCCACTAGATCATGTTTTTGTTTATCTTACACTTTAGGCAATCTGAGATATTATTGCACAAGACCCTTTCTACGGCGTTATTAATCCATGTGCCGAATCAATCATTATTGTTCGAGCCCCGAGAGAGGATTAATATCAATTGACCCAATACTTAGTGCGCTAACCCTGCCTAGTTATTTCTACGCTGGGCCATGTCTCTGTGATTACTGCAACTGTGAGTTGGAGAGATAATATTATACACAAAGATGTTGAGGTGGGATTTGTTCCCTGGCGTTGCCCTAAAACGGGCGGTATTGGAGGACCCGTTCTTTGCAGCACCTGATAGTTATTTTCATTTAGTTTTAGTCAAAGAAGTTATAGATCAGATCTGGTCAGTTATGTGTGCCGTATAGAAAAAAAAACATGCTTCTTGCTTATACCGCCGTTTCTCAAAGATAAATGATGATCTTTACCTGAGCGTTTCAATATTTAATTTTCTTTTACTCAAACTGTCACTGCGGATTATTTAGTGCTGTAAACATTTATTGATAGCATGTTTCGTTGTGTACTTTTGCTTAGAAAGTGATGTCATACTGACACTTCCGTCACTAAGACCAGCATGTTTATCACCAAACTCATTGAATGTCCCTTCTTTCTCTATCTGAGGCAGCGTCTTACTCACTGAACCTCTTCTCTCTCTCTCTCTCAATCTTTCTTTCTCTCTCTCTCACGCTCTCTCTCCACCCACCATCTAACTCCCGCCCCCACACCCCCGCTCTCTCTCTCTCTCTGAGACAGTCCCTTATTCATTTTGAATCTCTTGTTGTCTAATAACACTCTTTGGAGATTTTTTTCCGCAAGTTCTCTTCATTCCTCCCAGTGACAACTTTCAGTCCATTCCAGCCTTCAGTGATTGTGTTCAAATCCAAAACTATGCATTTATTTAAATTGTAGATTGTTTAATACTGTAAGTATTTATTGATAACCAGTCTGTTGTGAGCATTTGTTTATAAAGTGATGTCAGACTGACGATTTCGTTTCTAAGGTGCTTTATCTGTCTCCGGTGATCAGTTGGAAAGCGGAGTAAATCACATCCAGAATAACCTGCAGTTTATTAACAAATGATCACCTCAATATCTCACAGAAACTCCTGATAATCTCGAATGTGTGATGATTTGTGCAAGTGATGGCAAATATCAAACTTTTTCTACACCTGACATGAGACTAATACACCTGTAATTCTCCGATTTATTATTCCTGTTGATGGGAAGGATTGAAACTCCTGCTGCTCTCCAGAGACTTTCACTATTTCTATTTCCACTTTTTTAACTGTTATCTTCACAAATTCCACCACAACCGCTCGAATCATGTTTGGAGGGATTGGTGTAACTGCAGGTTGTATATTCAATGTAATCTTAACGAAAATAAACCAGGGCCTAGACGAGCATAAACAGAGGCCGAATTTGGTGTAACATAAGCAGAGATATGGGTTACTGCATTAATAACAGAGACAGTATCTGGTTTAATATAAAAGGAGATATCAGCTAATGAAGTAATAACAGAGACAAGGCCTGGTGTTATATAACCAGGGATATGGGCCCGTGCAGTAATATCAGAGACAGGACCTGGTGTAATATAAACATATGTATCGTCTAGTGCAAGTAATAACAGGCACAATACCTAGTGTAGTACAGACAGAGGCATGTGCTAGTGCGGTGATAACACAAATTGGCCCAAGGAGTCAAATAAACAGAGAAATTGGCGAGTTCAGGAATAAGAGAGAGGGAGGACTTGGTATAACATTGAATGAACCGATATTTGTATGATCATAATAACAAAAACACTTTGTATAAAATAACAACTGAAAGAGGTCATGGCGAAACACTAGAAGAAACAGGGTCAACGTTAACAATATCAGAATCAGGTTACTATTGCAAACTGATCGGCACAAGGTTTTCAGAAATAAAGAGAGAGGTTTGCATTAGAATTTGAATGATATGTAGGCTCTTCGTGCAACCATTACAGAGACAGCGTTTTATACAATGAGATTGAATATAGGGAACAGATTAAAAACGGTAAAGCTCTGTGTAATTAGTGCAATGTTTGATGATCACAGAGGATAGCAGGTTGCAGTGCATCACTGAATACATCACTGGGTCCAATGTGATAACGACACGGTCAGCACCTGATCCACCCAAATCGAAGTTGGGTCTGATATAATAGTGTGTGTGAGGCAGCGCCAATTGATACAGTAGCAAATCTTTTGCATAATGCCCAATAACAGAGTCAAGCACCACTGAAATATGAATGGGATGGAGTTGGTGCAATAACAATGACACAGTCTAGTGTAATGGCTAATAAAACATAACATTCTGGAATGACTCTGCAGGTCAGGCAGAATCTGTGGCGATAAACAGAGTGAACGTTTCATGGCGATGACCCTTCAGCAGAACCGGGGTAATCGATTAGAAACTTTAACTCTGCTTCTCTCCACAGCCACTGCACTCCCGAGTGGTACAGTTGGTGGTCCTCCTGCTTTTGAGCTGTAAGATCCGTGTTCAAATTCCTCTCCCGGCTCCGTTCACCACGGGAAGAGTGTTCGTATGACAGAACGCCGGTTTTTAATTAGCCTCCAAAATCCTCCCGCCTCTCCACACTTTCCCCAAGGCTGCAAAAAATATGACGACCCGGAAAACATAAAGGCTCGACACCTGCTGTCTGACCTGTTGAGGATTTCCAGCACATTCGGTATTTATTTCAGATTTCTAGCATCTGTCATATGTTGCCGTTGTACTAATGCAATGGGAACTGGGGATACATCATGTCAGCATTGACGAATTAGCGTCACTTTTACCCCTGGGTCAAACGGTTGTGGGTTGAAGCCTCAATCCAGAGAGTTGACCATTTAATAACTCCCAGTGCTCACGGTGATAGTTTTTATGTCAGCCTTTCTGTTCTCTTATCCATTATTTTCTTACACTCAGGAGGAGGAATTAAAGACAGAGAAACTCTGGACAGTTTCTCCATCCAGCAAAGGACGTGTTCCTGGGACATTGTTGCTGCTTTGACCTTCCTGCCCTCTCCAAAAATACAAACAACATCTCCCTCCTTGGATTTGCAAAGGGAATTCTGACTGCCGGTCCCGGGCCAGACTGGGGCCTGGTCCAATAATATTCACAGAGGCCGGCTCCGGTGTGTCAATAACAGAGGCTGCTGGTAATCTTACATAAAGAGAGGCAGGGGTTCTAATAAACATCTGACTGTTATAGGATGTGAAAGTGCGAGGAAGCAATGATGTTTAGGGCCTTAGCGCAGGCTTCTGTGTTATGGTGAGTGACCCAGGGATTTGTGTGGTAAAAACGGAGCGGAAACATCATGACAGAGGCCCGTGTGACTGACTCCACCTGACTGAGAGCTGTTATACCCAAGTGGAAGACAACCATGGCGGACTCCAGAGATTACTGATATCTGCAGGGTCAATGCTGCATCTCTCAGAGGAACAGAAAATAATCTGCTCCCTCTCATTCTTACCGACAGTTCTCCATTTACACAGACACGCAAGGGCCGGACCCGGCAGCTTGTCGAAACCAATGTTTAAATCTTCAGCTTGAGGCACATGATGACTGAAAGGATTGAACACAAAAACCTCACCAGAGGAACAATTCAGAGCCGTAAATGTTAAAGATAATCGTGCTTTCTCCTAAACGAGCTCTATTCAGTGTTATTATTTTGTTCAAAGTAGTCGTTTGTAAACAGTAGTGAACTTCTGAATGATTCCTGACAATTATCGACACACACACACTCAAGTACTGTCAAAAGACAGGATTAGCAGAAGACGAAAGCTGTGTAATTATTGCATTTTATTTGGGCTCAATGAGGGACAGAGGTGGTTATAGGAAAGGTGCTGGGACAATGAGATGACAACATAGATGAGCCGTTCGATCTATCTATCTATCTATCTATCTATCTATCTATCTATCTATCTATCTATCTATCTATCTATCTATCTATCTATCTATCTATCTATCTATCTATCTATCTATCTATCTATCTATCTATCTATCTATCTATCTATCTATCTATCTATCTATCTATCTATCTATCTATCTATCTATCTATCTATCTATCTATCTATCTATCTATCTATCTATCTATCTATCTATCTATCTATCTATCTATCTATCTATCTATCTATCTATCTATCTATCTATCTATCTATCTATCTATCTATCTATCTATCTATCTATCTATCTATCTATCTATCTATCTATCTATCTATCTATCTATCTATCTATCTATCTATCTATCTATCTATCTATCTATCTATCTATCTATCTATCTATCTATCTATCTATCTATCTATCTATCTATCTATCTATCTATCTATCTATCTATCTATCTATCTATCTATCTATCATCGAAAATCTCCGTGCACTGTATCACTGTGTATCTGGTATCCCCACTTTGTTCAGGTTTTTGTACAGCTCTCTCCGCGCTCTGTATCACTGCGTGTCTGTAATCCCTCCATGTTCAGGTTTTTGTACAGCTCTCTCCGCGCTCTGTATCACTATGTGTCTGTAATCCCACCATGTTCAGTTTTTTGTACAGCTCTCTCCGCGCTCTGTATCACTGTGTGTCTGTAATCCCACCATGTTCAAGTTTCTGTACAGCTCTCTCCGTGATCTAACCCTGAACATTCACAGCTTCAAGTAGTGGTGTCACCGACAGCAGAGGTGTGTAGAGGTGGGCACCAAGACACCAGGGAACTGGAATCTGGAGAATAGAAAAATGAACATTATTTGTTTGCTTAGCCATTGTTTACCTGGGAGAATTTGTCAATGACATGAAAAGTTCGTTTTTCTTAACTTGAAGCCTGTTACAACCGTATTCACAGTCATTCAAATGTGATTAAGTGCAGAGATGATAATTTTCTTTTGAATCGAGAATTTTTCCAATCTGCACTGCACAATCAAAATGGTTGGTGCGAACAGACTCAGTGGGAACTTTCAAACGGATGATGTATCTCTACTGCAACAGGAAAAATGTACAGCCTCATGAGGAAATACATGCGTTTTGGTAAAAATTCGATTGCGCTTTGAAAGGGATAGCACCTCTACGATGGGCCGAATATCATCCTACTTCTCGGCATGGTTCTATGATGTATGTTACATTTGTGCTTCTATTTTCCTTGGTGAGCGACACCCCGAGTGAACATTTATTTTCAGTGAGGTAATCAGTTTCCAAAATTGACTGTCCGGGACAATAAGTATCAGCATCACTGCGCCCAGCATGATCGAAATGAAAGCGATTGTGATTAATCAGCATTGACTGAAACTTCTCTCTTCACAGTTCTAATGGCCGACCCCTTATGTTGAAACTGTGGCTCCCAGTTATAGACTTTCCAACCTGAGGAAGCTCCCACCTAGAATCTTCCCTCTCAAGCCCCTTAAGGATATCATGAGATCGCCCCTCATTCCTGTAAACTCCAGGGAACACAGGCCCAGCCTACTCAATCCCTTCTCATAAGGCAATCCCTTTACCTCAGGAATCAGCCTGATGAACATTTGTTGCAAAGCATGTCGAACCTTCCCTAAGTAAGAGGCCAGACTTTACACAGCATTCCAAACTGGAGTCCTTCTCTCCATAAACACCACCCACCACCCTGGGCTCGGATTGTACTTTGAACGGCCCAGAGATAATCCAATCGTTCTTTCCCATTCGATGAATTATTTCTTGCTGGTTCTAAATGAACATTCTCTCAGTTTAGAATTGTTTCCTTATGTCCCTGTTCTCTTTTATAAGATTAATGCATCATCCTCACTCTCTCACTGCACTTTGAGTTTTTAATTCACAGTAATCAGAGATACAGATAAATTACAGCAATCCCATCTCTCAAACATCGACATTCAATGTAGAGAAGTGTCTGCAGATCCAAACTTTCACATTTCGATCTGAGGATGGAGAAGGAGGAAAGTGATTGGGTATATGAAGACAATTGAAGCAAATGGCGGGTAAAATGACCCGACTGTCGAATAATTTCCTGTTCCCAAATCGAAGCCTGCAAAGGAAAAGATCCCTTAAAAATCGTTTTTTTTTAGCTTCGATGTGATTGACACGATGTTGATCACAATAATAATCTGACGGTGAACATTATCTGGCACAGTCTGCAACACGCGGGCTTTAGAGTCACTTTCCGGCTGTGACAGTCACCACCATCCCGGAACCATCTACAAAATTAGCAGACCACTCTCACAGGTACAAGAACCATTGACAACTCAACCTGCCGGGAAATCATGATCAGGCAGTAGACACCTCACAATTATACAGCGGGTTTAAATGAATCATAAATATTCAATGTTTCAAAGTCTCTATCGGTTCAAACTGTTCTTTGTGAGGCCCTGAGCTCTGAGTAAACGGTCCCGGGAATGCGATATTCGCTCCATATAAACTGAGAAAAATATCAAATAAAGAAAACTGAATGGTGGAAATTACAATGAAATATAACCAGATTACAAGGATATTAACATCAACCCGACAATTCATTATCCGGGCCCGGAGAATTAATGTTTAAAAAGATATTTGCCCTGCTCTCTCCCACTGTGACTGCCTATGTTACAAGTTAGTATAAAATACCCGCGGGTACTTGGTGAGATGTGGGGACATTAGTTAAACAGCGGGGACTGCGGTTCCCGGTTCCAGCTGTTAGAACAGGATCCCATCTGGTGTTAGGGGTTTGTAACTGGGATCAGTCATTACCAATCCCCATTCAGAAATTGGAAAATAAATTACTGAGTTAGAGACGTTTGCAATAAGGGTACAACTGTAATCATGGGTGACTTCAGTCTACATTTTGATTGGACAACCAAACTAGCAATAATACTGTGGAGGAGGATTTCCTGGAGTCTGGACGCGATGGTTTTTTAGGCCAATACACTGAGGAGCCAACTGGAGAGCAGGTTATCCGAGACTGGGTATTGTGCAATGAGAAAGGATTAATTAACAATCTTGTTGTGCAGCGTCCCTGGTGGAAGAGCTACAATAACTTGATAGAATTGTTCATTAAGATGGAGAGTGAAGGAGTTGAATCCGAAACTAGTGTCCTGAATCTAAATAAAGGGAACTGCAAGGTTATGAGGGGAGAGTTGGCAATGATGGATTGGAGAACCTTACGAAAAGGGCTGACAGTGGATCGGCAATGGTTAATATTTAAGGAACGTATGCATGAATTACAACAATTATTCATTCCTGTCTGGAGCAAAAATAATATAGGAAAGATGGTTCAACCATGGGTTGCAAAAGAAATTAGGGATAGCATTAGATCCAACGAGTAGACATAAAAAATTTCCAGAAAAAGCTGCAATCTTGAGGGTTGGAAGCAATTTAGAATTCAGAAAAACTGGAAATAAGATTGATCAAGAAGTGGAAAATGGAGTATGAGAGTAAACTTGCATGGGACATAAAAACTGATTGTAAAAGCTTCCATAAATATGCGAAGAGAAAAAGTTTAGTAAACAAACAGTCAGAAACGGGGGAAACTATAACTGGGAACAAAGAAATGGCATAAGAATTAAAGACATATTCTGGTTCTGCCTTCACAAAAGGAGACACAAATAATTTCCCAGAAATGTTAGGGAACCAAGGGCCCAGTGAGAGCGAGCAATTGAAGGAAATCAGTATTAGTGAAAAAAATTGTGCTGGAGAAATTAATGGGGTTAAAGTCTGAAAAATTCGCAGGGCCTGATAATCCACATCCCAGAGTTCTAAAGGAAGTGGCTCTGGAAATATTGGATGCACTGGTGGTCACCTTCCGAAATTCTATAGACTCTGGAACAGTTCCTACATATTTGAGGGTGGCAAATTTAACCCCATTATTTTAAAAAAGGAGGGAGAGAAAAAACAGATAATTACAGACCAGTTAGCCTCATATCAGTAGTGGGGAAAATGCTAGAGTCTGTTATAAAAGACGTGGTAACTGAACACTTGGAAAGCCTCAACGGGATTAGGCAAAGTCAGCATGGGTTTATGAAAGGGAAATCATGCTGAACTAACCTACTCGAGTTTTTTGAGGATGTAACTAGTAGAATAGATAAGGGAGAACCAGTGGATGTGGTGTATTTGGATTTCTAGAAGGCTTTGATAAGGTCCCACATAAGAGGCTAGTGGGCAAAAGGGATACTGGCTTGGATTGAGAATTGGTTGACAGACCAGAAACAGGCAGTGGGAATAATGAGTCTTTTTCCAGGTGGCAGGCCGTGACTAGTGGTTTACCGCAGGGATCAGTGCTTGAGCCCCAGCTATTCATATATAGATAATTTGGATGAGGAAACCAAATGCAATATTTCCAAGTTTGCTGAAGACACAAAAGTGGGCGGGGTTGTGAGATGTGAGGAGCATGCAAGGGGGATTCAGGGCAATTTAGACGAGTTGTGTGTGTGTGTGGGCAAACAAATGGCAAATGTAGTATAACATGGATAAACATAAAGTTATACGCTTCGGTGTGTAAAACAGAAAGGCAGAGTATTATTTAAATGGTGATAAATTGGGAAATATAGATGTACGAAGGAGTTTGGGTGTCGTTGTACAACATCCATTGAAACTAACCAGGCAGGTGCAGCAATTAGGAAGGCAAATGGTATATTGGCCTTCATTTCAAGGGGATTTGAGTTCAGAAGTAGGAATGTTTTACTGCAGTTGCACAGGGCCTTGGTGAGAACACACCTGGAGCATTGCATGCAGTTTTGGTCTCTCTACCCAAGAAAGCAGATATTTGCCGTAGAGGGAGTGCAGCGAATGTTCAGTAGGCTGATACTGGGGATGGCAGGACTGTCGTATGAGGAGAGATTGGTTCGACAGGGCCTGTATTCACTAGAGTTTAGAAGAATGAGAGGGGATCTGATTGAAACACATATAATTCTAACAGCGCTAGACAGACTAGACGCAGGGTGGATGTTTCCCCTGGTTGGGGAGACTAGAACCTGGGGCCACAGTTTCAGGATACGAGGAAGGCCATTTAGGACCGAAATGAGGAAAATTCCTTCACTCAGAGGGTGGTCAACCTGTGGAATTCTCGACCAAAGAAGGCCGTGGAGGCCGGGTCACTGAGTATATTCAAGAAAAAATCAACACATTTTTGGATATTAGTGGCATCAAGTGGTATGGACAGAAAGCGGGAATATGGTGTTTAGATCGAGGATCAACCATGATAATATTGAATGGCGGAGCAAGATCGAAGGGCCGAACGACCTACTCCTGCTCCTATTTCTACGTTTCTATGTTCCTCTGTTTCACCGACACCAACCCCTGGGAAGCCTTCACCATCCGCACACACTTGGTAGTTTTAAAACTCAAGATGTTCATGGCTATAACCCAATCTCATTCTAAACCAGACTGTGGGGTACACGGTGAGAGGCGGAACTGTGGGCGTTTAACGGCAGATTAATTCCGCTTTTTCACTTGTTTCTGTGATAATCTGCAGTGAGAGTTTTTTGTATCGCGGGAAGCCGAGGCCTGTTGCTGTGTAAAGTAGTACTGAGATTTACATTAATAAGTGGCAGTGTCTTCAACTCTCACATCCCGCATTTCCAACGAAAATGTATTTTCTGTTTTATTCATTGACACAAACAATATCCCACCGTCGGAGACCCGCTCCCACTCTGCCCGGGTCTGGGTTTGTCTGATGAAAAACCCCGTTTGGAAAATATCCCAATAACCAGCATGGAAAACACGGTGATGGTGAGAGACTGGCACTCCTTCCTGGTCACCGCTGCCGGGGTTTGTGTCACTGACTGACTGAAAACTCCTGGAAATTAAACAGAGAGAGTTTAATGGACCATCAGAGCCGAATCAGAGAACCGGGTTAAACCCCCAGACAGTGTCTGTAATTTGGATGGACTCGGGCAGCTTAATATGAAATCCACACAATGTCGGTTTGTGTGATCGGTACTCACGGGGTAAACAGACACACAGTGTGAAAACAAGTAGGATTCTCATCGTTCTGCTGCCAGAAGCTGAGGGTTTATACGACGGGGAGTTGGAGACTGCAGCCCTGGGCTGCACTGGGAGGCCGGACCTCAGAGCTGGACTGAAAGATTTCAGGCACGAAAATCGGTAAATTAGGTCACGCCTGCCGTTTAAATAAACCGAGGGTTCAAAGGGGGCGGAGCTGTTGCACTCAGTCTGTTGCTGCTTCGGAACTCACGACACCCGAATCCGGCCTCGTAACCCCACTGGATGTCGCGCGACACACAGTTTAGGATGCCCTGCTTAATGTGGGCTAGTGTTCACTTGCAGAGGGCAGTGTCCGCGAGATCAATGGTGGGCCGCACGGATCCACGGTCTCTGGTTGTGTGTTGTGTGAATAACCCTCAGGCAGAATGAAGGAAGCTGACAGCTATCTCTCGCTTCATTGGAGCTGGATGTTAAATCCCCTTCCACATTTCTCTGTTGAACAGGGCTGTGTGAGATGGGCGTGGTTCTGTCAGTAGCTGCTGCTGCCCTTCTTCCCCCTGTAGTAAGGAGCTCGGAGGTGGTTCCATGTGTATTTACTGGGTGGTCTCATTACAATACTGCTGGGAATTCGTTAACACTCTGAAGGGGTTGACGGGATCTGGGTTAAATGCCTGATCTGAAGGAGAGAGCCTGAGGGACTGTTTCTCTCAGTCCAGCAGCTGAGGATCAGCGTGCAATATGATACAGCCCATTGACAATATCCAGGCACATATATACAACATACGCGAAAAACTAACCTCTCTCCCTCATTTTGCATTTAAAATGATGTTTCAATTCAGTGAGGACTGATTTCCAGTTCTGTAATATTCAGAATTATCATTAACAGTGACAGACTCTGCGAGTAAAGACTCCAGGACATGACAGAGTTGATGGGAAAGGGACTGTGCAATATTGCAGGCAGACCTCGAAATGTCAATAACGGAAAAAACGGGGAATTCCCGATAGCGTCTGGCCGCACAAAAGTGGATGACTGTGCGGCATACAAGCAAGGCCGACGGGAAGTTACACAGAACTAGTCGACTGCATTTCACAGAAACATATTCGATATTCTTATTGACATTCCAGCACAACAGGGTATCCGCAATGTCATAATATTCACCTAAATACATGACTCTCATCATAGTGCCCGTTGTTTATCATTTTGTGCTAATATCCACCAGGTTCGTTATAAATTGGCTATTGTTTTATCTCTGGGCAAAAGAACTGCCTATCTCACATTTTAAATAACCGTTTTCCTGCCGACCGATTTACAGATCAGCATGGAACTTACAAGAGAAGTCACAGCTTTCGGCGCCATTTGCGCAGAAACTAAATCGTGAGATTAAATTTGCAATGAAATTTGAGCCTCTGTTCGTGTTTTACCAGGTCCGGATTATAATTTGACTAATCCCGCCCTTGATTGGGGCACTAGGCTCTGCCCCTGTTAGTGTTTTGCCAGGTCCTGATTATTATTTTACTGCCTTTTGTCGTTGATAGATAGACTTCCGTGTGACTCTGATAGTATTTGGCCAGACCTGTTTATTATTTCATTAGTCCCTGTCTCCTTGATTAGCACATTACCTTCTGCCTGTGGTTATGTTTCTACAGACCCTCACTATTATTTCATTAGTCTCTGGATCCTTGATTATTACAGTAGGCTCTGTCCCATTTATTGTTTCACCAGGCCCTGATTATGACTGTTCTAGTCCATGACTTCTTGATTAATAAAACGGCCATCTATCCAAGTAATCATTGCACAAGATTCTAACTCTGGCTGTATAACAATTGACCCTGTCTCAATTATTATCGCGCTCGATCTTGTCTCTGTTTATATGACAGGAGACCCTTTCTATGTCTATGTCTATGCATTTGTTTCCATTACACTAGGCCCTTTTTAAGTTAGTACTACTCTAGACAATGTCATTGTTCATCGTTGTTACAGCTTATATTACAACATATCATATCCCTGTTTACACTACACTCAATCCTGCGTCTGCCAACATTAAGCTAGACCATGTCCTTATTTAGATTGCACCAGTTATTACCAGTTATTAAGTTATTACTGCATTGAGCGACGCATATACATCACATTGACCCTGTTTCATTTACTGTTGCATTCTTCTAAGCCATGTCCAGTAATGACTTGACGAGACCACGCCATTCATTCTATTATGCAAGACCCCCTCTTGGTTCTCATTGCAGGAGGTCTTGTCTAGATTCCTATAAGACATCAAGTGTAATGTTCCAAAAACAAAAAGAGCTGGAAAAACTCAGCAGGTCTGACAGCATCTGCGGAGAGGAACACAGTTAACGTTTCGAGTCCGTATGATTCTTCATCAGAACTAAAGAAACATAGAAATGTGGTGAAATATAAGCTGGTTGAAGGGTTGGGTCAGGTACAGCTGGATAGAGGGCCAGTGATAGTTGGAGGCAAAGAAGAGATTGCCAAAGATGTCATAGACAAAAGGACAAAGGGGTGTTTACGGTGGTGATATTATCTAAGGGATGTGCTAATGGGGATATTAAGGGTAAAAAGCAGGACAAGTTAGTGGCAGATGGCCCTAGTGGGGGTGGGATGGAGGGAAGGGATCGAAATGGGCTATAATGTGGAGATAAAACTATAGATCGAAATAAATTTAAAAATAGGTGGGAAAAGAAAAATGTTTTTTAAAAATTATAAATTATTGGAAAAAGTGGGATCGGAAAGGGAGTTGGGTTGGAGGAGAGAGTTCATGATCTGAAGTTGTTGAGCTAAATATTATGTCCGGAATGCAGTAGATTGCCTAGTTGGAAAATGAGGTGCTCTTCCTCCAGTTTGCGTTGAGCTTCACTGGAACATTGCAGCAGGCCAAGGACGGACATATGGGCTTGAGAGCAGGGTGGAGTGTAGAAAGTATAATGTTCCATTCGGGCATGCGTGAGTTTACATTGCACTAGGCTCTTTCTTAATTGTTACCGAAAGGAAATCATGTCTCTTTTTTATATTACATTACACCTGTCACTGTTCACCTTCCAATCGGCTCTATCTCAGTTATTATCACACTGGAACATGCATCTTTCTACTTTACATTAACCGTGTCTGCATTGCCTGCGCACTTGATTCTATATTTCGAATCTATTTTTCAGTTATTAATTCACCTGACAATGCCTCTGTTTATATTGCACCAAACCATTTGTCAATTGCATCTGTATCAGAAACTCTGTAGTTTGAGCCTCTTATATTTGTGGTTTATCAGGAAAAACGAACAGTTCTGCAGTTTCCATATGGCCCAGAAGTTCCGTGTGATGGTCTCCACTTTAGATGTCATCCCTTGATAGCTAACAGTGGTTTCAAATAGCTCAGCTGTAAAACTATTAAAACAGTTAGGTAACATTAAAGCATTAAACACTAAACCATTTATCAATAAAGAAAAACATGGACTAATCTGACACCTAAAAACACGAAATAATTGGGCACGTGATAGAGATGGGAAGAGGAGATTTTCTGTTGGGGATAGGACCTCAGCTCAGTGTCTACCATCAGGGGCTCTGCTTTGTGGCGGCATAAAGGCACCGTTTTTGGAGAGGGGGAAACCACAGAATTTGCAGCCAACAGTTCGCCTGTAAGTGTAATGGGATCATCCACCTTCCCAATGCTACAAATGCAAGAAACAGGGCGTTAATCTGTTTGTTCACAGAACCGTATCAAAGGTGTATGTTGGAACTTAATTATCCCTCTGGAGACTCTCACTTGGAATAAAGGAGGAACGCTTTGAAAGTGATGCAGTGCTAAATTCTACAGCTCCCTGGATTTTTTTTAGTCTGCGAAAGAGGATGCACGGACCAGCGAATGGCCTCTTCTTTGCCACTTGCTATCCCATTCTCGCTATTATTGGTGCCCCAGGTAAGTAATTGATCAAAATTAAGTTATTTATTTTCTTGTATGTATCCATATATTTTACACCTTCCCTTTCAGGATCGGGCTGACTTTTTGACTGAGTGTAAGAGAATCAAACCAGGTGGCCATATATATATATATAGGTGCATTATATGATATTATACAGTGTTATGGTAAATTAATGTCAATTACTTGCACTTCCATGCTGAATCATTACAAGATTTTATTCAAAATAGTTTGCCGCACATTTATAGAGATAGTTTATTAGATTACCAAAATATGTATTGAAAGTTATGACATTGCCTGAACAATATTTTGTTATATTATTGAACATTAGGTTTTATTCTAATATAGTGAAATGCAACCTAGTGTTTTACTGTTATGTGGAATAATAGCGTATCATGGTGTGGGTCAAATGCATTTTCGTGTCCTGCTCTTATTGTCAGAAAACAAATAATATAATGCAATCATGATGTTATCTGAATCGTAATGTAAAAATACATTTAGTTTTTACATGAATGTGCAGTGCGACTTCTGGAGGGGTGTCATAGTCACAACATAGCGAGTTCCTGCTGGGCAATCCCCATTGTTAATGTAGGTATGGAATTGATTATGGGAAAGTTTAAGAGAAATAAGTGGAGATTGAAGATATTTATTCTATTATATGTTTGGCTTGTGCTGGTAGGTTTCCTACACTTTGGATAATTATATTTCTTAAACATTAGCTTGATATTGGTGCGCCTGGCAAGGCCAAAATGCATTGTCCATCTCTAGTTTGCACTTAGGAAGGTGGAGTTGCCCTTGTTTCTTCAGCCATTGCAGTACTTATGGTGGGGATGCTTCACAAGAACTTGAACAAATTTGATACCGAATGACGTAAGTAGATTTTTGACCCAAAGTTTGAACAAAGAGTTAGGTTATGAGGAACATCCTAAAGAAGGAAGGAGAGACAGAAAAGTTGAGAGCAGGAATTTCAGAGATGAGGGCTTCAGTGGCTAAAGGCATTTTCGAGGCTAAAGGAATGATAATTTCAGGGATACACACAAGAGGGCGGAATTGGAGGTACGCTGAGGCCTCAGATAGTTGTAGAATGTTACAGCGCAGGCCGTGGCGATACTATGGAGGGGGGGGGGGGGTGGGGGGGTTGGAAATTCGAAGGGCGAGGTTATTGAAACCCAGACGTTGCCGAATGGGGCCCGATGTAGATCAGCGAGCGTAGGGTTGATGGACCGACGGGATTTGGTATGAATGTGGGTATCGGCAGCTGTCTCAGATGAACTTAAATTGGATAAATAGCCCCGGGGTCTGACTCAGTGACCAGAGAGCTGAGATTGTGGTGGGAACAGATTACAATGCCTTCTGGATTGACACACGTCTAATCCAGCATTGGATGTTTTACAATTACCAATGGCTTTGGAAGATTTGTGGTCTAGAGATGGCAAAGGGACGGATTAGGAGGGGATCAGTAACTGATTGGATAAGGCAGTAGATGGTGTTTGCAGTTCACTCGGTAATATCTCACTCTTTTTATCCCTCACGTTCATCTATCAGCTAACGTGGTGGCGATCATAATCCTATCCCGAGGACAGTGTGGACTCTCCCGGTGCATCACCTGCTACCTGGTGGCGATAGCGGTGAGCGATTTCCTGGTCATTATCACCGCCGCAATCCTCAACCGGATCGGCCGGATCTACTTTCGAGACAGTGTCCTGTCCACCACCCCAGCAAGCGCAGTGAGCATCATGCTGGTCTTTGCCACCCGGGATGGCTCAGTTTGGCTAACGGTCGCCTTCACCATCGACCGTTTTGTGGCCATCTGCTGCCAGGGCCTGAAGACCAGGTATTGCACCGGGAAAACTGCGGTGCTTGTTATAGGACTGGTCAGTACCCTGAGCTGCGTCAAGAACGCCCCTTTGTACTTCGTCTGCCAGCCCTTGTACATCCTGGACGGGGTACCCTGGTTCTGCGACCGCAAATCCACCTATTTCACTTTGCCCGCCTGGCAGGCCTATGACTGGCTGGACCGCATCTTAACCCCATTTCTCCCTTTCTTCCTCATTCTGCTGCTCAATGCCCTGACCGTAAGGCACATCTTAGCGGCCATCAGAGCCCGCAGGAGGCTCCGGGGCACCAAGAGTCACAGAGACCCCGAGATGGTCAATCGCAAGCGATCCATTATCCTGCTCTTTTCCATTGCACTCAGCTTCCTCCTCCTGTGGGCCACCTATGTCGGACATTTCCTCTACGTGCGGATTACAGGTAAGGGCTACTTCAAGAGCCTAAATTTCAATGACCCGCAGTACATCCTCCAGGAGACAGCCAACATGCTCCAGTTAGTCAGTTCCTGCAACAACGTCTTCATCTACGCGGTGGCCCAGAAGAAGTTCCGAGAGGAACTGAGAAAGGTTTTGATGTGGCCCGTCACCACGTTCACTGGCTGGTTTAAACGGTAAACAAACGCTAAAACGTCCTCGCGTTGCTTCACTTCCATCAGAGTAGTTCAATGTGTAGCACACTCTCTCTCCAGAATCAGAAAGTGCTGCATTCTAGCTCCTGGATCTGTGAGATTTCAGGCCCATACTCCAGTGCCGATAGTCCCCCTGTGTCCCTGAAGAAATACCGAACTAACACAATTGCTGCATTTCTAGATGAGATGTTAAACCACTGTGAGTATCTGCTCTCTCAGATCGAATGTAGCAACCCACGGTCGGAATTTCAGAAATGAGCAGGAAGAGCTTTCCCCAGCTTCTTACAATAACTGTCCCTCATTTAAACCAGTTAAAAGCAGCTAACTGAGTATTTTTCAATTACATTTGTGGAATATTGCTCTCTGCACATTTGCGGAAGTATTTCCTTCATTAGAATGGGAAAATACTTAGTTGGCAGTAAAGCACTTTGGGAAAATCCTGTAGTCGTTCAAGGCTCTCTATAAACGGATGTTCTTTCTTTCATTTTTCCATTTTTTTCTTTCTTTCTTTCTTTCTTCCTTCCTTCCTTTCTTTCTTTCCTTCATTCCTTTCTTTTTTCTTTTCTTTCTTTCTTTATCTCGTTCTTTCGTTCGCCTGCTTCACTGCGACCCTCTCCCCATCAACGTTAATCTTTCTACTTAAACGAAAGTATTTGATGAAATGGGATTTTTTCCCACATTATATTCCATTTGCCAGATCTTTGCCCACTCACTTAACCTATCTATATCTGTTTGATGCCTCCATATGTCCTCTTTGCAACTTACTTTCTTACTGACATCTGAGTCATCAGCAAATTTGGCAACCATCCCTTCAATCGCTTCATCCAAGTCATTTATATAAATTATAAACAGTTGAGGTCCCAGCAATGATCCCCGTGGCACACCAATCGTTACATCCTGCTAACCTGAAAACAATCCATTTATGCTTATTCTTTGATTGCTGTTAGCCAGCCAACCTTCTATCCATGCCAAAATGTTACCCGAGATACCGTGAGCTTTCGTTTTCTGCAATAACCTTTGATGCGGCACTTTATCAAATACCTTTTGCAAATCTAAGTACAGCACATCCACCGGTTCCTCTTGATCCACACTACACGTTACTTCCTCAAATAACTCCAATAAATTGGTTAAGCACGATTTCACTTTCACAAAACCATGTTGAATCTGCCTGATAAACTTTAGCTTATCCAAGAGCTCTGCTATAACTTCTTTAATAAAAGCTTCTAACATTTTCCCTACGACAAATGTTAAGTTAATTTCCCTGTGGTTCCCCGCTTTCTGTCTCCCTCCCTTTTTGAATAATGGAGTTACATTTGCTATCTTGCAATCGAATGGACCTTCCCTGAATTTAGCGAGTTTGGAAAACTTCAACCAATGCATGAATTATCTCGCTAGGCGCTTCTTTTAAGACGCCAGAATGAAGTCCATCAGGACCCGGGCTCCTCTCAGACCGCAGCTCCAACAATTTACTCGGTGCCACTTCTCTTGTGACTGTAATGTTCTTGACTTCCTTCGCCACTTCCATTTCCTGGTTTATAGCTGCTTCTGTGATGTTACTTTTATCCTCTGTAGTGAACACTGATGCAAAACACCTGTTTAATTCATCTGCCTTCTCCGTGATTTCCATTATCAATTCCCCAGATTCACTTTCTATGCGACCAAAGCTCACTTTGTTAACTCTTCTCTCTTTTAAGTATTTATAAAACAAGTTTTATACACTTTTTATAACAATTTTAAACGCTGTTTTTATATTTCTTGTTAGCTTTCCCTCATACTCTAATTTTCTAGTAATATTTTAGTCATTCCTTGCTGTTCATTGCATTTTGTCCAATCTTCTGGTCTCCCACCTATCTTGGCACAATTCTATGTTTTTTCTTTGAGTTTGATGCTATATTTAACGTTTCTAGTTAACCATGGATGGTGTGTCCGTCTCCTGCGATTTTTCCTACTCGTTTGAATGTATCTATTCTGTGCATTCTGAAATGACCACTTAAATATTAGCCATTGCATCTCTATTGACCTATCGCATAACCTAATTTGCCAATTCACTTTATCTAGTTCAGCTTTCATGACTACATAATTGACCTTATTTAAGTTTAAAAACTTCGTCTCAGGTCCTCTCCTCTCTCCCTCAAACCGCATGTACAATTCAATTATATTATGGTGGCTGCTACAGGGACTTGTATTACGTAAACACGTTCAAACTCAAATACAATAATAATTGAAAACGGATTTGGTGTGACGTCAACAAAATCATTGCCTTGTTCAGTATGAAATAAGTAAAGATCTAGTGTGGTATTGCGAGGAACATGCATTTACAAATATTCAGAATGATGTGTTATGTGCTTTGCATGCACATGTGCTCCACAAACGAAATACGCAAACATGCATAATACAACGTAGTACATAGTTTACTTACATATACACACGCTCACGGAATTGGTAGGGCATAACTCCACCATGAATTAGTAAACTTTCACACAACACTTTTTGCCCCTAAATGTGCAACGTACGGTGCTGACAATTAGTACCGTCCTTCAATCCCGCTTCCCCCTCGGAGTTACAAGGTTCATCCCAACTTTTCAACGAAATATTACGTCCTCTGGGTCTCAGAAAGCGTTAAGTCTGAACTTGTTTTCAAGCATAGTCGATATTGTAATGCAGGAATATTATTTGCACAGAGGGAGGCGGCAATGTGAAATTACTTGCCAGAAAGATTTGTCAATCTGTGTTTAATGGGAATAAAGGAATGGCGGGATTCAGGCACTTTCAGCAAAATTTCAATTTGTGGCCAATAATAACAATGTCATTAAGTCACAAAATTATCAGCATATCCCGGTATCTCGTTATGAAACATTGAGGAACCAATTTGGATGAAATAAAAATGCCCTTCCTTTTCTTCGGGCTACCCAGTGGCATTGGACCATGAAATACAATGATTCCCAGAGCTCACTGTTTAATATTCCTTTGCCACAACACCTATAATTTATGTACAAGCCCTTGCGCTCAACATACCATTGCATGGAGTGACGTGTCACGGAACATAGATATTTCCTGTAATCCCCATCTGTGAGCTGTGTCAACGGTAAACTTATTCTGCAAGTTTTGGCCAAAGCTGAAGTGCTGGAGCGCCATCCAGTGGAACTTTGTATAAACGCAAAGCCTCTTAATTTCTACCCGAATATTGCTGCATGATTTTGCTGAATTGTTATTACGTCAGATTATTATGAATGTTGTTAATTTGATTTTATTTTTACTTTAACTGCTCACTTTAGTGTTTTCCATTTGCTACAGTTGCTTTTTTGCATCAACTGTGAGATTATTTCCTTTCTCGAGTGTGCTCAATACATTAATGCATGTTCATCGGCATTCACATTAATAATTCCACCATTGTTGAGGTTGGATGGAAATTTCATAAAAATGGAACCTTCCCACTCCCCTAATCATTAAAGGCGGCACAGATCCAAATTGGATAGGTCCATGAGTCAAGGGTGATGTTTATTTCGCTATTTGTTTGTGTGTGTGCGTGTGTACGTTAGCGTGTGTGTATCTGAGTGTGTGTGTGTTTGTGTGCGGGTGTGTGTGTGTATGAATACTGCTCGCCAGCCAAGCGTATCAATCAGGGGCATCACTGGTTACTAAGCGAGAAATGCTTCCTCTACACTACCCAATCAAACACAGTCAGGACAGGTACGGCACATTTATGACACAAAAGAAATCTCCTTCTACACTTGTACTCCTATTCAGAGTCAATGCAGCACGGGTTGCATACAGAATGAAAGCTCCAAACAATTCCAGGCAGATAGAACAGGGATGAACTGCAGGGTGAATCTCCATCTACATTGTATAATTAAAGGCTCCTCGTACAGCTGCAGCAGAATGAATGCAGAGAAATTCTGGTTCGCTGAGCGCCGACTTTGCTAGAAATTGTGAAAGGAATGAACTTGTAACTTCTAAGTAAACATAAATAATATTTTATTCTATCAGATTACACTGATGGTGTAATTTACACATCTAAATTAGATTTCTAAAGATTTAAACTTGTGTGTCTCTCATTTATGAACCCAGTGACTTATTGCCTCCTCAGTCCCCATGCCTAGTAAGTTCTCACATAGACTCCTGATCTCTTTGTTTCACGGTGTCGCACTGCATTGTAACAGACCGCAGCCTGACGGCTGAAGTGTGTTAACAGTGAGAGTGGTGGAGCCTTTCTCGTGGTCCATAGATACTTTGAACCTTCCCTCAACTCTTCCATCTATGCATGCGAAGTCAAGATACTCGAGAACTTGATTGGAGAACTGCCAATACCAGAATACGAGTTCTGGTCCGAAAGTTCTCCGATATATCGATATCTGAAATGTCTCCGAGTGACAAGGAGCAGCTGCCATAACAAGAATAAAATTATCTTAATGATATATGGGAGCAGAATTAAATAAAGTGCTTGCAAATGTCAGCAATATAAACTGATCTCTCTATCTATTCATCTATCAGTCTATCCGCCTGCCTTTCTGTGTGTCTGACTTCTTCTTTATCTGTTTATTCTCTCCTCTCTATCTATCCAGATATCTGAGAGCCATATTTAGTTTTCCATCCATCTCTGTTTTGTATGTTGAACAACCAAACATACAGAATTTTACTGAACATGTTTCTATACTCTGTATCTGTAATACCAGCTATAGGATGTTGTAACTTTCTCCAGATGGAAGTTTAAACATGGGAAAGTAACATTTCTGAATATCACCCAGCATTTCCAAGGGTCCTGAGTTGGGGAAAGGCTAACGGTGCAGCGGACACACGGCAGTGAACAAGACACTGTACGGCCGAATCCGCCGTTGGCTCAATGCGTCCCTATCACACAGTGCTTAACTCTGACGCCCTGGGCCGCGGTCCCATCTGTAGGCTATTGGAATTCTTCACTCTGTCAAAGGACAGTGTGCAGAGTCCTTTAGTCACATTCCCCTGGTAAATGGAGGCGGTAAATGTCGAAGCCCCTGTCAATGTTTATACCAGGCTACGGAATAGCCAAAATCAACCGAACGCCAACAGTCCGCTTCAACCTGTTCTCCTTCACAAGACACGACCTGCTCAAGGTGGGAACTCTGACCCTCACACTGAAAGGATGTGAACCAAAGAAAAATCAATCACAAACCACATGGTATTATAACATTAGGAGAAAAAAAGCGTCTGATTAGATAAATAAGCTGACACAATATCAATAGCAACAGGGCTCCAATTGGAAACGGGTCTTTGCGGGGGTTTGTGTTCATGACGATGAAGATGGACATAAAGCAAATCAATCAGGGTCTGATTTCCAGGCTGAGACTTGCTGCCGACCTCAGGACTTTCAACGGTGGGAAGGGAGAGCGGAGAGGTTTACATTCTCCTCGTGCAGTTGGAGACTGATGGGCGACATTCTCAGCGATTGGACTGTTATAGGATGTCGTTACCTGACGTAACTCACGGTGCCACTGAGCGATTAGCGGTTTCCCAAACCAGAAACCACTTGAACTGTCATTGCTCACGAATTTCTTTGCTTCTGGTGTATCAACGGGTTAAATTGTTTCATCAGGTTTGTTCTCTGTTGACTTTAAAACTATAAAGAACCATTCGCCATCTTAGTATCGGAGTGTTTTACAGCCCAAAGAGAGGCAATTAGGCCCAATATGTGCTGACTCTCTTAAAGAGTTATCCATTTATTCTTAATTACCTGTCTGGGGTCTGCATATTTGTCTTTTTAAATTTCCTTTTACTGTTCAAATATTTATCCGCTTGTCTTTCAAAATTACTGATAGATTCTGTCTCCATCAAGGTTTTTCATGGGCCATCATATCCTCTAACAGTGCCCTGCTCAAAATACATAAATATTCTACCCTTTCTCTCTCCTTTACAATAACGATATTGACGCCATCCAGTTGCCCACTGAGCGTCCAGTCGGTTTCACTCTGTTTCTTTTTAACCTTTGAAAACCTTCCTTGATTGGGCACTGTCTGTTAGACTGCTTCTTAATATTCCCTCCCCTGATAAAAAGTTGCTCATGTATTTGCATTAACGTCTCTCACACCGCTACCCCCCACCAGCACCCAACCCACCAACCCCCACCCCCACCCACCACCCCCCGCCAAACCCCCGCCCCGGCTTCACCTTTCTCAGACTGTCCTACACTCTGACTAGGAGGTTAACAGAAAGTGAAAGAAGAGCCCTAAAACTGGTCCCAAGTGTTTCAAACCAAGACAAAAATTGCTGGAAACTCTCTGGTCAGATAGAATCTGTGGACAGGACGATAAGTGTTTGAACTGTGTTCTCAACAATGACGTGTAGTTTTACCCTTGTCTCTAAGTGCTATACAATCCACATGTCTGTTTATAATTTTGGATTATTTAGTTATTTAAGGCAATCAGCAGCTTGTTCCCCACTTTCAGTACCTGAGTCCTGAATTCTTTCTCACCTTATCTCGTTTAAATTAATATTTACTTCTTTGTTCCTTCCCCCTACTTAACATTTCTTTTTCTATGAAACAAACAGACACGGAATTTTTTAGTGGTACTTCGGACCATTTGCTCTTTTATTTTATTCATTGGATGTGGAGGTCGCTGGCTGGGCCAGCAGTTATTGCCCATCCCTAATTGCCCCTTGTTCAGGGGGCATTTAAGAGTTAACCACATTGCTCTGAGCCTGGAATCACATTAAGGATAGCGTGCCCTAAACGAACCAGATGGGTTTTTAATTTCTGATTTTTATTGAATTCAAATTGCACCAACTGCCACGGCGGGATAGGAACCCGGGTCCCAAAGCGTTATCCTGGCTTCCTGGATTACTAGTACAGCGACAACAACACCACGCCTCCCCATCAAGTCCAATTTGAGCAGGGAATGCAGTAGAGAAGTGAACATCACCTATGGAATGGTTAGCATTAAGCTAATAAGGACACAAGTCAGAGGAAGTCCTGAATGAAACGTAGAAAGCTGTAAACACTTTTCAGTCAACCAAATAACCTAATAAAATTGGGGATAGTTTTTTTAAAAAGCAGCCCCTTAAAGGGAAGCTGCAAAAAGAAAGACAAAATTTAAAGGAAACTTGCAAACATTAAGCCTAAATGTGATTAAGAGGTTCAATTCAACACCCCAGTCACTACGGTGCCCACCGAGCATGGAAGGCGTCGGCAGTGCCGGCAGGAACCACGTGCTCCCTCTCCAGGGACACCCAGCGCAAATACAGCGAAGGAAAACAGGCAAACAGTCGGGTCGGACGACCCCCTCGGTCGCCATCTGCCTGGACTGTGAATGGCCAACTTGGCCAGGCGCAGGGGCAGGTTCACGAGGAGGTCCTCCTCCCTCCTGTCCCCTCTCCAGCTGGGAGCCCATAGATCAGGAGCGTGGGACTGATGCACAGATAAAGCAGAAGTAAAGGTTTTCAAGTAACTAAAAATTGGATGCATAATACAACAGCTCAAATATGCGTCCATGGACTCCAAAAGGCCGCAAAAAGCAGAGGCATCTTGGGAGTCCGTGAACTGACACATCCTACGGTTGTATGGGACTGCTGCGTACAGCACCCTCCACCCCAGGTCCCCGATGAAAAATGGGAGGATATCCCCGTAGAGGGCCCCGCACTGGGGGCCTTCACCACTGGCCGGTAACAGGCAGCGGGCGAGGGCAAGGAACTAAATGGTGTGCAGCAAATTCCGATGCAGGAAACCCTGTCATCCCGTGCTAAAGGTCAAGGGGGTCATTTCTGCAAGGATAGTCAGCTTGTGGAGCATAGGCTTCCGAAGGAGAGTTCGAGGCTTGGGGCCAATGTGGAATTCAGTCCGAACAGGGGTACGCTGAGACGGAGGAGAACAGCTCACCTGCGCCGCCTGAAGACCCAGGAAAACGTCATGGCAGAGCATGGCCGTGCAAAGTTTTTGGGTGGCATTGGCCGCGAGCCGGACGTCCACCGATGCACGCTGCATCAAATACTTGGGAATCAATCAGCTCACTCCTCCACCACCCAACACGTCCCTGATCCTGGTCACCCTAGCATCCACAGCCCTCCTCTCCGTCAGCCACTGAAAAGGGCGGAAGTGCGGTTTCCTGAGCAGCGGACCTCTGATGATAGCCGCTACTCCTGACGGCGGAGAGCTCCGTCGCAAGGCAACCATGTGCCAGGTATTGATCAGGTTCTGGTAAAAGGTGGGCGACGCCTGCATGGACCCACGAAGGCCCCTCCGGTCTACAAACAGGAGTTGAACGTCAGAATTCAGGTCGTGCACCTGCCGGAGGAAATACATCGCCAGGGCACACCGTTTGGGAAGGGGCTTGACGTAAAGGTATCACTGCAGGGCGCCTGACTGCCCTCCCTAAGCGGGAGACTCAGAAACTCAGCAGGGACCCAGTGCAGCAATTTGTCCCAGAAGGAGTCGACGAGCATTCTCTGCAGCTTTGTGACAAAATCCGGGAGAGGGTTCAAAGTGACCAGCCGGCACCACAACATGGCGGAAATCAGCTGGTTTATGACTAGAACTCGACCCCGGTAAGACAGCACTCGGAGCAGTCCTGTCCAGCGCCACAGGCGAGTAGTGACTTTGGCCTGCAGCCCCTGCCGGTTCGCCAGCAGAATTCCTTAGCGGGGCAGAGGTGGACCCCAGGTAGAGGAGGCTGGCCCTGCTCCAGGTGAAAGGCCTGAGCTCCTCGGGTAGGGGATCCATCTGCCACTGACCGACCAGGAGTCCGGAACTCTTGCCCCAGTTCATCCTGGCAGAGGACACTGCAGAATAGACCTCCTGGCACTCGCCCATCCTCCACAGGTCAGCAGGGTTAGTAAACATGAGGAACACGTCAATGCAAGCCGAGAGGACCGACCCGAAACCCGGCCCATGCAGGATCAATCCCGGCAACCTCCTCCACAAGAGGCGCAAGGAAGGCACCAGCAGACAGAGTACAATTGGCCAGACAAGGGGCAGCCCTGACGCACTACTCTCCCAAAGCGAAGTGGCACCTTCAGGGAACCGTTAACCTTAACTAGACACTCTGCGGCAGCGCACAGAAGTCGGATCCGTGCGACAAAATGCATCCCGAACACGAATGCTCGCAGAGTCCCGTATAAATAATCATGATCCACACTGTCGAACATCTCCTGGTCAAGAGACAGAAAGGCACTCGACAGACCAGTCCTCTGGGAAAAGCGGATGATGTCCAGGACCAGAAAGCTGGTCCAAGTGTTTGTGCTGTGTTCTCAACAATGACATGAGCGGCTTTATCCTTGTCTCTAAGTGCTCTACAATCCACATGACTGTTTATAACCTCGGATTTTTTAATTTATTTAAGGCAATCAGCAGTTTGTTCCTCACCTTCAGCATCTGAATCCTGAATTCGTTCTCCCCCTTTCCCGTTTAAGTTAATATTTACTTCTTTGTTACTTCCACATTTCGTCTACGTTGCATTTTGCTTTGCATGAGGCAAATAGGCACGGAAAAGTTTGGTGGCACTTTAGACCATTAACTCGTATTTTTATTCATTCATGGGATGTAGGCGCCGCTGGCTAGGCAAGTATGTATTGCCCATCCTTAATTGCCCCTTTTCAAAGGGCATTTAAGGTTCAATCACATTGCTGTGGGTCTGCAGTCACATGTAGGCCAGACCGGGGAAGGACGGCAGATTTCCTTCCCTAAAAGACATTTCTTCTTCTGACGATTACTAATTGTCCTTTTCGTCCTCTTCCTGTCGGAATATACCCAACAGGGCAGACGCGCCACCTACTGATGCATTCGGGTATATTTGATTTTTCGAATCTGTCAAACTGAGTTTCACTTCCTGAAATGTTCTATTTTTCAATTTATTTTACTTGTGCAGTGGCTATTTGCTTCGTGGAGCAATGAGCTGAACACGGTTACAAATATTGTAGATGTTGCATTTTGTTTATTTGAATTGCGGTGATCGTAAATGATAAAAAAAAATGATGTTTAATTGACAACCAAAAAACATGCATTCTCGGAATTTGGGCGTCAATGTTAATTCTGGTCCTTATTGTCCATCTGTAAGTGAATCTTGCAACATCTGTCCTCCCGTGTTGACACTTTAATAATGTTGCCCATCAGTTGCGTCCAACTGAAATCATGTCGTATGTGGGCAGAGAATTCAGTCGAGGGCTGAACAACACCAATGGGATCCTTCTCATCGATCCAACAAGGGCACAAGTCAGAGGGAGCCCTGAAGGAAACGTAGAAAGTTGCAGTCAGACCATACTCCATGAGCACCTTCTTTAGTTCTCGCTGCCAAGTAAGAATGAGGTCATTGAAGCTTGGCGGGAATGTAGGGGTGATTCCTGGTTCTTCAGTTTGAAGTGTTTGAGTTGAGAGGAAAAACGAAAACAGTGTTTTCGGACTGTTACCAACTGATTGTTGGTCGCACAGAAAGTGAACGCCGGTTGAACAGGTCTTCGCTCTAAATTACAGAGTCCAAATCCAGGGAATTTCCTGAGTAATAACTGGGGGGAATTGTAGGGGTGTTGGGAAGTCTGGAAGAAAAAATTAAGATGGAACAAACGGCTTCGTCATCCGTCAGTACCTTTTGACTTTGAAATTGGCCTGCGGCATCGAAAACAGGAAAATGACGAATGAGTCTCTGGTGATGATGTGAGGTAAATTGCGCTTGCACGGTTTCTGCAATTTGACTAATGTAAAACAAAACGACAACTCTTGTGGTGTGATCTACTGTGGCTATCTGTCTGTGTACCCTTGTGTGCAAATGTGTGTTTATCTGTCTGCACCTGTTCCGATTTCCAATGTTGTAGGTGAGGCTTGTGCTCTCCAGCAGAGGGCGCCCTCTGATCTCTGGAACTCAGGGACTTGTGATCACAAAGTGAAGCTGCGAGGGAGCTTCGACATTGATTGGGCTTGGGGCAGGGGAATGTGCATGCTTCAGAGCATTTGCCTTGTGACGTCAGCCTATGAACATGTGTAACGTCAGCTTTTTGTCTCCGTGACGTCATTCGGAGGTCAGCCGGTCTGGTTTGAAAGTTAGTTGTGCTTCCTCCGAGATGACAGGACTAAAGTAATTGTTAAAGCTTTAAAGCTTCTTTAAATATGCAAAAATAAAGAAAGGATTAGTGAGGACAAATGTAGGTCTTTTACAGTCCGAAGCGGGAGAATTTAGAAGAGAAAACAAGGAAATGGCAGAGCAATTAAAGTTTTTCTACGGGGTGGACACGGAGCTGTGTATCTGAGGGTCTCAGAGCACAGTCATACACTGCGACCTCTGACAGCTCCACCTAGAAACTACCAGCGGAACCGTGCCCTCTGTTCTCAGCTCTTTTATAAGTCCCTTCTTCGTGAAATCGGCTCATAAGGCGACATATTGGGCAATAAGCAACAGGTTGACTGGAGTCCGACCGGGAAGCTGCCAGCACAAGAAAAGGTAATGGGCAATATCTGCTGTTTTAAAATGACAATCCAGCATCACTTTTCTTCTCCTTCTCCTTCCCCCATTGTCCTGTCCGAATACTGTTTACACACAGAACACCCGCTGGAACTGTTGGCTGGAAGAAATCTAGAACATTTAGAAACATTCGTCCCTTAACCGAACCTGATAGTTATTTTTTAATTCGGATTCCACATGTGCATGAACATCACAGTGAGCGCTAAAACCGGATAGAAATAAACAGGGAACCACATCCATGTTAGCGGGTCCCAACGTGAGGACCGACCACTTCTCTACTGTGGCAAAAACCTTAACCAGCACAGGAGCAAAATGAACTATTTCACCCTAAGACACACATAGGAATGGAGCTGTGTCAGCCCCATGCCATATCCTCTTCGGACAATATCACACCATCAGTGATGAGCGGGAACTGGTCTGCCGGCATTCCCGCCGCCGGCACAGACTCACATTTATTCCTGGCTTCTTTCCAGTAGGCGGCAGTAGTATCAGTGAAGTCGAAAAGCTCTCCGAAGTGTCGCTGTTAAAGACGTGGAGAATTATATGAGTTTCAAAATTGTTAACAGGGGGCGTGACAGTGAGTTTTAGTCGATTTACGATTAAAGTCAATTTGCGCAGAGTCCGTTATTTTGGAATATGAGTAAAGTCTTAATTCTCGGACTTCTGCTTCCCTACGGAAGGGTTACTTGTGGCGCTGCCACTTGAATTGAAAAAAAACTTTGTGGTTGGTGCTCCGACAAAGTCCGGATCACTCAACTGATGTGTAATAGAAATTTAAATCTCCATCCCCACATTGGATGGTAGTGTTGTTTGTTTTAATTATGCTTTAGTTTTTTTTTTAAACATTGAAGAAAGTAATGGAATGCACAGTTACAAAGGGAACACACAATCAAGTTCTTCCACGCTCTGCCTGAGAGAATTAAGGAGAAATGAAAGCATTAGTCCTCTGATGTTCACTTTCTTCATAATCATATCTTCATTTGAAGCTGAATAATGACGGGGATGGACACTGGGGGTTGTTTGAATCAGCGGAGTAAACCAGAGTTCGACTCACACAGACGCACACAGGCACCACCCCCACACATACGGTCACAGACACAGACACGCACGCAGACACACAAACACACACAGAGACACACACACGCACAAAGATAGACGAACACACACAGGCACACAAACATAAACATCCACACACAAACGCACACGCACACAGACGCGCATACACACAAACGCTGACACATACATACGCACACAGACACACGAACACACAGACGCACGCAAACACAAACAGACACACACAAACAGACGCAAATACGCTCACACACACACTGACACACACACACAAACGCAGACACTCGCAAACACACATTGATCAATGTAGCTGAGGGAAATCGATTGGGTTCCTTTATGGAATTATTGCAAATTGCTATTGCGGTTGGGATTTAGGATCTTGCCAGATAAATGAACAAAGACGGGCGGAAACGCAACCCTTATTCTTAATGATCATGTGAACTGTAAAAAGGCGGCATGGAACATTTGTACCTTGGAGTTACATGATTCCTCCACGAGATGGCGATGTTCACCTTGCTGGTTTCAGTGTGGCAGGAGCTGCAGACGGAGAACGTCATTCGGTTACTTTTTTGAATAAAACTGATTAAAGAAACGGATTCGGAAGTAAAAGCGTCATTTACAAATGGAAGTCGTGTTTAATTTATAGTGATATTGTCAATTATTGAAGTATTATCCGTGAGATATTGGAAATATTTTCCAAGAGCCGTTCACCCAGTATCTACTCTCAACTATCATAGAAATGTACAGCAGGGCCGGAGGCCATTGGCTGATTGTTTACGCGGCAGCCGGTAATTAGCCATCCAGCCTAAACTTACTTCTCAAGGTTTGATCAGTCGCCTTATAGGTTAAGACACTTGAAGGTGCATATCCTTTGTGTTATATATTATGAAAGCCTCTGCCTCTGACACCCTTTCCGGCTGTAAGTTACAGAAGCCCACCTCCCTCTGGGTGAGAAAAAATCTCCTCGTTTTCCCTTATATAACTCCCACTTGTTAACTGAAATCTACTCCCCCTTAGTTCCTGACCACTCAACCAAAGAGCTTAGATAATCGGATCCACTCTTTTCAAAGCCTTCACTATTTGATAAGCTTCCTTTGGGTCTCCCCTCAGCCTCCTCTTTTCCGACGAAAAGAAGGCAAGACTGTCCAATATTTCTTCATAACTAATACCCATCAGTCTAGAAAAGACCCTTATAAATGTCATCCGTATCCTCTCTAGTGCAATCACATTAATACTTTTACAAAATATCCCATTCTGTTCAAACCTGTTCGTCAATCCTCATTCCAGTCAGATGAATGAGGTATCGCATTGTTGTGTTCAAATCCCTTCGGGCCCATTGTATGTCTGTATCTCCTGAAAATAGGCTGTGAATAGTCCTAATGAGAAGTGAGCAGGTTATTCAACGGGAGCAGCGAGCACTGATGCTGAAGCAACATTAACAATTTCCTTTCACTGTCCCAGATCCCCAGATTGCAGCAATTTAGATCATTCAGATTCTGTTGTAGCTATAAACACAATGGCATCGAGTTACTGCCCAAGCGTCCTGCGATCTGTTTCTTCCAGGGACTTGCATTCATCATTTAAAGACTGGGAGTTCGCACTGGGGGAATGAAGGCGCTGAGCTGGCTGCATTCAATATGAGAAGTGAGAAAGAACAAAAGTACAACATGTGACTCAGGGACGAGCAGATTCGCCCTCCCAAATGGTCCTCACGAATTTTTTGAACTGGCCGAGAAAGTCTCCCAACGCATTGTTGGGCGACAGAATCAATCTAATTCTAGAGTTGTTTGCACCGAGTCTCTTTCTCATTCGCGCCAAAATAATTCACAACTAAATGTGGATCGATAATCTCCACCGGATAATAGCAATTGTTTGCATATCTATTTATATGCTGGTGCGTTTGTGCATTTTTGTGTGTTTGTCTGTGTATGAGTGTGAAAATGTTTATATATTCGTGTCTAAGTGTATCGCGAGGCTTGGTGAATTATGCTGCAAAGACTTGGATATACAAGAATTTTCAGCAAAACCGTGCAATTATTTCATGATCATATCACTGCAATAGTCTTGAGTGGGAGAGTTAAAACAGACATGTTGGAAATCCGAACTCGGCTCAAGCAAAGCTGTGTGATAGCGCCCTCACTATTTACAATCTGCCTGACAGTGTCTATTCACCTAAACAAAGATCAGCGGCCCTCTGGTGGCAGTGTTAAACACCGCTTCTGTGGAAAACTGTAACTTAGTCACCTCCACACCAAAATTAAATTGACCATCACATTATCAACAGTTTGAAGAGGACAGCGGTGTCATTGTGCACTGTCTGATGAGCTTACAAACCACTCCTGATTTCTTCAATTCTGCAAACAGGAGATTCAGCCTGCCCTTGAAATTTTCCAAAACAAAACTCAAATTTCAACTCACATCTGGCCAGTCAAGTATTCTACCTGCCATAAATGTTGAAGGAGAGAATGCGGAACAAGCGGCTGCCAGCTCTCTCAAAAGGCTACAACTGACGAGGAGATCCAACACCAGCTTTGCCTTCTGAAAACTACGACAGTGAGTGTTCACAAAAAAGACCTCCACAAGTCAACAGTAGTCCGAATGTACAGAGCAGTTGCCATCAACAGGCTCCCATACCGCGGTGAGAACTGGGCTGGTTATCAATGAAACCTAACAGCTCGAGAGGATTTCCATCAGCAATGACTCGCCACGCCATTTGGTTTCATGGTAGGACCAGCGAACAAACAGTTGTGACCTTCTTGAAGTCAGCTCCATAAGCATTCAGGAAAAACTTGTGCAAAATCAGTTACAGTGGTCTGGACACTGTGTCAGGATGGCCCAAAAGCGTCTCCCCCACCAGGTTCCTTTCTCTCAACTTTCCAATGGCCAACGCCCCAGAGGAGGGCAAAGAAAGCATCTCAAGGGCACCCTGAAGATCTCTTTGAAGTGCGGGGTAGATCTCGCACTGTACACCCATGGATGAGCAAACTTCCTTGCCCGAGGGCCACATCTGGGTATGGAAATCATTTGTGGACCAAAAATGCTGCTGAACAATTAAAACAAATATTGATTTTGGTACAAATAAACATTATATATTTGCTATTAGAATTGTTAAACCATCACAGAATTTATAGAGTTATTCAAAATCACAAGAGTCTGGATAGGGTATATTGGGAGAAACTCCTCCCATTTGTGGAAGGTTCGATAACCAAAGGAGACAGCTCTGAGGTAATTGGCAGCAGAAGCAATGGCGACACGAGGAAAAACTTTTCCACGTAGCGAATGGTTAGGATCTGGAATGCAGGTTGATTGGGACTTTCAAAAGGGAACTGGGTCGTTATCTGTAAAAGGCAAAAAAAAAAGACACAGCTTACGAGGAAAAGACTGGGAATAGGATTGGACGAATTTATCCTCCAGAGGGCCAGCAAAAGCACGAAGGGCCCAAACCGACTTCTTCTATGCTCTTCCGACTCTATGAATCTATAACGATGCATTGCAATAATTTAACCAAACATACCCACTTCTCACACTCTCTTGACTTAATTTGAACAGCATAGTTTGTCACCCCTCATTACTAAGACATCAACATATGGTGTCAGACTTGTTCTGGAAATGCACAATAATTAATTGTGATGCTGGTCAGTTAGCTGGGATCTGTAGTGCGATTTGCTGCATTTCAGCAAAGAAAAGGCTTGCGCGCGCACATCCGTGGAGCCTAACAAAACAGGGATTTCCCCTGCCACCTTGAAGATAATTGGGAACTCAGGTTCTCTCAAGGAAGCAGAAAACCTGTCAAGCTATTCTGGATTGTTCTTTTCCATGAAAGTTTTATCTTTATGCTGGAAAAGCTTCAGGTTGTCAGCCTTCTCTGTCACATTCTTCTGCCCTCCAGAAAGTTTGCAGTGTTATGACAATAATATGATCATGGGAAATTTATCTCTTACTTTGTCCTTATGACAGGATGTTAAGGAAACTGGCCTACAGCCACAGAAGTTTAAACGAATCAAAGAACGAAGTCAGAAATTAAGGTAGAGAAGCCTAGTCAGTCAGCTATCTGCATGACAGCCAACACAGCTTCTGATGTTCTGATCTAATCAAGTATTTTATCTGCATCCCATCTGAAAGGCGCATCTCCGGAACTGCGGTAATCCCTCAGTTCTGCACTGCAGAATCAGCCTGATTGACTGGGACTTGAAGCCAGAACCGCCTGATTTGGAGGCAACAGCGCCACCAAGTGAATCACCGTTGTCGCGGGGCAAGTAGAATATAAATTTGGGTAACTTGGATTATTCATGGTTAATTTTTTACCATTTAGGAAACAGCGGCGTTTAAACAGGAAACGAAGGAGGAGTCAGGTTTCTGAAGGGGAAGTTGGTGAACCCCAGCCTGACATTGGGTTCCAGCCAGTTTAAAAAGTGAACGGTTCAGCTTGAAGTTAACAATCAGGAAGCGGTATCGGGGGAGTCTTTACAAGGCTGGGGAAACTTCTACCGAAAAAGCAAATGATGGTGCGCTTCCTGTACCTCTGTTTGTTCCTAGTTCGCTTTACTTGTGAGTGCAGAGGATTTATTGATCGTAGAGTCATTAAGATTTTAAATATTCTGGTTTAATTTGTTGCATTTTAAAATGTCTCTTTTCACCTTTATAATTTGCTCGTAGGTATCCGGGCCAGCATTGTGCTAACCCAACCGGATTCCATCTCCAAAAACGTTGGTGACTCTCTAAAACTGTCTTGTGCGTTGAGTGGCTACGATATCAACCAACATCATATGCACTGGATTAGAGAGGTCCCCGGGGAAGGGTTGGAATCCATACTTGCTTATAGGAAAGGGTACAACACCTATTACGCGCCTGGAGTTCAAAGTCGAATCACTTCTTCAACTGAATCTTCCACAACCTATGTTGAGTTGAATAATTTGAAAACCGAGGACACGGCCATCTATTACTGTGCGAGGCAGTCACGGTGAGAGAAACCAAGGCTGGACCCAGGAAAAAAACAGAGCGAGGGGGAATCTAGACGCTCCAGGCAGAACACCTCGTTCAGAAGCAATGTTCGTAATACAGTCTGACTCTGAACCAAGAGTTACCCCTTAGCAAATGAATCGTAGCAAAACAGTTGTGAGCTTTCTCATGTGTATTATTTATAGCAAAAATGTTTGCAGACCCAGGGGCTAACGTTTCAACAATGTGCTATTGAAGGATTTTAGAAGGACTGGCGATACATTCCTATCGGTTGGAATGAATCTATCCTGCACACCTTCTCATCGTTGACAGTAAAGCAAACGCTCGCGAAATGGAGTCTGAAAGTCAGGATTTGATCAGAAAGGGAATGCAGTATTTGTGCGGGCGTGTGTCACTGTGATACTATGGGGTGGAGTATCACATTACTAACTGTCAATACAAAAAACCCGACAGAACTTATAGGCTCAGTCTGGATCACTGGCCGCGAGTATGAGTTCACTATACATGTGGTGAAGCAGTGTTGATATTGTAATCTGAACTGAAACCCTCGCCGGGTTTAAGAGAGAGAGAAATGCTAGATAATTATTCAGGAATCAGTTGGTGATTGGAAGAAACATTCAATTTGAGCAATCAAATGAGGAAAGACTGATGTATAAATATGAAAATTAATCAATTTGTACCTTTGTAATGCTTCAGAAATCTATTGTTAGTTGTGCGATGTTACTTTCTAAAAGAATGGCCTCTTTCCTCGATTTTATGCAGGACCCATTTATTGTGTGGCCCATTGCAGGGAATGTAACACAATGGTCTTTATAGCCTTGACTACTGGGGACAAGGCACCAAGGTTACAGTTACGGCAGGTAAGAAACATGCACTAGCTTAATAATTAGGTTATATTTCTGTCTTTATCTTAAATTATGTTTTTTTTAAATTAATTATTTTGGCCATCCATTATAATTAGTGGGCTCTCTAAGTTTGAATGCAATGTTACTTGTGATTGTGCTCAATATGCTGTTAGAATAAAGCAACTGTTCCAGAGTAAGTGCCGGCCCGGGGTTGAACCTCTGACTAAATTGTTGATGTTATACGGACAGAATCTAACAACAGTAAACAAATGTATTCTGTGACTGCCTATGTCTCTGGACCTTTTCATGATATATTGATATTCTTTGAGATGATGTGATACCGTATTATTGTGATAGAGTTGAACATTCGCGAGTCTTCACTGTGAAACACTGAACTATTTCAAATGGACCATTGCTAAGTCCATCATTTGAAATGCACTCGGAGAGCAGGCAGGTTTTATGTCATGTTATTATGTTTTACAATGTGGAGAATCTACCGCGAGTATGTAGTGAGAGAAGAATATTAGAATCACAGATCATTTCAATGCGATTTTATTGAAGAAAGAAAGGCATTTGCCGGATGTGCATATCTTTTGGAACGATACACAATATGTTGATATAAAAGGAAAATACTGTGGATGCTGGAAATCTGAACTAAAAACAGAAAATGCAGGAACAACTCAGCACGTTTGGTAGCATCCATGGAGAATGAAACAGAGTTAACGTTTGGAGACCGTATGGCTCTTCTTCAGAGTTCTGACTCGATACGTTAACTCTGTTTCTCACTCAATTTGTTAACATTGATGACGTTTATATTGTAAGCTCTAAATTGAACCGAGTGATGGAGTGGAGTGTGATAGCCTCTAAAACACAAAAGTTATCCGACACAAACAGATGCAAATTTTACATTTTTTCATCTTATTAAAATACAGCAAACATTTACAAAGTTCGGAGGTGATTTAAAGAACGATTTAAATTCGTTTATTCCTAACGTGTGAAATACGCCCTGAGAATAGACGGAGTTTATGCTATATCATTTGTTCAAAAACATGTAATGTTTACAAGGGTGCAAGCAGATTGTAAGACTGCTCATTTTAAATCAACGAAGTTGGATTTGTTTAAAATAAAATAACATTAACCAAATATATTCATATATTGATAGGACACTTAATATTTTAATATTGATAAAGTATCCTGTTAATCTGACTCGAACGCTAAAATCTCGCGAATTACCAGGTAGGAACAGGATTGAAATTGATATTAACTAATGTCTTTATAATACAGGATATAATGAACGAATGGATATTATCTTGCACGAATATTAACTGACAATAATTCGAACTTTTTATCGCATCAAACATAAACAACCTTCTACAATTTCGTTGTAAACTAACCAGGATTACCATGAGTGCAAATTCTGAAGAGCTGCAGAGATCATTTAATGATATGATAGAGCCCTGGAGTAATCGAGTCGTTGTGGCGCAGGAGACCATTCGGGGCATCGAGTGCATGCTGGAGAACAATCCAGTTAATCACACTCCAATGCTGTACCCTCGTAGGCCTGGAAGTTTTTTTTTTCCCTGTCGTGTCAATCCAATATCCTTTTTCAAATCATTGATAGTCTCCACCTTTGCCACCATATTTGGCAACAAGTCATACAATGCACTTCACAAAAGTGTCTTCCTCACACTGCCAGTACCTTTTTGTCAAAAACTTCAAACCACGTGTCCCAAAACTCTTGGACTATTACTTAATGAAATCAGCTTTTCTTTGCCTATCTCTGTGACACTTTCATATTTTTGCACATCTTATCAAATCTCCCCTTACTCTCCTTTACTCCAAGAAGGACAACCCAGCTTCTCCAATATAACATTGTAGCTAAATTTCCTCAAGCCTATAAGCATTCTGGTAAATCCCCTCTGCATCCTTTCATGGACAGTCACAATTTTCCTAAAGTGTGGTTACCAGAACTGGATGCAAAACTCAATTTTCTACCTCACCATTGATTTATTAAGGATCAGCATAACTTTCCTGCTTCTGTACTCAATTCCTCTATTTATGACGCCCGAGATCCAAATGCATTGCTAAATGATCTCTCAATATGTCCTGCCACATTCAAAGTTCGATGCATATGGACCTCAGGTCCCGGTCCCATCGTGCATTCTTTAGAATGGTACCATTAAATCTATATTGTCCCTCCCAGGCTCTACTGCGAAAATTCATCACCTCTCAATTCTGTGTTAAATTCCATCAGAACTTGTTTACCCCTCTGCTAGCCCATATAGTTTCTGCTGCAGCCGTTCCTATCACTCTCACTGGTTGTGACACCTCGAGCCTTGGTATCATCCACAAATTTTGAAACTTCATTCCGCATTCCAATGTCCAAGGCATAGAATCTCAATTTATTGCATTCAAACTGCTTTTTACTTGAACAATTTTGCTGATATGCATTAAGCACCCTCTATTTTGTTTATTCATATTTACTATCTCCCCCTTCATCCAAGGAGAACTGACTTTGGTTCCCCTACGTTTTGCTCTTATTGGAATGTAACAAGGTTGCACCGAAAATATCTTGTCCTTAAAATCATCCATTGTTCCGTTGCTGCTTTTCCTCTCAGTTTTTGGTTCTATTTTAACTAAATCCCCTCACATTACATTAAATTTAGTCCTCTTCCAATTTAGAAGTTTTACTTTAGATTGTTACTTGCTGTTCTCTATTACTAGTCAGAACCATATGACACGATGATCACTTCTATTCAAGTGTTTCCCACAGACATTTGGCCCATGTGATCCACGTCATTCCGCAGCACCAATTCCAGTAATTCCTCCTTCCTAGTTGGGCCAGAAGCAGGCTGGATAAGGAATTCGCCCTGAACACATTTCTGAAGTTCCTCCCACTCCTTATCCTTCCCTATAACATTATTTCAATCGACAGTTGGGTAATCAGAGAATCCCAAAATAACTACAAGTATTTACAATCTCTGTGATTTCCCTATAGATTCGATCTCCTTTTTTTGTTTCTCTCTCACCCCCACCTCTCCCTTTCTCTCCACCCCCCCCCCCCCCCCCCCCCACTCTCTCCCATTCATCCCTCTCTCTCTTTCTCTCTTTCGGACTCTCCATTTGGCCAATAGAATACCATTCGCAGCGTGGTCATCACTTTTCTACTTCTCAGCTCGAACCAAATTGATTCTTCTCTTGTCGCCTCAAGGACATCCTCTCATTCCAACACTGAAATGTCTTTCCCAGTCAACACTGCGACCCCACCTCCTTTTCGCCTTCCCCTATCTTCGTGCTTACTATATCAGAGCCAGGATTCCCTCATTGTTACTACATCATTGTCCAAACGGATATTTGTGATTGCAACTCACCAATTTTATTCACCAGACTCTTTGCTCTCACATACCCACATTTCAAACCTATCCTTGGATTGCCCGTCAACCATTTTAGTCCATTCTATCTGATATGATGCTATTTCGTTCTCTATTAATATTCAACACTCTACCTCAATTTGTGTATTTTATTAACCTTTTCTCCTATGATATGCTGATGTCCACCCGCCCCCCACCCCTGCAAATTTAGTTCAAAACATCTCCAGCAACTCTAATGAATGTTTTTCTTCATTCTTTCATGTGGGCGGCGCTAGCTAGACCACCGTTTATTGCCTATTCTTATTGGCCTTAAGAATCTGGTTATTAGTTATCTCCTTGAACCGCTGCAGTCCATGTGGTCGAGATACATAAGCAGTGCTGTGAGAAAGAGAGTTCCAAGTTTTTAACCTGGTGCCAGTGAAGGAATAGTGGTGTAGTACCAAATCCGGATGGTGTGCAGTTTGCAGGGGAATTTGCAGGTGATGGTGTACACATGCATTTGCTGCCCATGTCCTTCTAGGTGGCAGAGGTCACTTGTTTGGAAGGTGTTGTCGAAGGAGCCTTGGTGAGTTGCTGCGGTGCATAATTTAGATGATACACGCTGCTGCCACCATGCGTTAGTGGTGGAGGGAGTGACTGCTAAAGGTAGTGGATAGGGGACGGGGGTCGCAATCTAGTGGGCTGCTTTTTCTTGGACGGTGTCGAGCTTCTTGAGTGTATCAGGGGCTGTACTCGTCCAGGCGAGTGGACAGCATGCCATCACACTCCTAACTTGTGTCTTGTAGATGGTGGTCAGGATTTGGACAGTCAGGTACTAAGTATCTCGCTGCCGAATACCCAGCCTCTGAACTGCCTTTGTTGCCAAAGCACTGCTATGCATTGTCCAGTTCTGTTTCGGGTAAATGGCTACACAAAGATGTTGATAGTGGAGGATTCAGCGGTGGTAATGCCATTGAATGTCAAGGGGAGATGGTTGGATAACCTCTTGTTGGATATGGTCGTTGCTTGGCAATTGTGTGGCGAGAATGTTATTTGCCACTTATAAGCTCAGACCAGAATGTTGTTCTTGTCTTGCTGCAGCATTTGGACATGTACTGCTGTAGTGTCTGAGGAGTCGTGGATGGTGTTGAACATTGTGCAATCATCAGCAAACATCCCCACCTTATAATGGAGGGTGGCTCATTGATGATACAGCTGAAGATAATTTGGCCTAGTCCACTACCCTGAGGCACTCCTGCAGTGATGTCCTGGGACTGAGATGGTTGACCTTCAAAAGCAACCATCTTCATTTGTGCTATGCATGACTCCAGGATGTGGAAAGTTTTCTCCTGATTCCCATTGACTTCACTTTTGCTAGGACTCCCTGATGACCTAGTCGGTCAAATGCTGCCTTATCGTCAAGAGCAGTCATTCTCACTTCATATCTTCCTTTCTGCTGTTTTGTCCTTGTTTGAACTAAAGCTGTAATAATGCCAGGAGCTGAGTAGCCCTGAAGGACCTCAAACTGAGCGCCAGTGAACAGGTTATTGCCGAGTTACTGATGCTTGATAGCACTGTCAATGACACTTTCCAACGGTCTGCTAATGATCGAAAGCAGACTGATGGTTCGGTAATTGGCCTGGTTGGTTTTGTCCTGCTTTTTCCGCATAAGACACACTGGGAAATGTTCCACATTGCCGGATAGATGTCACTCTTGTAGCTGTGCTCGAACGGCTTGGCTAGCGGTGTGGCTCGTCCTGGAGCACAAATCTTCAGTACTATTACATGAATCTTGTCAGGCCCCATAGTCTTTGCAGTATCCAGTGCCTTCAGCCGTTTCTTGATATCACGTGGTTTGAATCGAATTGGCTGAAGACTGGCATCTGTGATGCTGGATACCTCAGGACCAGGCCGAGATGGATTACCCACTCGGCACTTCTGGTTGCAGATTGTTGTAAATGCTTTAGCCTTGCATTTTGCACTGATGTGCTGGGCTGCTCCATCATTGAGGATGGGGATATTTGTGGAGCCTCCTCCCCATATTCCTTGTTGAATTGTCTATCACCAGTCATGGATAGAAGTGGCAGGATTTAAGGGCTTAGATCAGATCCATTGGTTGTGGGATTGCTTAGCTTTGTCTATAGGATACTGATTCCGCTCACTGGCACACAAGGAGTCCTGTGCTGTAGCTTCACCAGGGTGACGCCTTACTTTTAGGTATGCCTGGTGCTACTCTTGGATTGCCCTCCTGCACTCTTCATTGAACGATGATTTATGCCCCGGTTTGAAGGTAATGGTGGAGTGGGAGATATACCAGGCCATCAGGTTACAAATTGTATACATTTGTGCTACTTATGAAGGCCCAGTGCCTCATGTTTGCACAGTCTTGAGTAGTTTTATCTGTTTGAAATCTATCCCAATTAGCGCGGTGGTAGTGGCACACAACACGATGGAGGTGTCTTCAATGTGAACACGTGTGCATTAAGTTAAATCGTGAATTAATTGAGAAAACATTTCCTTTGGAAGGCTTTCGAGTTTATTAGCTGTGACTCCAGATTTTAATGCATTAACTTTCTGTTATTTCCCTTGATAGTTTTAGAGGTTACATTTTTCAAATTATTTCATGCAATGTGGGTATCACTGGCAAGGCCAGCATTTGCTGCCCACCCCAAATTGTCCTAGACTGAATTGTGTCCCCTCATATTTCAGAGGGCAGTTAAGAGTCAACCACATTGCTGTGGGCCTGGAGTCACATGTAGAGCAGACCAGATCAGGATGGCAGATTCCCTTCCCTAACGGACATTAATAAACCAGATGGCTCTTTATGACAATCGATGGTAGTTTCATGGTAACCATGACTGAGGCTAGCTTTCAGTAGTTGAATGAATTCCACCATTGCCGTGGTGGGATTTGAACCCTTTTCCTCCCGTGTATTACCATGGGCTTCTGGATTACTAGTCCAATGCCACTAAACTCCCGTCTCACCCTAAAATTGTTTAATTATTGAAATATTTAATTATATTATGATAAACCAGTGGGCAATCTGGTTACAATGTAAAGATCTCCTAATTTGCTAACTTCTTCCACCTCCACAAGCCCCTCTTCCAGACAGCAATCCCGCTGACTGTGAGTTACCGGATACAATTCTTTTTACAGAAACTGGATCTTACTCAGTTTGCAGCAAAATTAATAGGGAAGGAAACGTTATTCGACGTCAAAGGGAGGTTTTGAAATGAACAGCAGCTTAATTTAAGTGCTTGCAAACTTAACATTGTCGGAAATTTACCATTAACTCAATTAAGATAAATTGCCTTGTTTAATTTGACAAACAATAGAGATTTATCTGCTGAGAGCCCGATTGTTGCAACGCTGGTATCTGTTTCTGTGTGTCTGCTCTGTGTGCGGGTCAGGCATCCACCCGGCTGGTTATCAACCTTTGAGCTCATTCTCGTGTATTTCAGAAAGTGCAGTTCGACGCACTTATTCAAGAAGCTTGTATTTCATAGAAAGGTGAAAGCTTGACATAAAGCTTAAGAAGGCGCCTCACAAGCAAGATCAGTAACCTGGTGTCTGATATATAGAAGAAACAACTTAGAAGCACTACATAAAAAGCATAGAAGGATCTCTAATCTGTTCAGAACCAATGCTGTTTCTGACCCACCGTCCCTTGGTGGGCCAGCTTAATGACCATTAAAGAGTAGGGGGAGCTTAACGATCTCCAGCCAACCTTTGCTAAAGTTGACCTTACAGAGTATGAGAGAACATTGTTAATGGGGCGTTACCCTGTCATCTGTCTTGTGTATCGAGACAAACGCAGTGTTCAAGCACCGTTAATTTGCATCGAAGTAATAAGGTTGAAGAACTCGGGTCAGCAATATAATATAAATGGTTTCATCTCTCGGGAGAAATAACCAAACGTTAATGAGTTTAAACTTCCATCAAAGACTGTAATTTTTAAATGAAGAGATTCATTTTGAATATCAGATAATTACTTCATAAGATTTGCCTGACCCTGAGCTCAATTTCAGAACAAAAAGTTTCAGCAAGTACCTGTAAAGTCCCAGAAAACAGCACCTGTTAATCGTAAATATTATTCCAGCAATTTAAATAGACAGCATGGTGTTTCACTCAGTATATAACACAGTAAACAATGCTACATCTGCCCTGAGATTTTGGGGAGAACATTACTCTGTATTTAACGTGTGCTACACAAGCCCTGGGGATATTCAAAGGTCCAGTGTAAAGGGATCCTTGTTCTCTTTCTAGCCTGTGCTGTGCCTTACCGAGGAATGTTTGATGCAGACAGGTTGATAGGACTTTATTCTGCGTAAAATCAGTGTTTTACCTGTCCGAGGCGAGTTTGTTGGGATGGGACTTTACTCTGTATGTAACTGGCACTGTACCTCCCTGAGAATTTTAAATGGGATATTTGAGAGGGAATATTACTCTGCATCCAATCCGTGCCTGTACCCTGCGAATGCTTGACGGGGCACTGTACGGGGATCTTTACTTTGTATCCAAGCCGTGTTATGCCTTCCCTGATAATAGCCTCTTATGTGGGACCTTATAAAAAGTCTTCTTGAAATACAAATACACCATATCCACTGGTTCCCCCTTTAAAGTTACGTCCTCAAAAACTCCAGTAGATTGGTTAAGCACGATTTCCCTTTCATAAATCCATGCTGACTTTGTCTAATTCGTTAGTGCTTTCCAAGTGTTCTGTTACCACATATTTTATAATAGATTCTAGCATTTTCTCCACTACTGATGTGCGGCTAATTAGCCTGTAATTCTCCGTTTTTTTTCCCCTCCCTCCTTTTTTAAATAGTGGGGTTACATTTGCCACCATCCAATCTGTAAGAACTGCTCCAGAGTCTATAGAATTTTGGAAGTTGCCCACCAATGCATCCAGCAATGCATAAAGAACACTTCCTTCAGTTCTCTGGGATGCAGATTATCAGGCCCTGGGGATTTTTCAGCCTTTAACCCTATTCATTTCTCGCGCACGACCTTTTTACTAATACTACTTTTCTTCAATTCCTCCCTCTGACTGGACCCTTGGTTCCCTAACATTTCTGGGAAATTATTTGTGTCCTCTTTTGTAAAAGCTTTTACAGTTAGTTGTTATGTTCCCTGCAAGTTTACTTTCATGCTCCATTATTCCCTTCTTGGTCAACCTTTTTTCTCCACGTTTGCTGAATTCTAAACTGCTCCCAATCCTCAAGCTTTCTGCTTTTTATGTCAAATTTATATGTCTCTTCTTTGGATCCTTCATTTCTCTTGTAAGCCAAGGTTGAACTATTGTTATAATTTTGCGCCAGGCAGGAATGAATAATTGTTGTAATTCATGCGGACGCTCCTTAAATATTAGCCATTCCCTATCCACTGTCAACCCTTTCAGTAAGGTTCCCCAATCCATCATTGCCAACTCGCACCTTGTACTCTCGCAGTTCCCTTTATTTAGATTCAGGACCCTAGTTTAGGATTCAACTTCTTCACTCTCCATCGTACTGAGCAATTCCATCATTTTATGGCCGCTCGTCCCCCAGGGACCACACACAGTAAGATTGTTAATTAATCCTTTCTCATTGCACAATGCCCAGTCTAGGATAGCCTGCTCTCTAGCTGGTTCTTCAACGTATTGATCGAAAAACCATCACGTACACACTCCAGGAAATGCTTCTCCACGGTATTATTACTAGTTTGGCTTTTCAAATCTACATGTAGATTAAAGTCACCCATGATTACAGCTGCACCCTTATTTCATTTGTCTCTAATTTCCTGATTAATGCATTCCCTTACGTTCCCATTACTGTTTGGGGGTCTATAGGCAACCCCCACCAACGTTTTCTGAGCCTTGGTGTTTCTTCTCTCTACACAGGGACTGCAGACTGACGTCAAATGGACTGGTGACTGACGACACAAGGATACCACCGACTGACGTCACAGAGGAAGCGGGCTTCGGTCACGCGGACTTCAGACTGACGTCACATAGACTGCCGACTGATGACACACAGGCAAGAAACAGCATGACATGGGAGTGAGTAGGCTGGGGATTGTGACGGCAATGGGAAAGATAAAGACAATCGAGCAGACAGAGTAGTTACGCAGATCGGAATGAATAGGGATGTATATACAGAGATAACAGAAATAAACATAATGTTTCTGATAAAATAAAACAACAAATTCTGGAAGAGAATCATTGGAGAAATTGAATGAAAGAAAGATCTGAGCAAGACTAATGGGGGCTCCTGTAGGTGCATCCGTTCAATGTTTCCATTGCCTCAATGGTGAAATGTTCGGTGAATGGAATTGCTCAGCTGAGTAAGGCCTGCTCCATAGATCAGCATTATGCCTGTTCTAAATGTTTAATAAGGGTTCTGCTGACTATTTCCTCATTAGGAAGGTCGCTGCTGCTGTGAAGTCGGGGTAACGGAATTGGCATTGTTCTGTGGAACACAAGTGGACAATGAGGGACTGAATGCGCTCAGCGTGACTGAGGTAAAGTGATGTAGACTGATATAGAACTAAAGGTACTAACACTCAATGAGGCTCAAGGACATAAAGACACAGAATTGCGACTGCTCGGTTTCAGCAGGAAAAATGGGACTGGTTGGGCATCTGGGGTTGTAATGGGAAGGAGGAAGATAGGGAGAAGCGAGCAGAACCGATGTGGAAAATTAGCCTAGAGAGGCATAATGAGACAGGTAAAAGGGAAACAAAAAGCAGGTTGAAATAAAATAAAGTTATGAAACTGGCACATGGAAGAGTATGAATGAAAGGAAATATGAGCAATATTTCTGAGTAGGTAAGTGAGACACGCCCTGGTGTATTAGCTCATTGCCAGTCTGCATTTAAAGGGTCGAACTCTGTTTATATTACAAGAGGGCCTATCTCAGTTATTACTGCATTAGGGCATGTCCATGTTTATATTTCACTAGGTCCTGTAAATTTAACCGAAGTAGGAAAATACTAAGTTAAGGCTGAAAGTGAAGGGTTTAGGAGTGTGTGTAAATATGTCTTTGAAGTTACAATGTTAAGAAAGAACCTAAAAGAGTGTTCGTGATCCTTGTCTTTATTTTTTAAATAGAGGCATCGCGTACAAAGGCAAGGGAGTACTGCTCGCCATCACAGAATACTCATTAGGCATCAAACGTTTTGTTAAATATTCGGCATTACATTTTAAGGAAGAGAGAAAGGCCTTTCAGATGGATCAGGAGAGATTCATTAGATTGATACCAGAGATGAAATAATTGACTTCTGCGGAGAGATCAAAGAAATGTTGATCTTCTTGCAGCTTTGGGGTTTAAGTGGTAATATGACAGTAATGCTCAAATACATGAAATCATTTGGGACAGAAGGGTGGAAAACCGAACAGACACATTTAAAGCAATTTGCAACAGCACCAAAATCGGCACAAGAGAAAGCGATGACCAGGAATGCTCTGTCTCAAAAGGCGGTGCAAGCCGACTCAATAGGATTGTTTAAAAGTCAGTTGGATAAATCAATGATGTGCAAACATTTGCATGATTAAAAGAGAATTGCAGGAGAACTGGACCGATTTTGTAGCTCTTTCAACGATCTGGCACAACATGATGAGCTGAAAGGCCGTTCATGTGTTGTATTATGTGGTGCACTATTTTCTGATTCTATGATTACTCGACCAACTCTTTATATTACCTTAAGCCTCTTTGCATTTGTTACTGCACTCGCTCCCTCTCAGTTAATATGATGCTAGTCCCTGTCTCAGTCATTATGAAAAAATACCATGACCACGCTGTTAAATTGCATTAAAAACCGTATCTGCTTAATTATGCTGCACAAAATTCTGTTTATTTCACATGAGACTATGTATCTACTTATATTGCACAAGCTTCCGTCTCAGTTATGACTGCAATAGACCACAGCACTGAATATGCTGCACGGGACCATGTCCATTTTTTTATTATATTCGATAATGCAACTTTTTCTGTTACATTAGGCTCTGTCTTTATTTATATTAAACTCGAACATTTATTTGGCTATGCTATTTTTGACCATGTCTCTCTTTATATTAGACTAGACCACGTCGCTGTTTATATTACACTATACCCTGTTTGTTTATGTTACACTAGACCCCGCCTCTGTTTTTATTAAACTATATCCCACCTCTTGTCTGTTTTACACTAGGCTTTATCTCTGTTTATAATATGCAAGGCCATGTCTCTTAAATTGCACTAAACCCTGCCTTTGTTTATGTTGAACTGGACCATGTCTCTGTTATTATTGTACTAAACCCTATAACTGTTTATATTATACTAGGTCAAGTCTCAGTTTGTATTCCAGCAAGCTTAGTTGTTACTGCACCTGTGTATATGTTTTTATATTAACCTACACCCTACCGCGGTTATTACTGCACTAGGACTTGTCTCAGTTTGCATGACACTCGTTCATGTTTCAGTTAACCTGACACTGGGACACCCTATGTCTCTTTCTTTTATATTTCACTGGATCTTGCATCAATTTTTATTATATCTGACATTGTTTTTATTCATAATAAACTGGAGAATGTGTTTGTTTATATGACATGACTGTCTTAGCCATTACTAGACTAGACACTGCCTCTGTTTAAATCACAACGCTGGAATTTCTGATTTTGATTTAATAACAGGCCCTGCTGCTGCTTGACTGTATCAGATTATATCACTCGAGGCAATTTCTCATGTGTAACTGGACTAGTCTATGCCTCTGTTTGTATCATATTCAGGCCTGTTCTACTTATTACTGCACGAGACAATGGCTTTGTATCTGTCACACGAGACAATCTCATGTTGGCTGTTTATATTACACTAGATAATTTCTTTGTTAGACCAAGGTCACCAACTCCCACACCACTACGCACTCCCTCGCCAAACAATGAGCAGATAGATGACCTTCAGTGAGTCGAATAAGACTGGGGATTTTGCACTGTACAAATCAAGTGCCCATTCTTTAAAAAAAAACTTCGTTCACCGTAAAGGGCTTTTGAGGTAGACTGAGGTCCCGAGAAGTGATGTTTATAATGACACAGCACAGAAAGAGGCCAGTCAATCACCACGGCTCTGCCGGATCTCTGAAAGAACTATCGAGATACTTCAACTTTCCTGTTGATTTCGCAATTGCTCCACCCCCATCCCTTCCCATTTGGAATTGATTCATCAATATGCAGCCAACTTCGTATCAAGCAGAACATTTCAGATTACAATTCACTGCTTGAAAAGGATCTTCGCAGGTTATCAAATGCTTTCTGTTAAATGTCATGGATAAACTTCATGGAGAAAGAATATTTGTAAGGCCATAGTACCATAAGACTTAGGAGCAGAAGTAGGCCATTCGGCTCATCGAGTCTGCTCCGCCAGTCAATGAGATTATGGCTGATAACTCCAATGTCCTGCTTTTTCCTCATAACTCTTGATTTCTTGACAGGTTAAAGATCTCACTATCTCAGCTTTGAATATATTTAACGGCCCAGCCTCTACAGTCCTCTGTGGTAAATAATTCCACAGATTCACTACCCTCTGAGAGAAGAAATTCCTCCTCATCTCTGTCTCAAATGGCGACTCCTTACTCTGAGATTGTGACCTCTGGTCCTGGACTCCCCACAATGGGGAACAACCTCTCAGCACCTACCCTGTCAAGCCCCCTCAGGATCTTACATGTTTCAATAAGGTCGCCTTTCATTCTTCTAAATTCCAATGAGTACAGGCCCAAACTACTCAACCTCTCCTCATAAGAAAATCCCTCCATTCCCGGGATCAAGCTAGTGAACCGTCTTTGGACTGCCTCGAAAGCCAATATATCTTTCCTCAGATAAAGGGACCAAAACTGTTCATAATATTCCAGGTGTGGTCTAACTAGTGCCTTGTATAATTTAAGCAAGACTTGTCTGTTTTTATACTCCTTTCCCTTTGCAATGAAATCAAACATTCCATTTGCCTTCCCTATTACCTGCTGAACTTGAATGCTAGCTTTTTGTGATTTGTGCACGAGGGCCACCAAATCCCTCTGTGCTGCAGCTTTCTGCAGTTTTTCTCCATTTAAATAATATTCAGCTCCTCTATTCTTCCTGTCAAAGTGCATAACCGCACATTTTCCCACATTATCTTCCATCTGCCAAGTCTTTGCCCACTCACTTAACCTGTCGCTATCCATTTGTAGACTCTTTGTGTCATCCTCACCACCTGCCTTCCCACCTATTTCTGTGCCAGCCACAAACTTGGCGATAATACATTCGCTTCCTGATCCAAACCATTAATATATATTGTAAATAATTGTGGCCACAGCACTGATCCCTGTGGTATTCCACTAATTAGAGTTTGCCATCATCAAAATGCCCCTCTTATTCCAAATCTCTGTCTTCTATTAGTTAGTTAATCCTCTATCCATGCTAACATACTACCCACAACCCCATGGGCTCTTAACTTATTAAGTAACCTTATGTGTGGTACCTTAAGAAAATCCAAATATATTACACAAGCTGGTTGCCCTTTATCTATCCTGCTTGTTACCTCCTCAAAAAATTCTAATAAATTTGTCAGGCATGATTTCCCCTTCATGAAGCCTTGCTAACTCTGCTTGATTATATTATGCACCTTTAAATGCTCTGATATTGCATCACTTATGATAGACTTTAACATTTTCCCAATGGTGAATGTTAAGCTAACTGGCCTGTGGTTAAATGTTTATTGTCTCCCTCCCTTTTTGAACAAGGGCATTACATTGACAGTTTTCCAATCCTCTGGGACTTCTCCGGGATCTAAGAATTCTTGGGAGATCTAGGGATTCTTGGAAGACCAGTGTGTCCACTATCTCTGCAGCTATTTCGTTTAATATCCTGGGATGAAACTCATCAGATTCAGGAGGCAGCAGCCTTTCGGCCCACTAGTTTCATTAGCACTTTTGGCTGGTGATAATGATTGTATTTATTTCCTCCCCTCTCCCCGCCATTTTGCCCTTGATAATTTCATATTTTTGGAATGCTGTTAGTGCCTTTTATCGTGAAGACTGATGCAAAGTATCTATTAAACTCCTCTGCCATTTCCTGGCTCCCCATTATTATTTCCAGAGCCTCATTCTCTAAAGGGCCTAGTTTCACTTTGGCAGTTTCCTATTCCAAGTTCCTCTCGAGCCCTGAGGAGATGTACTTAACCCTGGCACCTGGAAGACAACACAGCCTTCGGGACTCACGCTCACGGATGCAGAGAACAGTATCTATCACCCTAATTAAACTGTTTCCTACCACTACATTCATTTTTTTCCCACCACTTTAATGTTTCCCTCTACCACGGTGCCGTGGCCAGTTCCACCATCCTCCCTGCAGCCCGTGCTCTCGTCCACACAGCTTGCAAGAGCGTTCTGACTCTTGAACAATTGCAGGGGCCGAGGTTCCTCGAACGCTACCCTCTGGGTCCACGCAGCTCCCTCACCTGCAGTCACAAACTCCTGTTCCTGATCACAGACCAAATTGGAATTACCTAATCTCATGGGGTGTGACCGACTCCTGGAGTAAAGTGTCCAGTTAGCTGTCCCCCTCCCTGATGTGGCTCAGTTTCTGCAGCTCGGATTCCAGCTCCTCAACTCAGATTCGAAATTCCTGGAGCTCTCAAACACTTAATACAGATGTGCTCTCTTTGAATCAATTTGGTGTCCAGCAGCCCCGACATGCTGCAGCAGCAGCACATCACCTGCCCTGCGATCAATATTGTATTTTATTTAGTTTATTAAACAATTACTCGGGTATCCCTGCTCTTTTCACTTGAAGAATTCCCCCGCTCTTTACATTCTATCGGAATTAATTTTGTGGGGTGGAGTGCTGCTGAGAATGAAAAATGAATGATAGAAAGAAAGGAAGGAAAAAGGAAGGAAGGAAGGAGGGGAGGAAGAAAGAAAGAAAGAAAGAAAGAAAGAAAGAAAGAAAGAAAGAAAGAAAGAAAGAAAGAAAGAAAGAAAGAAAGAAAGAAAGAAAGAAAGAAAGAAAGAAAGAAAGAAAGAAAGAAAGAAAGAAAGAAAGAAAGAAAGAAAGAAAGAAAGAAAGAAAGAAAGAAAGAAAGAAAGAAACAATTCACAAACAACAATGGGATAAAATAGTTTTCAGTGGTGTTAATTGAGTGATAAATACTGGGACAACCCCTCTGGGTTCTCTCTATGACCGTAACGAAGGGATCATTTGTGTTCCATCTCAGAGGACAGTCGTGGATTCAGTTCAGAGTTTTATCAGAGAAGACATCACCTCCGGCAGTGCAGCACTCCTTCAGTACAGGAAACCCTGGGCTCTCAGCACTGGAGATAGGCCTTGCACCTCTGGAGTGCGGGGCTTGAGCCTTGGACTTTCCGATTCGACTGCGAGAGATAAAGTGGCACACACTGAACCACTCTAATGGAAAGGAAACAACATGAGAAGGAGACAGAAGATGAACCTTAAAGGGAGGATACAAATATTTTATTGCTCTTTCAGCAGTTAAATGAAGCAGCGAAGGTAGCGAAAGGGCACTTCAGCATATTCTTCAGCTGCTCTCGGAACTTGGTCTGGGTCACCGCATAGATGAAAACATTGGTGCAGGAGCTGAGAAGCTGGAGCATGTTGGTCGTCTCTTGAAGGATGAATTGCGGGTCATTGAAATCCAAGCCAGTGAAATATGCCTCACCTGTAATCTGCACGTAGAGGAAATGTCCGACATAGGTGACCCACAGGAGGAGAAAGCTGAGAGAGATGGCGAAGAGCAGGACAATGGACCTTTTACGGTTGTCCATTTCTGGATCTCTGTGACTCCCGGCTCCCCGGAGCCTCCTGCGGGCTCTGCTGGCGGCTAAGATGTGCCTTACGGTCAGTGCATTGAGCAGCAGAATGAGGAGGAACGGGAGGAAGGTGGTTAAGATGCGGTCAAGCCAGTCGTAGGCCTGCCAGACGGGCAAAGTGTAATAGGTGGACTTGATGTTGCAAAACCAGGGCACCCCATCCAGAATATACAAGGGCTGGTAGCTGAAGTAGAAAGGGACGTTCTTGGCGCAGCTCAGGGCACTGACCAGTCCTATAACCAGCACCGCAGTTTTCTCCGTGCAGTATCTGGTCTTCAGGCTCTGACAACAGATGGCCATGAAACGGTCGATGGTGAAGGTGACCGTCAGCCAGACTGAGCCATCTCGTGTGGCATAGACGAGCACGGTGCTGACAGCGCACCCAGGGGTGGTGGAGAGGACACTCTCACGAAAGTAGATGCCACCGATCCGGTTGAATATGACGGCAGTGATGATCACCAGGAAATATGTCACCGCTATCGCCACCAGGTAGTAGGTGATGCATTGGGAGAGCCCGCACCAGCCACGGGATAAGATTATGATCGCCACAATGTTGGCTGCGAGGGAGGAAAAGAGAGATATGTTACCGAGCGAACTCCAAACACCAGCTGCTGCCTCATGCAACCTGTTACTAAAACCGTCCTCACCCGTGCCTGTACCACCTCCTGACTCCAACCATTCCAAAGCTGGAACTTCTTGTTTGGCATCCAATTCTGGATAAGTGCATATTTGATGTAATTAAATATTTGTGAGTCAGAAGACATTGCCTTCAGTTCCCACCAAAAACTCTGTTCTCTCACAACTGAGTCCATCCTCCGAGGCTTGAGGCCCTTTACGATTTGGCGACCTGTTTGAGCCAGAGCTGCGCTTCCAAACGTCCTCCTCCCTATGATGATCATCCAGCACCAAGACTGGTTACTTCCACATTTCTAATATCGACCATAATGTCACACATCTCAAAACCTGCCTTAGGTTAGCAGCTGCTCAAGGTTTCCCCATGCCTTTGTAACATCTAGATACCAACAATTGGAATAGTCTCTTGGCGTTCTCCCACTTTGGGTCATCAGTGATCTTAAACTCATCTGAAGCACTTGGTGGGAATGTTCCTATTCACAGGAAGTCCCAGTCATCCATCACCCCTGTGTTTGTCCACTTACATTGGCTCCCAGCCTGGCAACACCTTGAATTTAGTACCCTCATCTTTTCTTTCAAATCCACCCATAGCCTCGCCATTACTTACTCCAGTAACCCGCTGAAATCGTTTTGCTCACAGCCAATATCTATTCTCTTGTGTACCCCAGAAATTAAATGTTACACCGGTGGCGAAGGTACCTTTTGCTGCCGTGGCCTGAATGTCTGGATATCCCTCCCTCAAATCCTTCGCCTTTCTTTCCTTCTACCAGACTATTCTTAAATCCGACTCCTTCGATGAAGCTTTTGGTTATCGGTCCTTATTTCTCCTTATGTAGTTGATATCAAATTTTGTTTGTTAAATCTGCTGCGAAGCATCCTCACCACACGGTCTGCAGTGGTTGAAAGCTCAACTCTAACTTCTCAAGTAGAAACGAGCGATGGGCAATAAATTGTGAACTTGCCAACGACAGTAATAGATAAATATTATATTCTACTGTATTCTACTGTATAATAATAAATGAAAAATACTACCTCCTTCCAGAGGTGGCACTGCTGATTCCTGCAGTTAGTGAGTGTACATTTTATAATCACAATGCATCTAATGTAATTATTGCACTGTAAAGAAACAGTGTAAATCACTGTAATAAAATAAATGCACTACAATTATTTTTAATGCTCTGTGATACGCCATTGTTCCATACAATGTGAAAAACGCTATAATGCATTTTATTACATTGGAATGAAATCTAATTTTTAACAATGTAACGTAATACTGTACATACAATTTCATACATTATACTTCATAATTCAGCAACCCAACAGCCGCTGTTTCTATAAACTTGCACCATAGAACATTGAATAATATCTTGTACTGCTACATAATGCAAGTGGAATTAATGAACTATAAGTCACCGTAATGCAGTACAATATCATATATTGCACCTCTATACAGGAACACAGTTGACGTTCCTTAAACTCAAACAATGCTGAATATTAAAAAAAGCCCCTTCCCGAAATCTAAGGCACAAATGTTCTGGCGATTTACAAGAAAGTAAATAATTTATTTGGAGTCTATAACTTACCCGGGACACCAATAACAGCAAGAACAGGATTGTAAATAGCATAGACAGGTCCATTCGCTGGCCCGTGCATCTCCTTTCAGACACTAAGGGAATTCTGCATGCTGCAAACCTTAGCTCTGCAACGCTTTCAACTTAAACTGGCTGAAACTCTCCAAAGTGACAATTAGGTTAGAACATGCACCTTAGTTACAGTTCGGTGAACAAACAGAAGAACTCACGGTTTCATGCCTTCCACTTGTAACATCGGCCAGGTGGATGGTTCCATATCTTTTTGGGCGAGCTGCTGGTTGCCAATTCTGCGGCACAACTACCTCTCCTTCCCGCCAAACCATTTCTTGGAGTCTCCATTAAGCAGTCAATAATTGTCGATATGGTACTGAGATCCGATCTCTAAGCTAAAACCGTTTCTTCCCATCTCTATCATGTTCCCAAATAGTTCGTGTTTTTAAGAGTCAGGTTAGATCATGTGTTTGATTGATTGGCAAGTATTTTAGTTCTTAATCATTTAGTGCAATCAGATCATTAAATTGACTTTTAGCTGAACAATGTTAGAGCCACTGCCCTTGACATCAAGGCAGCATTTGCCCGAGTGTGGCATCAAGGAGCCCTAGCAAAACTGCAATCAGTAGGCATCAGGGAGAAAACTCTCCGCTGGTTGGAGTCATACCTAGCACAAAGGAAGGTGGTTGTGGTTGTTGCAGGGCAGTCGTCTCAGCTCCAGGACTGTACTGCAGGTGTTCCTCAGGGTAGTGTCCTAGGCCCAACCATCTTCAGCTGCTTCGTAAATGACCTTCCTTCCATCATAAGGTAAGAAATGGGGATATTCGCCGATGATTGCACAATATTTAGCACCAATCGCGACTCCTCAGATACTGAAGCAGTCCATGTCCAAATGCAATAAGGCCTGGACAATAACCAGGCTTGGGCTGATAAGTGGCAAAACACAGGCAATGACCATCTCCAACAAGAGAGAATCCAACCATCGTCCCCTTAATGTTCAATAGCATCACCATCACTGAATCCCCCACTGTCAACATCCTGGGGGCTACTATTGATCAAAAACTGAGCTGAACTAGCCATATAAATACTGTGGCTACAAGAGCAGGTCAGAGGCTAGGAATCCTGCGACGAGTAACTCAACTCCGGACTCCCCAAAGCCTGTACACCAACTAAAAGGCACAAGTCAGGAGTGTGATGGAATACTCCCGACTTGCCTGGATGAGTGCAGCTCCCACAACACTCAAGAAGGATAGGTGGGATCCAGATTTCGGGTTAATATCAGATCATTCATGATCTTATTAAATGGCGCAGCAGTCTCGAGGAACTGAATGGCCTACTCTTGCTCCTTTTCGTATGCTCGTATGTTCGTATGGTCCAGTGCAGTCATAATTGAGACAAGGTCATCAGGTCAAGGGCAGTGATCACTGAAACACGGTACAGTGGCCATATCATATTTCAAAGCTGCACTGCCATTCAGTAATATCGAGGCTGATTTCAAATCTCAACGTCACATTCCCGCACTTTCCCCATATCCCGATTCTTTTAGCATCAAATATCTATCGAATATTGCCTTGCATACACACATAAACCGCTCTCTGAGTTACAGAATGCCACAGATTCACAACAGTGGTTCTACTGAAGATCATTTTTCCTTCTCCGTTCTAATGGATGACTCTTTATTCTGAAGCTGTGACCCCGAGTCAAGTGGCACGTGGAAGTAAATGCAGAAAAGTATGAACTGGTTCATTTTAGTACTAAAAGCGAAAAGAAGCAATAAGTAATCAAGGTTTCAATTGCAAAGGGGATGCAGGAGTAGAGGAGCCGTTCGGTCTATGTGCATAAATAATTGCATAGCGCAGGGCAGATTGAGAAAATGGTTACTAAATATATAGCATGCCGGGCTTTATAAATAGGGTATAAAGGATACAAACAAGGAAATTATGATAAATCAGTGCAAAAGGCTTAGCCTCAGCTGGAGTATTATATTGGCCATCGCACTTTCGGATGGAAGTGAAGACTTGAGAGTGGGTGCAGAAAAGACTCATGACATTGATTCCAATGAAAATGAATTTCTGTTACGTGGATGGTTGCTCTCTATGGAGAGGAGAAGATTAAGTGGAAATTTCATAGATTTGTTGGGGGTGTGCAAAATGATGCGGGAAATGGACAATATATATAGGGAAGGATTGAGAATGAAAGGGCTCCGATACAAGGCAGTTGACAAAAGATGCATGGGCGACATTATGGAAATATTTTTCCATGGACTGAGTAATTCACACCTGGAATGCACAGCCTGAGTGTGTGGGGGCAGCACATTCAATCGTGGCTTTCAATAGGGAATTAAATAATAACCTGAAGAGCAAAACATTGCAGAGCTCGAGAGAAAAGACGGATAGTGGGACTGGGAGAGTTGCACTTGAAATGGGCTAGCACGGACACTACGGGGTGAATGGCCTCTATCTGAGATATAATCATGCGGCGATTCAGTGATTTAATGATTCTATATATTTTCTACTTGAGAAACAAAAAAAACCTTAAATAGGAAGGAGGTGAGAAAATGGAAGAACTGAAGGAATGCCTTTAACAGAATAAATGGACAGGAAACATGAAATTTACTCTTTCATGGCATGTGGGCGTCGCTAGCAAGGCCAGCATTTGTTGCCTATGCCTAATTGCCATTGAATTGAGTTGCTTGTTGGGCCATTTGAGAGGGAGGTTAAGAGTCAACCATAGTGCTGTGGCTCTGCCCTGCCCCTGATGCAATGGTGGAATCGACCAATCATGGTGCTGTGACTGATGGAAAGTGTTGGGGGACCGTCGATTCCCAGGGGGAAACGTCGATCGTCTTTGTGAAAAGTGCATTCAACAATGTTTGTGGGTCGTAACCTCTACATAAATGCAGCCAGTTATTAATATAGAACGGCCCTATTTTAAGAGGGAGCACTGTTGAGGGGCGCATGTTCTCACCCAATGCAGCGCGGCCCGTGAACACATAGGGGCCTTTCCCAGCTGCGGTAATTGTGGGAGATGCTGACCTCTATGGAAAGATCATTGGTGGAGTGAATGCAAGCCTAAACTCCCCTCAGCTGGGAACTGCCCGGTTTCTTGGTGCAAGAGGCTGCGGGTTCTCTTGAGCGGAGAGAATCTCTCAGCCGATTGTAGCCCGAATGCTGGAAATCACAGGAGATGGTGAAGGTTTATCAACTCAAACCAGGAAACACGGAATCAACAACAAAAGGGTAAGAAACGAATTTGCCGATACCTGAGGAAAAAGGCGGCAATAAATTCACCCTAAATTATAAATCGGCACATTATGAATTTTTCCAGCAAAAAGATGAGAATGTGGAATAATTTCATGAACGATATTTGAAGACGAATTGGACAGAAGAGGATATTAAGAATTAAAAGGAGCGAGAAGGAAATGCAGACTTAATGAGCTTAATCCCTTTGTTCTGTAAAATTGTAAGAGTCACTGAAAAGATTTTCATGAACAATATTTGTACCTCAAATTTCCATGCCCTTTGTTTCTCCCTGTGTCTATAATCTCCGCCATGCTCAGGTTTTTATACAGGTCTCTCGGTGCTCTTTATTACTGTATGTCTGCCTCCCACCATGTTAAGTTTTTGTACAGCGCCCTCCGGTTTCTCTATCACTGTGTGTCTGCAATCCCACCATGTTCAGGTTTTTGTACAGCTTTCTCCGTGCTCTGTATTACTGTGTGTCTGCAATCCCACATGTTCAGGATTTTGTACAGCTCTCTCAGTTCTCTGTATCACTGTGTGTCTGCAATCCCACCATGTTAAGTTTTTGTACAGCGCCCTCCGGATTCTGTATCACTGTGAACCATGTGCAGGTTTTTGTACGGCTCTCTCCCTGCTCTGTATCACTGTGCTGTACGCCGACTCAGTGCACAGTAATACACAGCGGAGTCGCTCACTTGTAGTTTGGAGATATTTAACCGGCTAATTTTCTCAGCAGGTTCGATAGAAGCAGAAATTCTTCCCCCGGCAGCATTTTCTTTATTCTCCTCTCCTGAAGCGTGTCTCTGAAGCAGATATTCCGGGGCCTGTCCTGGGGACAGACGGTACCAATGTACTGTGTACTGACAGATACCTGAATACTCACAGCTTAAAGTAACGGTGTCAGCGGCAGCAGAGGTTTGTAAAGGCGGATTCTGGGATATCCGGAGACTGGAATCTGGAGGGTGAAAAATGGACATTATGTGTTTGTTTCGCTACTGCTGACATGGGAAATTTGTCAATCGCGCGAACAGCTTTGTGTTTTTTTTTATCTTGACTTGAAGCCTGTTCGAACGCTGCTCATTGTTATTTAAATATGATCAACTGGGGAATGAGGTGATATTTTCTCTTCCATAGCGAATTCCTCCGATCAGGACTTCACTACCTGAATGGGTTTTGGGAACAGATTCAATAGTAACTTTCAAACGGGCGATGGGTCTGTTCTGAAACTGAAAAAAATGCAGGACTATGGGGAATATGCATGAGTGGTGGGAACAATTGGATTACACTTTTAAAGGGACAGCACCTACACGATGGGCCGGATGTCATCCTTCCGCGCTGCATGGTTCTATTATGTATATTAGATTTGTTTGTATTTTCCCCGGTGAGAGACAAACCTGAGGGAACTTCTTATTAACAGTGAAACAGTCAGTTTCTAAAAAACTATTTGCCCGACATTATCGCAGATATAACGCATCACTGCGCACAGCAAGATCCAACGGAATGCGATTGCATTCCGTCAGCACTAATCGGGTCAAACAGATAGTGAATATCGATGGTGAAATGTCAACCATTAGCTTCAGTTTAACATTTCTCAGGAGTTTCCATCTGCTCTTGGGTCTATTAGTTTATTTTCTTCGTTCAATCTATGTTTCCCCATTTCTCTTTAATTTGAAATATTTACAGTTATTTTCATTTTATTTCTACATTTACTTTGCACTGTTTGTACTTCTTGCAATCGTGGGAACTTGTCCCAACCTCTCTCAGTTGTCGGTTGGGTTCAGTCTGTTCAGTTTCCGCAGTGGTTTTACTGTTACTCACTGGAAACTGCCTCTTCCGCCTCTCTGACAATTTCAATTCTTTCCGCCCATTGACTGATTCTCTCCGCGTTCTCTGGGCGGAGTTTTCTCTAAGCTTTTCATTGTACTCAATCTGCAGGAGAGGGACCGGTCATTCGGCACAGTGAATTATGTTATGGGTATGCTCCATACCAGTCTCCCCAACCCGAAATCTAATTGACCATTTCCACCCAGCTCCCTGTGCAGGCCTGTTCAGTTCTCCCTCCAGTATTTTCAGCCTTCCCATAAATCCACCAATAACGTCTGCTCCAATGGCATCAATTCCACATTCTGACGCGCCTTAGCGCACATTGTTCTTCTTCATGTCATTGTTCTGTTAGTGACGATCTGACATTAATGTCCTACTGACCTGGACTCATCCACCAATATACAGCTGCAACCCATGCACTCCATTAAACCCGTTCATAATTCAAAAGATTTCTCTGAATTTTCTTCTTGGTTCTCTGTTTTCCAGAGAAAAGTGACAAAGCCTTTTCAATCTTTCCAGAGAGATGTGCATTTTTGCTGATTTCTTTTCTCAGAAATTTAAGAAATCAGTGCAAAGAATCTTTCAAATTGAAGCAGGAATGGCCATAACAACTTTCAAACCTGCTCAGACGTTCAATAATATCATGACTGACCTTCGAAGTAAGCATCACATTCCCATATTCCTAGATTCTTTCAATAACCAAACATCTATGGAACACTGCCTTGAATACATTCATCCACTGAGTATCCGCAGCTCTCTGAGCTATGGAATGCAACAGGTTCAGAACAGTAGCCTGGGGAAACACCCACCAGTATCTGCCATGTCAGCCCGTTGAGAATATGATATGTTCCAATGAGATCAGCTCACTTTCCTCGAAACTGCTGTTACGAAAGTACAATGAGTTTTTTTCTGGTTTATTGTGCAGTATGTTAATGGGTGTAAGTATAGTTGGCTCTGTCTGTGTGATTTTATTGCATTTGGAGTCAAGTATGCTGCAGGCTTGAAATTATCAAAGGAAGCTATATGTGTGGAAATATGCTTGAAATGTTAATACATAAACGTGGATGCTGGCTTAGCATGTACAGTGTGAAGGGAATTTGGGTTTCAAAGGGGTGTTAGGCTGTATAAAATTAGTTAGATAAGCAAGGCTAAGGAGTTAGTATTAATTTGCTCCTTAGGGAGCTGACAATATTGGCAACATGAAAGTTTTCATATTGTGAGGAAGATGCAGTTTTTAAGATATGTGGGACAATAGAATTTACATATTAAAGAGAGAGAAACATACATACGGGAGAATGAAAGGCGATATGAGGAGAGGGCCATGTAAGATCTAACATGAGTCTGTGAAACAACATTCATGAAGCTGCCAGCCATTTTTGCATATGTCTGCTTTGTCAGGTTAGTGATGTTGGGGAAGCCATTTGGAATTCCACTGTCAAGTGTGTGCTACGTTAACTTTCTGGTTCTGTTTTAAATCAAAAATCTATTTGGACTGTTGCCTTAAAGGGGTGTATAACTGGGAGTCAAGTTAATTCAGAATTTTAGGAGTTGTTATAGTCATAAATAACTTGTCATCTCATGTATGTGTTTGGAATATTTTATTTTGTGAATAAATATTCTAATTTAATTTCTTTAAAGTATCTAAAGGTCTTGTTGGACTCATTACTTCAGAATCAGTGCAAATATCGATTGCAAAACCGTTGTGGCAGAGCGATGAAGTTTCCCTTGTGGATTTGACCCGCCTGGCACACATCACCTGCCATGTGATAACATTACTGGGGGCTCTTTGCGGGATGTTGGAAATTCCTTGATTAGTTCGGAGATGGTCAATCTTAAGGCTACCAGTGCCAGAAGAACATTGAATCCAGGAGTTGGTGTGGGGTTTTTAAAGTGGCGAGAGTGTTAAAGTGGCTGTATCCATGGCACACATCATCTGACACGTCATAACACGATGGAATACCGGCTGTCACTCCTTCACCTCTTCTCATAGGATAAACCATTTAACTCAGGAAGCTGCCTGATGAAACTTTGTTCACTTCCTTCAACGCATATAGATCTTTTCTCGCTTATGAATCTAAAACTTTACACAACACACAGACTGGAGTCCAGTGCAGTCCTTCCCAATACTTCTACCAATTGGTTTTTAATATCGAGGATTACTGATTCATCAGCTCAGGTGGCGGTTCGTACATAGGTGGTAAGAAGCGGTAAGTTTCCTTCCTATGTTTGGGCTGGCGCCATGAGACGCCTTGCGGTCTGGAGTTAATATTAAGGCTTCCCAGGGCAACTCCCTGCTCACTGTATATCACCGTGCAGCCACTTCTGGGTCTATCCTGCCGGTGGCACAGGACATACACAGGGATAGTGATGGTGCTGTATAAGACATTGTACGTTATGATTCCGTGAGCTTGACTCCGCCAGGTTGTTGCTTGACAAACATGTGGGAAAGCTCTCCCAGTTTTAGCACATACCTCCAGATGTTAGTAAGGGGGACACTGCAGGATGGACAGGCCTGGGTTTTCCATCTCATTTCCAAAGCCTAGGCAGATTGCCGGTGATGTGCCGAGTGATGTGGTTCATGTTCCATCCTTTTCTTTGAGACTTAGTAGCCATTTGATACAAATAAGTAGCTTGCTCGGCCATCATTTCACCAAGTGCTTAAGACTAAACCACAACGCTTTGTGTCTGACGTCATATGTAGTTTAGACCAGGTAAGAAAAGCAGATTTCTTTCTATTAAGCAGAGTATGGTGCTGGGCAGTTCGAAACAATCGGCAGTAGTTTCATGATCACCATACTAAGAAGAGCTTTTAACTCCTGGTGCTTGGATTCCACCAGCTGCTGCGGTGGGATTTGAACCAGGATTAACACAGAGAGGATTGACAGGGTGTCTGGGTTACTAGTCTAATGACATTACCAGGAGGCCACCCCTCCCCATGCAGATTATTTGCCTGGATACTTTGCAACACGTCGCTGTTTGCAGTCACTTACCAGCTGTGACAGTCACCTTTGTCCCGGATCCGTCTACAGAGCCATCTTTCCAAACGGAACCACATTCATATTTATACTGAGCTTTGCAGTAATAGGTGGCCGTGTCTTCAACTCTCACATCCCGAATTTCCAGCGAAAAAATATTTTCTGCTTTATTTATCGACACAACAAATCTCCCCCCGCTGTGGATCCGCTCCCGTTCTGTCCCGGTCTGGGTTTGTCTGAAGAAATGTCCGTCCTCTAAATGATGAGAATTACCATAGAAAGCACAGGTGATGGTGAGAGACTGACACTCCTTCCTGGTCACCGCTGCCGGGGTCTGTATCACTGACTGACTGAAAGAGCCTGGAAATTAAACAAAGAGTGTTTAATTGGCCGTCAGAGCCGAACCAAATAACGGGGCTAAAACTCCAGACAGTGTCTGTAATTGGGATGGACTCAGGCAGCTTTATCTTAATTCCACACAATATCGGTTTGTTTGATCGGTAGCCACGGGGTAAGCAGGCACACAGGGTAAAAACAAACTAAATTCCCATCCTTCTGCTTCATGGAGCTGATAGTTTGTATGACGGGGAGCAGGAGATTGCAGCAATAAAAACAGAAAATGCTGCAGAAATTCAGCAAGTCTGGCAGCGTCTGTGGAGAGAGTAACAACGTTAAAATTTCCAGTCGCTGTGGAGTGGTGTTGTTGCTAGGCTAGTAGTCCAGGGACGCAGGGGAATATCCTGTGGCCCCGCGTTCGAGTTTAGCCAAGGCAGATGGTGGAGTTTGAATTGAATAAAAATCTGGAATCAAAAGTCGAATGGGATGACTATAAAACCATTGCCAATTGTTGTAAAAACCCGTCAGGTTCACTAACAGTTTTTAAGGAAGAAAATCTGCCAATCTTACCTGGTCTGGCCTACATATGACTCCAGATCCACAGTAATGTGGTTGTCTCTGAAATGCCCGGATTGCCAATAAATGCTGGCCTTGCCAATAGCGCCCACATCCAAAGAATAAAATAAAAGGTGCTGCCAGAACTGCTGAGTTATTTCCAGCATTTCCTGTTTTTATTTCAGGTTTCCAGCATCCACGGTGTTTTGCTTAGATTTAGGAGACTGCAGCTCTGAACTGCTCAGGGAGACTGCAACTCAGAGCTGGACTGAAATATTTTAGACAGTACAGTTGATTTGCAGAGGACGGTGTCCTGCGGATGATTGATAAGCTGCCCCATTCACATCTCTCTGCTTGTGTGTTTTCTGAACAAGTGACAGGTTTAAGAACGGAACCAGCAGTTTCATGTTGCTTCATTGGGCCTGTAAGCCTGGTGTGAAGTTCCCTCTCCCATTTGTCTGATGTACAGTATCCTGCATAATGGGGCAAGGGAGGTGGATTTGTTTCCGTTAGTGAAATCTGCTGCCCTCGTTCTCCCACAGTAATGAGCTGGCAGGTCTGTCCATGTGTGTTTGGCAAATGGTATTTTATGAGAATGGAGTGTGAGATAATCCCTCTTTCCTCAATTTTATTCTAACTGTCATGAAAAAACAGAAAATGCTGAAAGAACTCGGCAAGTCTGGCAGCATCTGTGAAGAGTGAAACAGAATTAACGTTTCGAGTTTGTAGGACTCTTCTTCAGAGCTGCCTGTGCCAGAAATTATTAAACATCTCCCTGAACTGGTTGGTGGGTCTTCAGTTGAAAGTCTGTTCCAAGGGAAGGAGCCTTACACCCGCCTTAGTCCAGCAACTGAGGATCAGATTACAATGTGAGACAGTCCAGTGATTTAGCCAATATTCAGGTGGAAGTGCCGAAATACCACAAAGAATAAACTCTCCACTTCATTGAAACAAGTGCTTGCTGTAACCTTCCCCTATGACTTGCATTTAAAATGATGTTTCCAGAAAGCAATGTTTGATTTCCAGGTCTGGATTTTTCAGGGTTTCCAGTTGCAATGTTAGAACATGAAGCCACACTCAGAGGGACAGTTGAAATGGGAGCGGACACTGTGTTTGGGACTTGTTTAAAATATCACACTCACTACCTTGTTGAAATCTGTTAGTTGTGTTTAAACTGTCCTGGATCTAACAACACGTTCTGTTGAAGTGAAACTTGTGAACCGGCCGCGGTCAAATGCTCCTGGAAACTGACAGAGACAAGGACATGGAGCTGCTCAGTAATCCAGGCAGGCATGCAAAGGGCAGAAAAGGGCCAAGAAACTATTTCAGGAGCAGAGGACCTCACACTATTTTGGTCGACTGTTCATCACACAAACAGGGCCAATCGTACGTCACTCAAAAGTGGTCGATTGTTTAATCGACCTTTGAGTAGCTCCGGATGGGCTGCCGCTGATCCCTAATGTGAAATCAAAGACATAAACGTGATCTGATTCATCGAATACTAAAATAATAACCTGATAAGGCCTTTTTGCTTCAGACGCAAGTTTTGCACCTTAAATATTGTCCAATTTCCTTCTGATTTTGAATGCTACTGGCATGAAACAGCGCAGAACAGCGCATGACATAAACATGTTTTGCCTCAGAGCTACCACAAATACAACTTGTATTTTAAAGCACATTCAATACAATGAAAGGTCCCTTCAACAGGTAGTGACAGTGATCTACGTGAAGCATGAATCCTGAGAGGCCGATGTGGCCGATCACCCGAGTCACCGTCTGCAATGTGGGAACACGGATACAATTTGGTATCATGATCACCAACACTCAGATTGTAGCAGTCTCATTTTAAGAGACCACGATTCTTTAAAAGTAAGCGGAAGGAGAAATATTATCTGAATGTTTTTCAATCAGCATTTGTTTGGAAAAAAAAACATAATTTCTTCTATTAGTAGGTTTAATTTTTCTCCAATTCCATTTATTTTGATATATTTACATTTAGTTTCAATTTATTTCTACATTTGCTCTGTGCAGTTTGCGCTTCTTGCATGGGAACGGAGCAATCGTGGGAACTTGCCCCAAGGCCTCTCAGTTGTCGGTTGAGTTCAGTCTGTTCAGTTTCCGCAGTGGTTTTACTGTTACTCACTGGGAACTGCCTCTTACGGCTCCCTGACAATTTCAATTCTTCCCGCCCATTGATGGATCCTATCCCTAGTTCTCTGGGCGGAGATTTCTCTAAGTTTTACATTGTCCAGGATCTGCAGAAGATGAAAGCGCTAATCGGTCCAACTGAGTTATGGCTCTGTGTACACTCCAGACCAGCCTGTCCCCGCCCGAAATCTAACCGCCCTTTTCCATCCAGTTCTCTGTGCCCCTCTGTCCCGCTCCCCTTCCTGTATTTTCAAGCCTTTCCCCAAATACATCATTACTATTGGCTCCAACCAATCCCGGTGGCAGGAACTTCAAATTCTGGCGCGTCTTTGTTTAAACGTATTTTTCTTAACGCGCTTATTTGTTCTGTTAGTGAGGAGCCTACATTTGATGGCCCATTGCTCTGGACACACCCACAAATAACCGGCTGCTCAAAATTATCCCCAATGAACTCATTGATAATTTAAAAGATTTGCCCGAATTCTCCTCGGGGTTCTATGTTTTCCAGAGGATAGAGGCCCAGCCTGCTCACGCTCTCCCGAGAGGTGTCGATTGTTGCTTATTTCTTTTCTCAAAAGCGGAAGAAATCATAGCAGATAACATAAGAAATAGAAGCTGGAGCCACCATGACACCTTTCAAACCTGCTCTGCCATTCAATAATTTCCTGGCTGATCTCCTTCTTCGACATCACATTTCCACACTGTCCCCATATCCCTTGATTCTATCAGAGACAAAAACATTTATCGAACACTGCCTTGAATACACTCACCACTGAGTGTAATCTGAAACTGTGACCCCTAGTTATAGACTGCACAGCCTGGAGAAACACCAACCCAGAATCTGCCTGTCAAGTCCCTTAAGAATATTTTATGTTCCAATGAAATCAGCTGTTATTCCTCTAAGCTCTCAGTAATATATGCTTTGACTACTTAATCTCTTCTCCTAGGACACTCCCTTTAACTCACGAAGCAGTCTGACGAATCTTTGTTCGCTTCCTTCAAAGCGTGTAGTTCCTTTCTTAACACCGAGTGCAAAACTTTACACAGCATGCGGACTGGAGTCCATTACAGTCCTTACCGCTCTCAATGCTTCTTCCAATTGATGCTCAATAAGAGGGAGAACTGATTCATCAGCTGAACTGGAGATAGATGGTAATCAGCAGGAGGTTTCGTTGCCCATATTTGCCCTGATGCCATGAGACTTCATGGGGCATGGATTCAATGTTGAGGACTCCCAGGGGCAACTCGCTGCAGACTGTATATCACCGCGCTGCTACCTCTGGTCTGTTCTGCCGGTGGCACAGGACACACACAGGGATAGTGAAGGTGGTGTATAAGACATTGTCAGTAAGTTATGATTCCGTGAGTATGACTCTGTCAGGCTGTTGCTTGATAAACCTCCCAATTTTGGCACATGCCTCCAGAGTTAGGAGGACTTTGCAAGGTCGACAGGGCAGGGTTTAGCCATGGTCACATTGGGTACCTGGGTCGATCGCAGGTGCTATGCCGAGTGGTGGGTCCAGATTTCATTCCTTTTTATTTCAGGCTTCGCAGCGATTTCATTAATCTGAGTGACAATTCCACCATTTCAGGCAGCATTAAAGAGTAATCCACATTGCTTTGTGTCTGGAGTCGCATGCAGGTTAGGCCAGGTCTAACAGAAGATATTATTTCCTAAAGGGCATCAGTGAATCAGACATCTTGCAGCAATGGTTTTCTGATCGCTAGTTTAAATTTCAGTTGTTTATATTATTCGATTTTTAATTCCACGCGTTGCTATTGGTGGGATTCGAAGCAATTTTCTCAGCCTTGGCCTCTGGATTACGAGTCCAATGACATTACAACTAGACCACCCCCTCCCCAATGTGAACATTAACCTGGATAGACTGTAACACATAGCGGTTTGGTGTCACTTACCGGCAGTGACAGTCAACACCGTCCCGGATCCGTCTTCATAAACATCGTTCGAAACGGTGCTCCAACACTTAGATCTGTACTGAGCTTTACAGTAATAGGTGGCGGTGTCTTCAGCTCTCAAATCTCGAATTTCCAGCGAAAAGGTTTTTTCTGTTTTATTCACCGACACAACAAATCTCTCCCCGCTGGAGATCCGCTCCCGCTCTGCCCCGGTCTGGGGTTGTCGGAAGAAATGTCCGTTCACTAAACTATGAGAATTACCAGAGAAAACACAGGTGATGGTGAGAGACTGACACTCCTTCCTGGTCACCGCTGCCGGGGTCTGTGTCACTGAGTGAATGAAATGGCCTGGAAATTAAACAGAGAAAGTTTAATGGATATTCAGAGCCGAACCACAGAACGGGGTTAAAACCCCAGGCAGTGTCTGTAATTGGGATGGACTCGGGCAGCTTTATATTAAATCCACACGATGTCGGTTCGTTTCACCAGGTACTCACGGGGTAAACAGACACACAGGTGAAAACAAGGAGGATTCTCTTCGTTCTGGTGCCTGGAGCTGAAGGTTTATATGACGGGAAGCTGGAGACTGCAGCCCTGGGCTGCTCTGGGATACCGGACCTCAGAGCTGGACTGAAATACCTTCGGGGCTAGAGTTTCTTTGCAGAGGGCGGTGTCCCACGGAGCATTGACGGGCCACACGGTTCCCATCTCTCTGGGTTGTGTTATGTGATTAAGTGACAGGTTTAAAAACGGAACCTGCAGTTTCGTGTTGCTTCATTCGGCCTGTAAGCCTGATGTGAAGTCGCCTCTCCGATTTGTCTGAGGTACAGTGCCCTAGTAATGGGGCAAGGGAGGTGGAGTTGTTTCCATTAGTGAAGTCTGCCTCCTTCATTCTCCCACAGTAATGAGCTGGCAGGTCTGCCCATGTGTGTTTGGCAAATGGTACATTATGAGAGTTGGGTGTGAGAGAATCCCTCTTTCCCCAATGTTATTCTAACTGTCATGAAAAAACAGATAATGCTGGAAAGAACTCGGCAAGTCTGGCAGCATCTGTGAAGAGTGAAACAGAATTAACGTTTCGAGTTTGGATGACTTCTTCAGAGCTAACTGTGCCGGAAATTATTAAACATCTCCCTGAACGGGCTGGTGGATCTTCAGTTGAAAGCCTGTTCAATGGGAAGGAACCTTACACCCGCCTTAATCCAGCAACTGAAAACCTGGTTGCATTAGAAGGCAGCCCAGTGACTTTGCCAAAACTGAGGCAGAAGTACATAATGACCGGAAAGAATAAAGTGTCCACATCATTGAAAGAAATGCGTGCTGCACTCCTTCCTCTGTGATTTGCATTTGAAATAATGTTTCCAGTAAGCAATGTTTGATTTCCTAGTCTGGATAATTGAGAGTTTCCAGTTGCAGTGTTAGAACTTGAAGCCACACTCAGAGGGAAGTTGAAATGGGAGCGGACACTGTGTTTGGGACTTGTTTAATGTATCGCATTCACTACCTTGGTGAAATCTGTTAGTTGTGTTTAAACTGTCTTGGATCTAACAACACGCTCTGTTGAAGTGAACCTTGTGAACCGGCCGCGGTCAAATGCTCCTGGAAACTGACGGGGACAAGGACATGGAGCTGCTCAGTAATCCAGGCAGGCATGAAAAGGGCAGAAAAGGGCCAAGAAACTCCTTCAGGAGCAGAGGACCTCACACTATTTTGGTGGACTGTACATCACACAAACATAGCCGATCATACGTCACTCAAAAGTGGTCGATTGTTTAATCCACCTTTGAGTAGCTCCGGATGGGCTGCCGCTGATCCCTAATTTGAAATCAAAGACATAAACGTCATCTGATTCATCGAATACTAAAATAAAAACCTGACAAGGCCTTTTTGCTTCAGACACAAGTTTTGCACCTTAAATATTGTCCAATTTCCTTCTGATTTTGAATGCTACTGGCGTGAAACAGCGCAGAAAAGCGCATGACATAAACATGTTTTGCCTCAGAGCTACCACAAATACAACTTGTATTTTAAAGCACATTCAATACAATGAAAGGTCCCTTCAGCAGGTAGTGACAGTGATCTATGTGAATCATGAATCCTGAGAGGCCGATGTGGCCGATCACCCGAGTCACCGTCTGCAATGTGGGAATACGGATACATTTTGGCATCATGATTACCAACATTCAGATTGTAGCAGTCTCATTTTAAGAGGCCACGATTCTTTAAAAGCAACCGGAAGGAGCAATATTATCTGAATGTTTTTCAATCAGCATTTGTTTGGAAAAAAACATAATTTCTTCTATCAATAGGTTTAATTTTTCTCCAATTCCATTTACTTTGATAAATTTACATTTAGTTTCATTTTATTTCTCCGTTTCCTTTCTGCAGTTTGGGCTTCTTGCATGGGAACGTAGCAATCGTGGGAACTTGTCCCAAGGCCTCTCAGTTGTCTGTTGGGGTCAGTCTGTTCAGTTTCCGCAGTGGTTTTACTGTTACTCACTGGGAACTGCCTCTTCCCCCTCTCTGGCAATTTCAATTTTTTTCCGCCCATTTACTGGTTGAAGTTATCTGAAAGTTTTACTTTACACAATATCTGCCAGAAGAGGAATAATCCATACTGCTCAAAAGATTTATGCCTGTGTATTTACTGCGGACCAGCCCCCATCCGCCCGAAATCTAATTTACCATTTCCAGTCAGCTCCCTGAGTCAGTCTGTCCGCTCTCCCTCCTGTATTTTCAAGTCTTCCCATAAATGTATCACTACTCTCTGCTCCAACTACTCCCTGCGGCAGCAGTTTCCACATTCTGACCTGCCTGTTTTTACACTTCTTCTTCTTAATGTCATTATTTGTTCTGTCAGTGACTGTCTTATTCTAATGGCGCTAGGCTCACCCACAAATAAGCAGCTATTCCACAAATATCCCAATGAACCCTTTCGTTATTTAAACGATTTCCATGAATTCTCCTCCTCTTTCCCTGTTCTCCAGAGACAAGAGGCCCTGCCTGTTCCATCTCTCCACAGAGATGTAGGTTATTCCTGATTTCTTTTCTCAGAAGTGTAACAGATCAAAGCAGTTAATGTAACAAACAGAAGCAGGAGCGGCTATATTACCTTTCAAACCTTTTCCGCCATTCAAAAATAACCTGACTCATCTCTTATCTCAACATCACTTTGCCGCAATGTCCCCATATCCCTGGATTCTTTTAGCATCCCGAAATCCATTGAAGACTACCTTTAACACACTCAAGCACTGAGCATCCACAGTTCTCTGAGGAAGAGAATGTCAGAGATTCATAACAATGGCTTCACTGAAGAAATTTCTCTTCTTCTCATTTCTCATGGTCGAGTCCTTATTCTGAAACTGTGACCACTAATTATAGGCTTCTCAGCCTGGGGAGTCACCCACCGGGAATCTATCGCGCCCTGGATATTAGATTTCTAATGAAATTACATCTCGTTCATCGGGAACATAGGCCCAGACAACTCAATCTCTTCTTATACGACAATTCCTTTATGTCAGGGATCAGTCTGATGAACCTTTGCGTGCCATCCAAGACATGTAGATCCTTCCTTAAGTAAGGAGACCAAAACTTTGCACAGCATTCCAGACTGGAGCCCATTTCAGTCCTTCCTTCCATAAACCTCACCCACCCGCCCTGGGCTCGGATTATGCTTTGAATTGACCAGAGATCCTCCAATCCTTCTCTCCCTTTCAATGAATTACTGCTTCTAAATGAACATTCCCTCAATTTACAATTTACAATTGTTTTCTTATGTTCCTGTTCTCCTTTATGAGATTAATGCATCATCCTCACTTTCTCACTGCACTGTGTTGTTTCAATTCACAGTAATCAGGGATACAGATAAATTACAGCAATCCCATCTCTCAAACATCTACATTCAATATAGAGAAGTGTCTGCAGTTCCAAACTTTCACATTTCGGTCTGAGGGTGGAAAAGAAGGAAAGTGTTGGTTATATGAAAGAAATGGCGGGGACAATGTCGTTAATTTCAGTCACTGACTGTCCAATAATAAAATTCCATCTGGGCCCACATCAGGATCTCTTATATCTGAAGTCCGTTGTGTCACTCTCCCGTTTTTCTCCCGGATCAGGTCTGGAACGAGCCGCTGCAGGTACCCGAACTGGCCGCAGTTGTGTTGAGTTTATTCACCCGGTAACTCATTCACATTGCGCGGCTCGGACTGCAATCTGCTGCCCAGGAGAGAGCTCTGTGACCCCGCTCCCGGGCTCTAAGGGACAGACAGAGCTCCCTCGGTCACAGTTAACACCGGGAGTGGAGTCCGGATTGTCGACAATCTGCGCTCATTAAAAGCGATTAAGAGTGTGAGAGTCCGTGAAGTTGATGTTGTCCCCGGTGTGCCCGTTAAACCAATAGTGGTCCAGATTCTGTCAACTCCCACATTCCCACCCAAACTCCACTGATATCAATAATAAACTGATGGTGAACATTACCCGGGACAGGCTGTAACCCGGCGGGGTTTCGAGTCACTTACCGGCTGTGACAGTCACCACCGTCCCTGATCCATCCAAATATTTATAACCCACCACAGTGACTCCGCTCTCAGTCTCCCCGGTACAACAACCACCGACTCCTCAACCTGCCGGGAAATCATCATCAGACAGTAGAAACTGCTCAATTATTCAGCGGATTTAAATAAATAAACAATATTCAATGTTTCAAAGTCTCTGTCGGTTCAAACTAATCTTTGTGAGGCCCTGAGCTCCGAGTAAATGGTCCCGGGAACGAGATGCTCGCTTCATATAAAGCGGGAAAAATATCAAAGAAAGATAACTGAATGGTGGAAATTACAATGAAATGTAACCAGGTTACAGCGACAATAACATCAACCCGACAATTCACTATCCAGGCCACGAGAATTTATATTTAAATTATACAGAGGTATTTGTTAAGTTCTCCCCCACTGTGACTCCCCCATCCATCCACACAGTGTTACAAGTCAGTATAAAATCCCCCGGGTACTTGCTGAGATGTGGGAACATTAATTAAACAGAGGGGACAGCGGCTCCCGGTTCCAGCTGTTAGACCAGAATCGCATCTGGCGTTCGGGGTTTGTAACTGTGATCAGTCATTCCCAATCCCCATTCACTGACACCAATCCCGGGAAAGACATCGGCATCCGCACACACTCGGCATTTATAAAACTCAAGATGTTAACGGCAATAATCCAATCTCATTATAAACTAGACAGTGGGGCAGACGGTGTGAGGCGGAACTGTGGGGGTTTAACTGCAGATTAACTCGCGCTTTTTCATTTGTTTCTGTGATAATCGGCAGTGAGAGTTTTTGTATCGCGGGAAGCCGAGGCCCATCACTGCGTGTTGTACCTGTACTGAGCTTTACAGTAATAGGTGGCGGTGTCTTCAACTCTCAATTCCTGAATTTCCAGCGAAAATGTGTTTTCTGCTTCATTCACCGACACAACAAATCTCCCCCCGCTGGAGATCCTCTCCCACTCTGTCCCGGTCTGGGTTTGTCTGAAGAAATGTCCCGTTTGGAAATAATACCCCGAAGCACCGTAGAAAACACAGGTGATGGTGAGAGACTGACACTCCTTCCTGGTCACCGCTGCCGGGGTCTGTACCACTGACTGACTGAAAGAGCCTGGAAGTTAAACAGAGATAGTTTAATGGACCATCAGAGCTGAAACACAGAACGGGGTTAAAACCCCGGGCAGTGTCTGTAATTGGAATGGACTCGGGAAGCTTTATATTCAATCCACACAATGTCGGTTTGTTTGATCGCTACTCACGGGGTAAACAGACACACAGGGTGAAAACAAGGAGGATTCCCATCGTTCTGCTGCCTGGAGCTGGGGCTTTATATGACGGGGAGCTGGAGACTGCAGCCCTGGGCTGCACTGGGAGACCGGACCTCAGAGCTGGACTGAAATACTTTCGCGGGGCCGAGTTGGTTTGCACAGGGCAGTGTTGTTGAGATTATTGATGGGCCGCACGGTTCCCGGGTCACTGGCTAAGTGTTGTGTGAATAAGAGACAGGTTTATAAAAGTAGGTTGCAATTTTCTGACTCTACATTTGGATTGTGATCCGGATGTGAAAGCCCCTCCCACAATAGTCTGGTGTACAGGGGTGGGGGAGGGGAGCTTTACTTTCTGCCAGTTGTGCTCTCGCCTTCCTTTCCCCGCAGTAATGAACTGGGAGGTCGGTGCATGTGTTTGTATTGGGTGGTGTTTGTTAAAGGTGGAATGTGGGCCCAGGGTACCAGGAGAATCCCCCCGCCCCGCTCTTATTCCAATATTCCGGATATTGTTTAACATCGCCCTGAACAGACTGGCGGAACATCAATTAGACTTCTGATCTGAAGGCCAGCGCCTCAGACTCGGCATCTTTCCTGGCCCGGCAACTGGGGGCCAGGTTACAATATGAGGGAGTCCAGTGACATTACCAATATCCTGGCAGATGTACACAACATACACAAAGACTAAATAGCAGCTTGTTACCTTACTTGGCTAGGTGGCTGGTGTCTGCTTCGGAATAATGACAATAGTACGGGATCTGGAAGCATAGGAACATTCGAACAGGAGAAGGCCATTCAGCCCGTCGAGCCTGCTCCGCCATTCAATACAATCATGGCTGATCGAACACTTCAAAGCCTTTTGAAGCAGTAGTAATTCAGACATAGCCGAGCGTAATGCAAGCAGAGGCATGTGTAATGCCGCAATAAATGAGATTGAGTCTCCTGTATCGTCAACAGAGACACAGGCTATTGTAATATAAAGAGTGACATTATCTTGTGTAATACTGGGACAGGATGTTGCCTAACACTAATGGAGATGACGTCTTGCAATAAGAACTGAGATATGACCGAGGATCACATTGACAGAGATGCAATCTATTGAAAATAACTGAAAAAAGGGACGAATGCAATATAAAGTGAGATGTGGCCTAGTCTAGTTCGATAGGGACAATGTCTAATGTAATATAAACATAAGCATTAGAATGTTGTAGTCAGTAATAACAAAAATAGGGCCTCGTCTAACATAAGTGGAGGCATATCAAATGTAGTAATAGCTAAGACATCATCTAGTGTAACAGCCCAGTGCAGTAATAAATGAGGCGACCTCTGGTTTAATATAAACAGAGGGATTGTACAATGCACTAATAAATGAGTATTGCTTAATTCTTGAGTAACTGTGTACAACCAGGTACTGAGCTTATGCACTGAGGTGGCCGTCACTCAAGTCACAGAAAAGGTGCTCAGATTCCTATACCACGAGTTCGTTTTATTTTAACTTGCTGTTTTTTTCTGTTAGCTGTGTGCTAATGTTTGCCTTTGTTTCCCATTATTTCCTTTAGCGTCATCCCCATTTTGCTGATTAAAATCCACAGGATTCTCCAATTTTCATGTTTCCTGGTGTCACTGAGGAGTCCACAGACTGTGTGTGCGTCCCAGAACTTCAGTCAGTGTTAGTCTCTGTTGTCCAGTTGTATTACACAGAGCAGTGATGATCCCTTTCCCGCAGTTCACTGTCCCAAGTGTCATATGGGAGAATAGCCATTATCAACTGTTTACTTTCTGTGCCTTTATATTTATAAATACATTTCTGCATCAATGCCCTTCTGCTATTCCCGATTTGTACCACTAACTGTCCTCACCTCAGCATTATCCATCTCTCTCTCTGTTAATATGTCCTTCTACCACTCAATGTAATCAATCTCACCTTCATTTATGTCCCTCTGTTAGTGTTTCTCTGCATTATCACCATACGGAGTCTCATTTTTATCAAACTCCCTCTGCATCGCCCATCGTTCTTAGCCTCAACTTTATATTCGGCATTGTGTAGGTGTCTGAAAGCACACAGACAGACACAGGGCTAATCTGTAGACGAGGTACACATTCGCCTGTCACAGCTCAATCTTTCAAATCTTTAACTAGTGAGAGCAGACGGCACTGAAATTATTCACCATGGGGACCTCATTCGCTGATCTTCACAGGTAAATATCTCAGGTCTTTAACCATTGAGGCCAGACAAGCACTGAGCCGATATACGACGGTGATGGTGGAGGCGAAGGCGGAAGGAGGGGGTTTCACTCACCGTCACCGGAACATTGTTCAGGTTTTAAACACTCGATATAAAGTGTGGGGCTGACCCACTGTGGAGCAGGCGGCACTCGCGTGCACAGGGACAATGTTCAGATCTTCCTTTCAATCACTGCCATTGCACGATTCAATAATTTTAACCCGCTCTCTCCTTTTCTGCTTTCTGCCTGGATTTGTTAACTCGATTTATTTATATCATTTCTGCTTTTATTTATGCTTCTTTCTCTCCGTCTCTCTCTTCTGTTTACAATCCACAGGATCCCCCGCTGCCAGGCGGTGAGAAATTCTCCGTCTATTTACTGAATTCGCTGGACATTCTTTATATAAGCAGCTGGGTTTGGGCGGCTGAGAGTAGTCGTGAGGCGAGGGGAGTCCCCTGGGGTTTCGGGGGTTGGGGGTGTCCCGTGGGAGGAGTTGGAGTCTGAGAGGTGGGGGGACTCCCTGGGAGTTCGGGGGTGTGGAAGGAGACTCGTGGGCGTCGATGTGGCTCTGTACAAAGTTACCCAGAAGCTAGAAGTGGTTTTAATTATAACTTTTCCGATGCAACTCTTGATGTAAACAGTCGGAACCATCCGAGGTTTGCAATGTAAATTGTATTTTCTGTTTGTTCCCAGTACAGAGCAATTGCCCATGGGAAGTTTCCACTTCCCGGACAATTGCCGTGCAAACCTTGCCTCGGAACTCCGGGCGGGGTGTTTCCCGGCGCATCTTTGGTGTATCCTCCACTTACTCGGCCTTGGAGCTCGGAGGTCATGGCCCAACAGAATGTTACGGTTTTCTTGCTCCTTTAAGGAAGCACCGCCTGAATCTGACACTAAGGCTGAATATTTGCCCTTGTTTCCCGGTGTTCGAGCGCCCTCTGCTGAGCATTAACTAAGCCACTCGTTCTGGCATTTTGACCGGGATCCGCCGGAAATCTGCCGTGGGGCTTGTGCACAGAAATACACGGCTGCGTCGCAGTTCAGAGCCTCAGCTCCGTTATCTTGGTTATCTTCTGTTAAATGTAGAAGAGAATTGACCAACAATGTCTGTCTTCTTGTTTTCATTCTCACCGTTCAGATTATTCGGGAGCTGTGGATGTTGCCCGGGCTGCTGACTATACCAGAACAAATGGTTATGGAGCAAAAGTGAAAATAGCTGGAAAAGCTCCGCAGGTCTGACAGCATCTGCGGAGAGGAATACAGTTAACGTTTCGAGTCCGTATGACTCAAATATGGTTATAGAGATATGTTTTCAAGATGCATATCACGTCTTCGGCATCATTTCAGCAACCGACCCGATCACTGTGTCTGGATGGCTCCAACCTAACATAAAGTAGTTGGGTAGATGTCATCATTATCAGGATCATCATCACCATTATTTCAAGTAGCTTCATCATCAGCAGCATCGCCTTACAATTGATAACATGAGGATTACAACAGTTAGGGGGAGAACGGATTTTTTCTGGGAAGGAAATACTTACTAAGAAGTGATATAATGACGAGGACCGGGTGTGAGGTAATTCCTCATGATGCTCCCTGAGTCTGTAACTCTACAGTCCGCCAAATCCTCTGTCAGGGCAGAAGTGCAGATCCCCGGCGCACTGTACTGTTGATCCAACCAACGTCAAACCAGGAACAGTGGAAAACAACTTTCCAAATCACAGGAAAGGCAAGGAAGGTCAAAGCGAGAGAAACAAACAGAACTATGGGGGATGCGGCCGCGGGCACTGTTGTCACTCGTAAAATCTATCTATAATGAGCTGAATTCAAGACTAATGCGCTCAACAGAAATTATATAATTCTGCCGGTCTGTAAGGACTGCGTTACGTTCATAGTCATTTCAAATCTGGGGAAAACAGTCTGGCGACAGGAATTAGGGAATTGTTGTATTCTTCTGTAATTACAGATACCTTCATAATTGAAATCAGTTAAAACAAGGGGCTGAATCTGTCGTGGGGAACAGAACAACTGGGCATCCCATCCCAATGTACTGGAGCTGGGCTGTTGATTAGCACTGAAATAAACTTCCCAATTATGGGTCTCTAAGGAAACGTCACACTAATGGGTATAAATACGAGATCAAACGCCATTTCTCCTCAAGTATTTTTAAGAAAGTATCTGTCAGGAGGTGGGAATCCACGGCCTGATGCGCTACCTGGTGGCCGAATTTAATTAATCTTATTTTCACTGATCTCACAAAACACGGGAACGGTGCGAGTTGCCCCGAGGCCTAGCGATGTGTCAGCTGTGGCTCAGTTCATAGCACCCTCGCCTTTGAATCAGCGGGTTGTGGGTTCATGTCCCACTCCCGGAAACCAAGAACTGTGATTGTACTCAAAAGAGTTGCAATCTGTGACTGTTGATAACTCGAAAGATTTTGCCCCGAGGCCTTTCTCACTGAGGGTCTCAGCACACAGTAATACACGGGGTTGTCAGCGACTTGAAGCACAAACAAGGTGAAAGCAGCTCTATTCTTGGGTATTTTTCGAATGACTGAAAAGCGACCTTTAATGTTCTTTCCACAAGAATGTGCCCGAATTACGAAAGCTGGAGCCGGGTTCTGGTTTTGACGATGAAGCTGCAAAAAATAATTCACATCGGAAGTTGAATAGATGCAATTTATGCTCATCGAGATTCCTTCCAGTTATTGGGCTTCTGTTGACCACTGTCCGACTGAACGTCCAGAACTCACTCCTGCAGGAATTATTTCATGGTTAACCATGGAAACATAATGAACAACAGATAACAGATAGATAAATTAATATATAGATAGCGGTATGTATAGGTAGATAGATGGATGGATAGATGGATAGATAGATGGACAGATGGGTGGATGGGTGGATGGGTGGATGGGTGGATGGATAGATAGACGGATGGAGGGATGTACAGGTGGAGTGATGGAAAGATGGGCAGATCGGGGGTTTGGAGAGATGGATGGATGGGCGGATGTAAAAACAGAAAATGCTGGAAATGCTCAGTGGGTCTGTCAGCATTTGTGGAGAGAGAACCAGTGTTAACGGTTTAGAGTCCGTATGACTCTTCTTCAGATGGATGGATGGGTCGGTGGAGTGTGGGCGGATGTGCCTGAAAAATGCTGTTCCACATTTTCATCTTTACGATTGATTGCTCCATAACTTGCAGCAGACCCTTTATTCCATTTGTGTCTGTCTGGTGCTTTCAGTCCTTCCCGATTTTCTGGATCATTCCAATTCTTTGGCTGTTGACAACTGACGAGCTGAACGTCACCAAGTGCAACCTGGAGATATCCCTGCGGCACTGATGATCCTTTTCTGATGATGCTGAATCTTCATCTCAAAGTTAGAAAGCGGTTTCATGACTGTGATGAGAAACGGGGATTATAACATGTGCAACATGCGGCCTTTTCACGTACAACACTCAGCATATCCTCAACCAAATTACTTCAATCGCAGCAGAAACATAGCAGATGGTTGAATACATACATTTTTCCCCATTTCCCTTGTAATTTCTTGCTGCTCTGTGATTCTGGTGCAGTCACAACATTCTGAACACCACGGGAAAAACGTGCATGAACTGTGACTTTCTTTACGGCAAAATATTGATTGAAAACCATTGCCACAATGAAATATATCCGATCGGTATTACAGATTGTTGTCGCAAGTTCAAAAGCCCTTTACCCCTTTAACCACACTCCCGAGAAGCTTTCCATTCAGTACATTCGTGCAGAGAATCAATTCTTCACGAGTTGGATGGGTGAGGTCATGACTCTGATGAGATGTGCTCAGGATCGCCGCGATGGAGATTCTGGTTAGATCGGACATGGTGCATGAACTGGACAGAACTGAGTTGGTGAAGTGGCTGAAGTGATTTGAATCACAGTTTTGAACATGAATACAGGGTCAGTGCTCTATGGGACAATATGAATCCAAGCTCATGGTTTTCATACGGTTGCAGTTGCATTGTGAGACGTTTTAGGATCGGAGGGAAATGATGCTATGATATGAAACCTCCAACGAGGAATCAATGTGGGAATATTCAGTAATTACCTTTCCACACAAATTTCTGCTCTGAATTTATATCTTGAAACCCTTTGCGAATGTCCAAAACTGCGGCAAAATGAATTATTAATATTGTTATTAATATAGCCATTAATATTATATTGGGGAAATGTTTTTAGGTAAACAGCACAGAGTTCCTTAATACACAATTGATCCTCCCTCATTGCAGAAGAGGATCTCTACCTTTAACGAGGATAACTACCTGCTCTGTGCACATTGCCATTCATGTTCAATGTCCCACTATCAGGAGTAACTGTCGCTGTGCCAACTGACAGAAACAGTGACAGACAAATGGAGAGATAGTTGCAGATCCATGTGTTATGGTGTAGCAGATGATATGTGGCCAGGCGGACCAAATCCACAAGGGAAACGTGGTCACGCCATCACAAAGGTTTTCAATTTGTAATAATTATGAGAAGATGAGTGAACTGCCTTCAGAGGTGAAGAGTCCACTAAGGCTTTTAGAGATTTAAAAAATTAAATTAAAATATATATTGACAAAATAAAAGATTTCAAAAACATACATAACAGTGCTATTACACAATACTGTAGCAAATCCTAAAATTCTGAATTAACCTGACTCTCAGTTACACACCCCCTTTAAGGCAGCAGTCCAAAATCAGAGAATCACAGAATCTCAGAATCACGCAGTGCAGAAGAGGCCCTTCGGCCCATCGAGTCAGCACCGACAAGTGAGAAACACCTGACCTACCTACCTAATCCCATTTACCAGCACTTCGCCCAGAGCCTTGAATGTTTTGACGTGCCAAGTGCTCATCCAGGTACTTTTTAAAGGATGTGAGGCAACCCGCCTCCACCACCCTCCCGGCAGAGTGATTTTAGATTTGAAAGAAAACCAGCAAGTTAACCCAGTGCTCACTTGGCAGTGGAATTGCAAATGGTTTGCTCCAACTTCAGTTACTGGACCGAGCCGGCTTATGCCACAAAAGGCTGGAGGCTTCTCGAAGGCTGTTTCACTCACTCCTGTTAGATCTTATATGGTCCTCGCCTCACATAGCCTTTCATTCTCTTTTATGTAATTTTATCTCTCTTTAATATGTAAATTCTATTGTTCCATATGACTTTGGAGCGGTACCTTTCCCATAATAAAGAAAAATTCATGTTCCAATATTATCAGTAACCTTTGGGAAAGATAAACACACTCATTAGCCTTGCATAGCTGGCTACTTTTAAACTTGAAATCCATACAACCCTTTCATTTATCTAAAAAGGAAAACTCCCATCCCACCTTGCATGCTAAACCAGCGCCCATGTTTATTCATTAGCATTTCAAACTCATTTCTACACCTAGATTCTTTTGATAATTCCAAGCTTGCAGTCTATCTGACGCCAAATGTATTTAAATCACAGACAGAACCAACTATACTCACTCCCATAAACCTACTTTACTATAAACCATAAAAACATTATGAAATTATTACACTTTCGTAACAATAGGTGTTCCCAGGCTGTCATATTGCAAAACAATTTATATTTCTTGGTATTTTTGCCATTGATCGTGTTTGATAAACACCAGCCGTGCCTCAATCCATTAATGGTTTGATCTATTGATAGTTCCAAACCTTCAGCTTTCCCATGCAATCGATGGCTTGCAACTGAATGATGTTTCTCACTGTATCAATAATCCTCAACCCTTTCACCACTCCTTATCGATTGGTGTTTCACAATCTATTAATGGTCTTCAATTCTGTAACGATTCAAGACCCAATGAATATTCTTTTGCTTAAGGAAATGAGCTAGTTGGTCCACAAATCATTTGAATTACTGTGAAGTTCTGGCTAACCTACAAACTGGTTGGATCTTAGAGCACAACTCACACAGTGAAGGAGCTATTCTGTTGTCAGGTTCAAGATCACACCCACAGTCAGTGCCTGTACTACCAGCGGAACTCTACGATAGTGTTTGTGGTACCGTTGGGGCCAGGTTCAGTCTGATTTAACTATGTACCTATGTATACAGTTGAGCCATTGGATGCCTGGATTTTTATTTATTTATGTCATATTCATTCACAAGGAACTTTGCTTGTCAGCTGTGGCTCAGTTGGCAGCACTTTCCCCTCTGACATTAAACTGGGGGCTATCTGCCCTCTCAGGTCGATGTGAAAGAGCCCATGGTACTATTCCATCTGGAAGTGCAGGGAGTTATCCCCGGTGCCTTAGCATTTATCAGTCAATAAACATTTGAAAATACGCAAAGGGGTAGATTACTTGGTCATTATCATATTGCGGTTTGTGGGAGCTTGCTGTGCTCAAACAGGCTGCGGTGTTTCCTACATTACAACTGTGAATACACATCATAAGTGCATTTTTGGTTGTAAAACACTCGGAGACTTCCGGTGATCTTGAAAAGCGCTGTAATATACATATATTCTTTATTTTCCTTTTTCTTTTTATGAAGTATAGATGCAAAATGAAAAGTGTTGGATTGAGCCAATAAGTCATAGACTTCTAGAATGAACCCGTGCTCCCGGCTGGGAAGGAGATCATTCAGTCCCTCAAGATTGTACGAGCATTTAAAAAAATATATCGAATTTATCTCATGCACTCGCACCAGCCCCACCACACATCCCGGAGCCCCCACCCCGCCCTCGGAGGCTCTGTAGCACCTGCAGAATCGGAGAAAATCACCGCCACCACATTTCAGATGGTTCCATGAAGAAAAAAATCTCTCCTCACTTCACACCGGTTGAGTTGGTCATTAAAGCTCCCATCATTCCCACAATGTGCGACTTGGTCCACATTCTTTGGTTGAAAGAAGAGCGTCAAGAATTAATCAACAGGAATTGAGACACTTTGCTCTTCTCGTGACCTTTAAGTGCGCAAATCAGCCACGTTAATCTGCCACAGTTGCACCATAAGTATTAGGAGTTCGCACAGGAGGTAATGAGCCGATACATCAGTAGAAGTGGTTTCTTGATACATTAAGCGAGCGTGGATCTGTTAAGGAAAATCATATTTAACTAACTTGTTTGAGTTTTTTGATGACAAAGCAGCGATGGTTGATGAGGGTAATGCTTTTGACGTGATTGACATGGTCTCCGAAAGACATTTGATGAAGTGCCGCACAACAGACTTGTGAGCAAAGTTGGAGCTCACTGGAATAAAATGGACGGTAACATCATGGATTGGGAACTGGCTGAGTGCCAGGAAACAAAGAGTAGTTTTGAACGTTTGAGTTTCGGACTCGGGGAAGGGTTGTAATGAAGTTCTCCAAGGGTCAGTGCTACAACGCCTACTTTTCATAATATTTATTCATAAACTGGGCCTTGGTGTACAGGGCACAATGTCAAAATATACGGACGATGAGAAATGTGGAAGCATTGCGGGCCATGAGGAGCATAGTTTAGAACTTCAAACCGACATCGAGAGGTTGGTGGAAAGGGCGGACAAATCACAGATGAAATTTAACGCAGAGAAGGCGAGAAGTGGTTCAGTTTGGTCGGAAGAACGCAGAGAGACAATATAAAAGAAAGGGTACGATTTCAAAGGGGCTGCAGGAGCCGAGTGACCTGGATGTTTATGTGTATAAATTATTGAAGGTGTCAGGACAAGTCGAAGGAGCGCGGTGAATAAAGCGTGCAACATCCTGAGCTTTATTAATAGAGGGAAAGAATATAAAAGCAAAGATGTTATGTTAAACGTGTGTGACACACTGGTTAGGCCTCAACTGGAGAATTGCATCCAATTGCGGGCACCACACTTTAGGAAGAATTTGAAGGCATGACAGAGAGGACACAGGAAAGATTCATGAAAATTCTTCCAGGGATGACGAACTCCAGTTATGAACAATGAGTGGAGCAGTTGGCTTTAATCTCGTTTGAGGAGAGTAAGTTTAGAGGAGATTTGATCGGGATGTTAAAAACCATGAAGGGTCTGGGCAGAGTAGATAGGGAGAAATTGTTCTCATTGGTGGAAGGATTGAGAACCAAGCAGCTCAGGTTTAAAGTAACCTGGAGAAGAAGCAATGGAGATAAGAGGAAAAACTTTACACGAACTGAGTGGTTAGCATCTGGAATGCACTGTCTGACAGTGTGGTGGATTGAGGGACAATTGATGCTTTCAAAACGAAACTGGATCCTTATCTGAAAAGAAAAAAAATGCTGGACTACGGAGAAAGCAGTGAAACTAGGTCAATTACTCCTTCAGAGGGTTAGCATGGACAGGACTGGCCGAATGGCATCCTCCTGCGCTGTAAGAATTCTATGATTCTATCGTTAAAGTCAAGCAGCAACAAAAAGCGACATTTTCACAACATCTGCAATAGTAGAGTCCGTCCAGTAGATGGCAGTGAAACAGTGAATACTGACATTATAAGAAACAAGCACTGTCTCAATCATTTCTGCACTGAACCCTTTCCCTGTTCGTATTAAACTTGACCTTAGTCTGTATATATTACACTAAGTGATGTATCTGATCATATTACAACAGGTTGTGTCTCAGTTGTTTCTATAATAGCTGAATCTCAGTCAATGTACTGACAAAGGCCATATTACACTATTCATTCTCTCCGTTATCACTGCACTAAACCATGTCTTGACTAATATGATAATAGTCCATGTCTCAGTTGTTCCTGCACTAGTGCTTGTCTCTGCTTATACGAAACCAGAATACGTTCCTGTTTACATGACACGAGGCTCTCTTATTGCACGACTAGACTTTGTCACGTTTATAATAAACTAGGGGTTGCCTTGGCTAATGCTGCACAAGTCTATGTCTCTGTTTATATCACACGATGCCCTGTCAATGTTATTATTGTATAATACCGTGCCTCTCTCTTAATGCTGCACTTGCCCACAGCTCTATTTATATTAATCCAGTCCCTGTGTTGGTAATTATTGCACTGGCTCTGTCTCAGGTTATTTTAGACAATGCCCTGTGTCAGGTGAAACTGCAGTAGACCCCGTGTCAGTTTCCTTTCACTAGATTCTGCCTCAGTTATTACTGAACTAGACCATGTCGGTGTTCATATGACACAAGACACTGTCTCAATCATTACTGCACTCGGCACTGCCTCACTTTTTACTCCACGACATCATGTTTATCTTACACTAGATCACGTTTTTGCTTATATTCTGTTAGACCCTATCTCAGTTTATATAAAACTACGCCCTGTCTCAATTTATATTACATTAGACCCCGTCTCAGGTAATATTACACTGGAGCCCGTCTCAGTTTATATTACACGAGAACACGTCTATGTTTACATTACAATCGACCCTGCTTCAGTTTATATTACAGTCGACCCTGCCTCAGTTTATATTAAATTAGATCCCGTCTCAGTTTATTTCACACTAGACCCTGTCTCAGTTTATATTACACTAGGCTCCGCCTCCGTTTATATTTCATTAGACATTGCCTTTGTTTATATTAAAATAGGTCCTGTCATTGTTATTTCTGTGTAGACCATGTCTCTGTTTATACTACACAAGGCCAAGTCTGTTGTTACTGCACTAAACCCTGGCTCAATAATTGCTGATACTAGGCCCAGCCTTCGTTTGTATTACTGTAGATGCTGTATCAATAATTGGTGCACTCGGCCCTGTCTCAGTATTCCTGCACCAGACCCTGACTTTATTTATATTGAAATGGATTATGTCTATGATAATATTACACCAGTTCCTGCCTCAGTTATTTCAGTGGTCGGCCTGGTCTCAGCTGTTCCTGAATTAGGCCGTATCTCTGGTTGTATTACATGCGGAAAAGTCTCAGTTATTATTGCTCTGGACCCAGTGTCTGTATATACAACGCTAAACCCTGTCTTGGTTGCTGATGCACGAGTCCATACATCTCCTTCTATTACACTCGCCCTGTCCCTGTCTTTATTCCAATAGATCATGTTTCTGTTTATCTTACATTGTAGGCAATCTGAGTTATTTCTGCACCAGGTCCTGTCTAGGTTGTTATTAATCCATGCGCCGGATCAATCATTACTGTTCTAGCCCCGAGAGAGGATTAATATCAATTGACCCAGTGCTTAGTGCGCTAACCCTGCCTCAGTTATTTCTACGCTAGGCCATGTCTCTACGATTACTGCAGTGGTCTATGTCTCCAACTGTCAGTTGGAGAGATACTATTTTCCGCAAAGATGTTGAGGTTGGAATTGTTCCCTGGCGTTGGCCTAAAACGGGCGATATTGAATGGCCCGTTCTTTGCAGTACCTGATAGTTATTTTCATTTAGCTTTAGTCAAAGAAATTATAGATCAGATATGGCCAGTTGTGTGTACGTATGGAAAAAAAATCATGCCTCTTGCTTATACCGCCGTTTCTCAAAGATAAATGATGATCTTTACCAAAATGTTTCAGTATTTAATTTTCTTTTACTCAACCTGTCACTGCGGACGATGTAACATTGTAAGCATTTATTGTCAACATGTTTCGTTGTGTACTTTTGCTTAGAAAGTGATGTCATACTGACCATTTAGTCACTATGGCGAGCATGTCTATCACCAAATTCACTGAATATCTCTTCTCTCTCTGTCTGAGGCAGTATCTAACTCACTGAACCTCTTCTCTCGTTCTCTCCTCTCTCTCTCTCTCACCCTTTCTTCCTCTCTCTTTCTCTCTCTCGCTCTCTCTCCATCCACCATCTAACTCCCGCCCCCCACCACCCCCGCTCTCTCTCTCTCTGAGACAGTCCCTTATTCATTTTGAATCTCCCATTATCTAATAACACTCTTTGGAGAATTTTTTGTTAGTAATTTCCCTTCATTCCTCCCAGTGCTAACTTTCAGTCCATTCCTGCCTTCAGTGATTGTGTTTAAATCCAAAACTATGCATTTATTTAAATTGTAGATTGTTTAATACTGTAAGTATTTATTGATAACCAGTCTGTTGTGTGCATTTGTTTATTTACAACTGATGTCAGACTGACGATTTCGTTTCTAAGGTGCTTTATCTGTCTCCGGTGATCAGTTGGAAAGTGGAATAAATCACATCGAGAATAACCTGCAGTTTATTAACAAATGATCACCTCAATATCTCACAGAAGCTCCTGATAATCTCGAATGTCTGATGATTTGTGCAAGTGATGGCAAAAATAAAACTTTACCTACACCTGACATGAGACTAATACACCTGTAATTCCCCGATGTATTATTCCTGTTGATGGGAAGGATTGAAACTCCTGTTGCTCTCCAGAGACTTTCACTATTTCTATTTCCACTTTTTAAACTGTTATCTTCACAAATGCCACCACAACCACTCGAATCATGTTTGGACAGATTGGTTTACCTGCAGGTTGTATATACAACGTAATCTTAACGAAAATAAACCAGGGCCTATTCGAGCATAAACAGAGACCGTACTTGATGTAACATAAGCAGAGATATGGGTTACTGCATTAATAACAGAGACAGTATCTGGTTTAATATAAAAGGAGATATCGACTAATGAAATAATAACTGAGACAAGACCTGGTGTTATATAACCGAGGATATGGGCTCGTGCAGTAATATCAGACACCGGACCTGGTGTAACATAAGCAGAGATATGGACTACTGCATTAATAACAGTGACAGTATCTGGCTTAATATAAGAGGAGATATCGGCTAATGATGTAATAACAGAGACAAGACCTGGTGTTATATAACCAGGGATATGGGCTTATGCAGTAATATCAGAGACAGGACCTGGTGTAATATAAACATAGGTATCATCTAGTGTAAGTAATAACAGGCACAATACCTCGTATAATACAAACAGAGGCATGTGCTAATGCGGTGATAACACAAATTGGCCCAAGGAGTCATATAAACAGAGAAATTGGCTAGTTCAGGAATAAGAGAGAGGGAGGACTTGGTATTACATTTAATGAACCGATATTTGTGTGATCATAATAACAAAAACACTTTGTATAAAATAACAACTGAAAGAGGTCATGGCGAAACTCTAGCAGAAACAGGGTCAACGTCAACAATATCAGAATCAGGTTACTATTGAAAACTGATCGGCACAAGGTTTTCAGAAATAATGAGAGAGGTTTGCATTAGAATTTGAATGACATGTAGGCCCTTCGGGCAACCATTACAGAGACAGCGTTTTATACAATAAGATTGGACATAGGGAACAGATTAAAAACGGTAAAGCTCTGTGTAATTAGTGCAATGTTTGATGATAACAGAGAATAGCAGGTTGCAGTGCATCACTGAATACATCACTGGGTCCAGTGTGATAACGACACAGGCAGCACCTGATCCACCCAAATCGAAGTTGGGTCTGATATAATAGTGTGTGTGAGACAGCGCCAATTGATACAATAGCAAATCTTTTGCCGAATGCCCAATAACAGAGTCAAGCACGACTGCAATATGAATGGGGTGGAGTTGGTGCAATAACACTGACACAGTCTAGCGTAATAGCAAATAAAACACAACATTCTGGAATCACTCTGCAGGTCAGGCAGAATCTGTGGCGATAACCAGAGTGAACGTTTCATGGCGATGACCCTTCAGCACAACCGGGGTCATCGATTAGAAACTTTGACTCTACTTCTCTCCACAGCCACTGCACTCCCGAGTGGTACTGTTGGTGGTCCTTCTGCTTTTGAGCTGTAAGATCTGTGTTCAATTCCCACTCCCGGCTCCGTTGACCACGGGAAGAGTGTTCGTGTGACAGAACGGTTTTTAATTAGCCTCTAAAATCCTCCCGCCTCTCCACACTTTCCCCAAGGCTGCAAAGAATATGACGATCCAGAAAACAAACAGGCTCGACATCTGCTGTCTGACTTGTTGAAGATTTCGAGCACATTCGGTTTTTATTTTAGATTTCTAGCATCTGTCATATGCTGCCGTTGTACTAATACAATGGGAACTGGGGATACATCATGTCAGCATTGACGAATTAGCATCACTTTTACCCCTGGGTCAAACGGTTGTGGGTTGAAGCCTCAATCCAGAGAGTTGACCATTTAATAACGGCCAGTGCTCACGGTGATAGTTTATATGTCAGCCTTTCTGCTCTGTTATCCATTATTTTCTTGCATTCAGGAGGAGGAATTAAAGACAGAGAAACTCTGGACAGTTTCTCCATCCAGCAAAGGACGGGTTCCTGGGACATTGTTGCTGCTTTGACCTTCCCGCCCTCTCCAAAAATACAAACAACATCTCCCTCCTTGGATTTGTAAAGGGAATTCTGACTGCCGGTCCCGGGCCAGACTGGGGCCTGGTCCAATAATAATCACAGAGGCCGGCTCCAGTGTGTCAATAACAGAGACTGCTGGTAATCTTACATACAGAGAGGCAGGGGTTCTAATAAACATCTGACTGTAATAGGGTGTGAAAGTGCGAGGAAGCAATGATGTTTAGGGCCTTAGCGCCGGCTTCTGTGTTATGGTGAGTGACCCAGGGATTTGTGTGGTAAAAACGGAGCGGAAACATCATTACCGAGGCCCGTGTGACTGACTCCACCTGACTGAGAGAGTGGCGGACTCCAGAGATTTCCGACATCTGCAGGGTCAATGCTGCATCTGCCAGAGGAACAGAAAATAATCTGCTCCCTCTCATTCTTACCGACAGTTCTCCATTTACACAGACACGCAAGGGCCGGACCCGGCAGCTTGTCGAAACCAATGTTTAAACCTTCAGCTTGAGGCACACGATGACTGAAAGGATTAAACACCAAAACCTCACCAGAGGAAAACTTCAGAGCCGTAAATGTTAAAGATAATCGTGCTTTCTACTAAACAAGCTCTATTCAGTGTTATTATTTTGTTCAAAGTAGTCGTTTGTAAACAGTAGTGAACTTCTGAATGATTCCTGGCAATTATCGACACACACACACTCAAGCGCTGTCAAAAGACAGGATTAGCAGAAGACGAAAGCTGTGTAATTATTGCATTTTATTTGGGCTCAATGAGGGACAGAGGTAGATACAGGAAAGGTGCTGGGACAATGATATAGATGAGCATTTCAGTTGACCCCATTCCCTGTAATCCTTCAAATGTTAACCCCTGTAAGTATTTATAGAATTCATTTTACAAAGTTACTATTAATCTAATTCCATCACTCTTTCAAGCTGTGCATTCCAGTTCAGAACAACTCGCCGTGTTAAAAAAATGAACAATTATCCTCCTGTCTTCCTGTTCAATAAAGTAAATTTGCGTCCCCTGGTTACCGACCCTCCTACCAGTTGAAATCGTCTCTCTTTATTCATACTATCGAAACTTTCATGATTTTGAACGCTTCTATTTAAGAGACACACAGAGAGGTGGAGAGAGGTACACTAGAGAGACAGACAGAGATAAAACTAGGGAAGGAGACTTAAAATGAAAAAGGGAGACGGAATGTTGCGGAGAAACAAGTTTCGAGGGAAAGTGTAAGTGTGTGGCGGGTGGTGGGGGGCGGGGGGCGGTGTTGGTGGGGTGTGGAGGGGGAGTTAGAGTGGGGGCGGGTGGTGGAGCATGACAACGAAAAATGAAAGGTCGCAAGATCTCATTTCCCCGCTTCAGGGACTCGAGGGAGCTCAGTGACTGACCATCCAGTTATGTCCTGGAAATGGAAGCTCTAAACGGATCACACAGGCTCATTTGTAAATGTCACCGCAATGTGATCTGTGTAACTCTGCCCTGACTCTATGGCCAGATATAGGCCGCCTCGACAGATGTTCTCACCAGATTGTGGCCCCTGGATTTATTTTCTACTCAGAAGTGAGATGTGCGGTTTGGAACCGGCAGCAGAGAAACAGGAAGTTGTGTTACCTGAGAATGAAACAGCAGGCGTCAGTTTCATGTTATCACCGTGAACCGTCTTCCTGCCTGTGAGGGTGAACTCACTCTGACAGCATCAAGAGCAACCACACAGATTGCTGCCGGCCTCAGCATTACATTCACCTCCATTCTCATGTTAAAGAATTAAATAAATGAGATTGTTTTGGTTCTAACATTTTAACTGAAGGCGAGATGGACTGAAGATTATCACTGGGAGAAAAGAGGGGAAATTAAAACAATAATACCGCTCACAGGGGGTTATTCTAAAATGGAAAGTTTTAAGAGGATTTGGTGCTGCCTGAGAGAAAGAGAGGAGAGAGGTTAAGTGAGTGAGCTGGTGTCCTTATGGCACTGAATTTTGCTCTGATGAAGTTTTGGCGCTTAATCTTTTCGGTGATGATGTGCTTTAAGCGAAAGATTTAAACATTGGTTCCTCGTAGCTGCCAGATCCGGCCCTTGTGAGTCTGTGTAAGTGAGTTAAGTCAAGTTTAAGAGAGGGAAGATAGGTTAACTGATTTTCGTGTAGTCTGAGACAGAGGAAGAGAGTAAGAAGTTCAGTGAGTCATTTGAAAGATGTCTGTTCCTTGACACCGGAATGGCCAGCTTGGCATAACTTTCCAGAGCACTCAAGACAATGCATTATCGATAAATATTAACGGCAGCATAAGCAGCATATAGATATATTCTCAATAAACTATCATATCATGCTGAAAAATAATTATAATGTCTTTTTCAAGCAATGAAGCATGATATGTTCTAGACGTACCCGCATCCACAACCACACATATAGCTGCACACATTCACATACACAGCCACACACACACAGCCACGCAGACAGACGAACAGTGACACACACACACAGGCACACACACACACAGTGACACATACATACGCACACACAAACACAGACACACACACAGTGTCACACACACACACACACACACACACACAACTTTCACACACAAGAACATTGGTTATTCGGAGCTTGCGGCCGCCCATTCGCCTGAGGTTGCGGCTTTCGACCCTGTCTCTCACAATCAGTGGCCACGCCAAAAGCAAACAGAAATTCCTATCGGCAAAGTGAAAAATATCTGGAAATTAAAGAAAACTGTGGGCAATTGCCACTCATCAACTCAAGTATGAATTATTCATCTCCAACGCAATGCAGTGTGTGACTTAAGTTGTGCAATGTGCAGTGCAATGTGGTTCACCTTCATTTCTATTCCTCAATCTCATTGATAAGGGAATGTTACAAGATTCACCCCAACCTTTCAACACAAACATTACACACATCACACGAGAGCAATTAGAAATTGCACACAACGTCTCATAGTCAGTAACAAGACTAAATGTATTCTTCCAAAACCTTTTTACCGACAGGATATTATAACATTTTAAAAATTAATACCCACCTATCCACCTGGCTCTCTCTCCAGCTCTATCCAGTTAGCAGAGACCTTTTGTAGTGCAGTAATAACTGAGACTTGGTCTCGTGTATTAATAAATGGGATAGGACCTTTATAATATAAGGTGAGACATAGAAGAGTACAGTAATGAATGAAGCAGCCTAATACAGTAATATCACAGGATCATAGAATCACAGAACTTTAACGGCACAGAAGGAGGCCATTCGGCCCATCTTGTCTGCATCGACTCTCCAAATGATCATTCTGACCTAGTGCCATTGCCCTAGCTTTTCCCCGCACCCTTGCACTTTGTTTCTATTCAAATAATCATTTAATGCCCTCTTGAATGCCTCAATTAAACCTGTCTCCCTCATACTTCCAGGCAGTGTATTCCAGACCTGAACCACTCGTTGTGTGAAAAAGCTTTTTTCTCACGTCACGTTTGCTTCTTTTGCAAATCACTATAAACCTGTGCCCTCTCGTTCTTTATCCTTTTACGAATGGGAACAGGTTCTTCCTCTCTACACTGTCCAGCCCACTCATGATTTTGAAAACTTCAATCACATCTCCTCTCAGCCTTCTCCTCTCCATGGAACACATTCCCAACTTCTCCAATCTATCCTCATAACTGAAGTTTCTCATCCCTGGGAATATTCTTGTAAACCTCTTCAGCACTCTCTTCAATATCTTCGCATCCTTCCTATAATATGGTACCAAGGATGGTACACAATATTCCAGCTGAGGTCTAACGAGGGCCTTATATAAATTCAGCATAACCTCCCTGCTCTTGTACTCTATGCCCCTATTAATAGAGCCCAGGATACTATGTGCTTTATTAACTGCTCTCTCTACCTGTCCTCCCACTTTCAATGATCTATGCACATACACACCCAAGTCTTTCTGCTCCTGCACTCCTTTCAAAACTCCACCCCTTATTTTATATTGTCTTCCCATGTTCCTACCAAAGTGCATCACCTCACACGTCTCCACATTGAACTTCATCTGCCACCTATCTGACCACACCACCAACTTGTCTGTGCCCTCTTGAATTTCCGCACCGTTCTCCTGGCAGTTTACAACACTCCCAAGCTTCGTCCGCAAACTTTCAAATTGTCCCCTGCACACCAAGGCCTAGATCGTTAGTATATATCCGGAATAGCAAGGGTCCCAATACTGGCCCCTGGGGAACTCCACTCCAAACCTTCCTCCAGGCCAAAAAATATCCATTGACCATTGCTATAGAGATAAAAACAAAAAACTACTGCGGATGCTGGAAATCCAAAACAAAAACAGAATTACCTTGGAAAACTCAGCAGGTCTGGCAGCATCGGCGGAGAAGAAAAGAGTCGACGTTTCGAGTCCTCATGACCCTTCAACAGAACTGAGTAAAATTAGGAGAAGGGTGAAATATAAGCTGGTTTAAGGGTGGGGGGGTGGGGTGGGGAGAGAGAAGTTGGGGGGTGGGGTGGTTGTAGGGACAAGCAAACAGTGATAGGAGCAGATAATCAAAAGATGTCACAGACAAAGGAACAAAGAGGTGTTGAAGGTGGTGATATTATCTAAGAGAATGTGGTCATTAAGAATGGATGGCAGGACACTCAAGGTTCAGCTCTAGTGGGGGTGGGGTGGAAAGACTGACAGGGCATTACAGGTATAGATTTAAAAATAATGGAAATAGGTGGGAAAAGAAAAATCTATATAAATTATTGGAAAAAACAAAAGGGAGGGGGAAGAAACGGAAAGTGGGTGGGGATGGAGGAGGGAGTTCAAGATCTAAAGTTGTTGAATTCAATATTCAGTCCAGAAGGCTGTAAAGTGCCTAGTCGGAAGATGAGGTGCTGTTCCTCCAATTTGCGTTGGGCTTCACTGGAATAATGCAGCAAGCCAAGGACAGACATGTGGGCAAGAGAGCACGGTGGAGTGTTAAAATGGCAAGCGACAGGGAGGTTTGGGTCTTTCTTGCGGACAGACCGCAGGTGTTCTGCAAAGCGGTCGCCCAGTTTACGTTTTGTCTCTCCAATGTAGAGGATGCGGTCTCCTCTGATGAGTGTCCTGCCATCCATTCTTAATGAGCACATTCTCTTAGATAATATCACCACCTTCAACACCTCTTTGCTCCTTTGTCTGTGACATCTTTTGATTATCTGCTCCTATCACTGTTTGCTTGTCCCTACAACCACCTCACCCCCCCAACTTCTCTAGCCCCCGCCCCCCCGCACCCCCTCCCCCCCCCCCCACCCCACCCCACCTTAAACAAGCTTATATTTCACCCCTCTCCTAATATTACTCAGTTCTGTTGAGGGGTCATGAGGACTCGAAATGCCAACTCTTTTCTTCTCCGCCGATGCTGCCAGATTTGCTGAGTTTTTCCAGGCAATTCTGTTTTTGTTCATTGACCATTACTCCCTGCTTCCTTTATATCAGCCAATTTTGTATCCACGTTGCTTCTGTCCCTTTTATTCCATGAGTGATAACTTTCCTCACAAGTCGGTTGTGAGATGAATCCTAATATAGTACAAACGGAGACTTTGTGCAATGCAACAGCAGCTCAGGAATTGTCCCTTGCAGTATATATAGAGACACGGCTATGTGCATTAATAAATGAAGCATCATATAATGTAATATAAACAGAGACATAGTCTAGTGCAGTAATAACTGAGAAAAGGTCAATTGTAGTGTATATAGAGGCATGGTCCAGTGCATTAATAAGTTAAACTGCAAATAGCATTATATACACAGATACAGTGCTGAGAGAAAGATAAAAGGAGAAATGGTAAGTAATTGGGAAAGCTAATAGAATGTTATCATTTATTGCGAGGGGAATTGAATACAAAATTACGGAAGTTATGCTTCAGCTATACAGGACCAGGTTTGGTGCACTGTGTACTGTGTTGGTCACCTTATTTAAGCAAGGATGTAAATGTGTTGTAAAAGGTTCAGAGAAGGTTTATTAGACTAATACTTGGAATGGGTGGGTTGTCTAATTAGGAATGGTTGGACATACTAGGCTTATAAATTCTGGGGTTTAGAAGAGTAAGAGGCGACTTGACTGAAACATAAAAGCTCCTGAGGGGTCATGACAGGGTGGATGTGGAGAGGATGTTTCCTCTTGTGGGAGAATCTAGAACTAGGGGTCACTGTTCAAACATAAGGTGTCGCCCATGTAAAACGGAGATGAGGTGAATATTTTCACTCTCAGGGTCGTGAGTCTTTGGGACTCTCTCCCTAAAAAGGCAGTGGAAGCAGAGCCTTTGAATATTTTTCAGGCAGAGGTGGATAGATTCTTGCTAAGCAAGGGGGTGATAAGTTATCGGGGGTCGGCGGTATGCAAATTTCATGTTACTGTCAGATCAGCCATGATCTTATTAAATGGCGGAGCAAGCTCGAGGGGTTGAATGGCCTACTCCTGTTCCTTGTTCGTATGCTCGTGTGTTCGTATGGCCCAGTACAGTCATCACTGAGACAAGGTCAGCAGGTCAAGGGCAGTGATAACTGAAGCATGGTTCAGTGTAAAATAGCGAAACACAACTTGCAGTGAAATATAAATTAAAACATGGTTGTACTACAGTGCGAATTGGAAAAGGGTTAATTGGAGTGTCCACAGAAGCACGGTCTAATGTAGCAATAAGTGGCGCATGACCTAATGGTATAAACAGCAGCAGGGTCAGGTGCAGTAATAACTGGGAAAGGACCAATTGCAACACAAGTAGAGATATAGATGGCTGTAGTAATAAACAAGATAGGGCCCATTGTACTATTAACAGTAACGTTCACCTGTACAACAATAACTTAAGCAAAATGTAATCTAGCGTTTACAGTTACAAATGAGGGCGTGAAATAAATTGAACAGGGGATGGATAGGAATTATTAAAACAGGGCCTTGATTGACATAAGCTGAGGCAGGGTCTAGTGCAGTTATTACTAATACAGGGCCTGGGTTATTATATGCTGAGACAGGGCCTAGTGCAGTGATTACTGATACAGGGTTTAGATTGATATAAACTGAGACAGTGATATAAACTGAGACAGGGTCTAGTGAATTGATTACTTATACAGGGCCGAGATTAATGTCAACAGAGGAAGGGTCCAATGCAGCAATTACTGATACAGGGTCTAGGTTGATATAAAAACAGAAAATGCTGGAAAAATGCCATTCCATTCTCTCAGTTCGTTCACCTCCTTCACATCTTCCAATGATTCCACTATCCAAAACGATGCTTCTGACATGCCTTCCTTCTTCCTTAACAAAGGTTTCCCACCCACTGTGATTGACAGAGCCCTCAACTGTGTCCGACCCATCTCCCGCGTCTCTGCTTTCGCACATCCCTCTCTCTCCCAGAATCATGATCGGGTCCCTCTTTTCCTCACATTTCATCCCACCACCCCCGCATTCAAAGGATCACCCTCCGGCATTTCTGCTAAGTCCAACATGATGCCACCACCAAACACACCTTTCCCTCATCACTCCAACCCCACCCCCACCCCTGTCAACATTCCGCAGGGACCGTTCCCTCTGGGACACCCTGGTCCACTCCTCCATCACCCCTAACACCTCATCACTTCCCAAGCAATCAGAGAAGATGCAACACCTGTCTCTTTACCTCCTCCCTCCTCACCGTCCAAGGGCCCAAACACTCGTTTCAGCTGAAGTACTGCTTCATTGCACCTCCTTCAATTTGGTCTACTGCATTCGCTGCTCCCAATGCAGTGTCTTCTAGATTGGGGACACCAAACACAGACTGGCAGACAGCTTTGTGGAACACCTTTGGTCTATCTGCAAGCATGACCTAGACCTTCCTGTAGCTTGCAGTTTCAACACACCATCCTGCTCTGATACCCACTTGTCCCTTTTTGACCAGCTGCATTGTCCCAGTGTAGCCCAACGCAAACTGGAGGAACAGAACCTCACCTTCCGATTATGCACTTTACAGCCTTATTCATTTATTCATTGTTTTATCCTCTTTTTTATCCACTTTTTTATCCTTTTTATACCGTTTTTCCCCAACCACCCCTACCACACTCCCAAAAGGGCCATCATTTACTTGTTCCATGTTGTTCTTTCACTGTGTGCTGATTCTGGCTCTGCTGTAACACATTCTGCTTTCTTACCTTTATGACTGCATTAGCACCTACTTTAGCCTTACCACTGCCATTAACACTTCCTTTTTCTTTTTGCCTATGATATGTTTGGTAGTGTCACCTTACCCCCACCTATTGCTTGCCTTCTATCCAGTCTGACCTGCTCCATCCCGCTTAAACAGCAAATGTCATCGCATTTTGACTTCTCTTTAGCTCTGAGGAAGGTCATACGGTCTCAGGAAGTTAGGTCTGCTTCTTTCACCACAGGTGCTGTCAGACCTGCTGTGATTTACCAGCATTTTATGCTTTTCTTTCAGATTTCCAGCATCCGTACTATTTTACTTTTATCCAGATTGATACAAACTGAGACAATGCCTAGTGCAGTGCATACTAATGGAGGGTCTAGATTACCATGAACTGAGACAGGGCCTAGTGCAATGCGTACTGATACAGGGTCTAGATTAATGTAAACTGAGACAGGCTCACATGCAGTGAAGACTGATACAGGATCTAGATTAATATGAACTGAGACATGCTCGAGTGCGGTGATTACAGACACAGGATCACAATTAATATAAACTGAGACGGGGTCTAGTGCAGTGATTACTGATCCAGGGTCCATATAAACATATACTGGGATGGGGTCCAGTGCAGTGATTACTGATACAGGGTCTGGACTCATATAAACTGAGGCATTTTCTAGCTCTGTCATTATTCATACAGGGTGTGGACTAATATAAACTGAGACAGGGTCGAGTGAAGTGATTACTGATACAGGATCTGGATTGATATAAGCTCAGGCAGGCCATAGTGCAGTGATTACTGATGCAGGGCCTAGATAAATAAAAATGAGGACAGTGGCTAGTACAGTGATTACAGATACGGTGTCTAGATCAATATAAACTGAGACAGAGCCTAGTGCAATGATGACTGATAAAGGGTCTAGATTATAAAGACTGAGGCAGGGCATAGTGCAGAGATTACTGATACAAGGTCTAGATTAATGTAAACTGAGACAGATCCTAGTACAGTGATTACTGATACAGGGCCGAGGTGAATATAAAGTAGGACAGAGGCTAGTGCAGTGATTAATGATACAGGATCAGGATCAATATAAAGTGAGGCAGTGCCCATTGCAGTGATTACTGATACAGGGCCTAAATTAATATGATCTGAGACAGTGCCTAGTGCAGTGACTACTGATACAGGGACTAGAGTAATATAAACTAGGGCAGGGGTTAGTGCAGTGATTAATGATACAGGATGAGGATCAATATAAACTGAGACAGTGTCCATTGAAGTGATTACAGTTACAGGGTGTACATCAGTATAAACTGAGATAGGGTCGAGTGCAGTGATTAATGATAGAGGGTCTGGATTAATATAACATGAGACAGTGTCTAGTGCAGTGATTATTGATCCAAGGTCTTGATAAATATAAAACTGAGATGGTGTCTAGCGCAGTGATTACTGATACATGGTCTAGATTAATATGAACTGAGGCACAGCCTAGTGCAGTGATTACTGATTTAGGGTCTAGATTGATATAAACTAAGACAGGGCATATTGCAGTGATTACTGATGCAGGGTCTAAATTAATATAAACTGGGGTAGGGCATATTGAAGTGATTACTGATGCAGGGTCTAGGTTAATAGAAACAGAGAAGGGCAAAGTGCAGTGATTATAGATTCAGGGTGCAGATTATTATAACCAGAACAGGGACGAGTGCAGTGATTACTGAAAAAGGGCCTTGATTAATATAAACTGAATCCGGCTCTTGTACAGTAATTATTTACACACGGTCTGAACTAACATAACCTGAGACAGGGCCTGGTGCGTTGTTCACTGACACAGGGCCCAGATAAGTATAACTGGGACAGGGGCTCGGGCAATGATTACTGCTGCAGGGGCTAAATTAATATAAACTTTGATAGGGCCTAGTGCAGTAATTACTGATACAGGGTCTAGACTGATTTAAAAAAATCTGAGGCAGGGCCTAGTGCAGTGATCGCTGATACAGGGTCCAGAGTAATATAAACTGAGACAGGGCCTATATAAATATAAACCAGGACAAGGGCTAGTGCAGTGATTAATGATACAGGATCTAGATTGATTTAAAAAACTGAGGCAGGGCAGAGTGCAATGATTGCTGATACAGGTTCCAGATTAATATAAACTGAGACAGGGCCTAGATAAATATAAACCAGGACAAGGGCTAGTGCAGTGATTAATGATACAGGATCATGATCAATATAAACTGCGACAGTGTCCTTTGCAGTGATTACTGATACAAGATCTAGATCAATATCAGTGTAGATAGGGCCTAGTGCAGTGATTACTGATAGAGGCTCTGGACTAATATAAACTGAGACAGGGCCTAGTGCAGGGTCTTAATTGATATAAACTAAGGCAGGGCATTGTGCAGTGATGACAAATGCAGGCTCTATGTTAATATAAACTGTGACAGGGTCTCGTCCAAGGATTACTGATACAGGGTCTATTTGATATAAACTGAGGGAGGGCATATTGCAGTGATACAGAGCCTAGATCGATATATATGGAGACAGTGTTCATTGCAGTGATTACTGATGCAGGGTCTTGATTAATGAAAATGGAGACACTGCCAAGTGCAGTGATTAGACATGCAGGGTCTAGGTTGACATAAACTGAGGCAGACCATAGTCAGTGATTACTGATACTGGGTCCAGATAAATATAAACTGAGACAGGCTCTAGTGCAGAACGAACTGATGCAAAGTCTAGATCAATAGAAACTGATGCAGGGTCTAATGCATTGATGATTGATAAAGGGTGTAGATTAATATAACCTGAGGCCGGGCCTATTGCAGTGATTACAGATACAGGGTCAAGACTGATAAAAACTGAGGCAGGGCATAGTGCAGGGGTTACTGATACAGGGTCGAGATTAATCTAAATTGAGACATGGTCTGGTGCAGTGCTTACTGATACAGAATCAGGATCAATATAAACTGAGACAGGGCCCAGTGCAGTGATTACTGACACAAGGTCTAGCTTAATATAAACTGTGGCAGGGCCATGAGCAGTGATTACTGACACATGGACTCAATCAATATTAACTCAGAAAATGTCCAGTGCAGTGATTACTGACACAGAGCCTAGATTAATATAAACTGAGGCAGGGTCTAGTGCAGTGATAACTGATACAGTGTCCAGATCAATATAAACTGAGATAGGTCCAAGTGCTGCAATTACTGATACAGGCCTGGATTAATATAAACTGAGGCAGGGCCTAGTGCAGTCATTACTGATACAGGATCTAAATTAATATAAACTGAGACAGGGTCTAGTGCAGTGTTTACTGATACAGGGTCTCAATCAATATAAACTCTGACAATGCCAAGTGCACTGATCACTGCTACAGGATCTAGATTAATATAAACGGAGACATGCGCCAGTGCAGTGATTACAGACACAGGACCTAACTTAATATAAACTGAGACAGGTTCTTGTGCAGTAATTACTGATACAGGGTCTCAATGAATATAAACTCAGACAATGTCCAATGCAGTGATTACTGATACAGGGCCGAGATAAATATGAACTGAGGCAGGGCCTACTGCAGTGATTACTGATACAGGGTCGAGGTTAATAGAATCTGAGAGAGGGCCAAGTGCAGTGATTATAGATTTAGGGTGCAGATTATTATAACCAGAACAGGGGTGACTGCAGTGATTACTGAAAAAGGGCCTTATTAATTTTAAACTGAGACAGGCTCTTGTTCAGTAATTACTGATACACAGTCTGAACTAACATAAACTGAGACATGGCCTGGTGAAGTGTTCATTGATATAGCGCCTAGATAAATATAACTAGGACAGGGGCTCGGGCAGTGATTACTGATACAGGGTCTAGATTCATAAAAAAAGGTGAGGCAAGGTATAGTGCAGGGATTACTGATACTGGGCCGAGATTAATATAAACTCAGAGAGGCTCAAGTGCAGTGATTGCTGATATAGGATCCAAATTGATATAAAATGATGTAGGGTCTAGTGCAGTAATTACTGATACAGGGTCTAGATTAATATAAACTGAGACAAGGCCCAGTGCCGTGGTTTGTGTTACAGGGTTGGATGCATATAAAATGGGACAGGGTCTAGTGCCGTGATTACAGATACAGGGTCCAGATTAATTGAAACTGAGAAACAGTACAGTGCAGTGCTTTTAGGTTCAGGGTGCAAATTATTATTACCAGAACAGGGTCAAGTGCAGTGATTACTGAAACAGGGTCTTGATTAATATAAACTGAGACAGGCTCTTGTGCAGTAATTACTGATACAGGGTCTGAACCAACATAAAATGTGACAGGCCCTGGTGAAGTGTTCACTGATACAGGGCCTAGATAACTATAACTGGGACAGGAGCTCTTGCAGCGATTACTGCTGCAGGGACTAAATTTATATAAACTGAGACTGGATCTAGTGCAGTGATTACTGATAAAGGGACTAGGCTAACATAAAGCGAGACAGAGTCTAGTGCAGAGTTAACAGATGTGGGACCAAGATCAATATAAACTGAGACAGGGTCTAGATCAATATCAACTGAGACGGTTTCTACTGCAGTGAATACTGATACAGGGTCTTGATTAATAAAAACTGAGACAGGGCCTAGTGCAGCGATTAATGTTACAGGGTCTAGATTAATATAACCTGAGACAGGTCTAGTGTAGAGATGACTGATACATGGCCTAGCTCAATATAAATTGAGGCAGTGTCCAGTGCAGTGCTTACTGACACGGGGTCTTGATTGATAGTAGATGCGGCAGAGAACAGTGCAGTGATTACTGATGCAGGCCCTAAATTAATTTAAACTGAGACAAGGTCTAGTATGGTGATTACTGATGCAGGGTCTAGATTGATAAAAACTGAGGAAGGGCAGAATATAATTCTAAAATTTGCTTTGTTGTAGGAGACAGAGGATGATGACAGAAGGATGCTTTAGTTACTGGAAGCCAGTGTCCAATAGCGTAGCACAGGGATCTGTGCTGGGTCCCCTATTATTTGTCATTTATATAAACGACATAGATGACTAGATTAATAGAAACTGAGACAGGTTCTAGTGCAGTGTTTACTGATACATGGTCCTGATCAATATAAACTCAGACAATGTCCAGTGCAGTCATTACTAATACAGGGTCTACATTAATAGAATGTGAGACAGGGTCCAGTGCAGTGAAAACAAATACAGGGTCAAGATTAATATAAACTCAGACAATGTCCAGTGCAGGGATTACTGATACAGGGCCGAGACAAATATAAACTGAGAGTGGGCCTACTGCAGTGATTGCTGATACAGGGTCTGGATCAATATAAACTGAGACAGTGTCCAGTGCAGTGATTACCGATGCAGTGTCTAGATTAATGTAAACTGAGACAGAGCCTAGTGCAGTGATTACTGATGCAGGGCCGAGGTAAATATAAAGCAGGACAGAGGCTAGTGCATTGATTAATGATACAGGATCAGGGTCAATATAAACTGAGACAGTGTCCATTGAAGTGATAATTGATACATTGCCTAAATTAATATGAACTGAGGCAGGGCCTAGTGCAGCGATCACTGATTTAGGGCCTTGGTTAATATGAACTGAGGCAAGCCATATTGCAGTGATTACTGAACAAGGCTCTAGGCTAATATAAACTGAGGCAGGGCCTAGTGCAGTGATTACTGATACATGGTCTAGATCAATATAAACTGAGGCAGTGTCCAGTGCAGTGCTTACTGATACAGGGTCTTGATTAATATAAACTGAGACGGGGTCTAGTGCAGTGAATCCTGATAAAGGCTCTAGCTTGACAGAAACTGAGACAGGGCATTGTGCAGTGATTACTGATACATGGTCTAGATAAATATAAACTGGGACAGGGGCTAGTGCAGTGATTACTGTTACAGTGTCTGGACTAAAATAAGCGGAGGCATTCTCTAGTTCTGTCATTACTGATTCAGGTTCTGGACTCATTTAAACTGAGATAAGGTCTAGTGCAGTGATTACTGCCCTAGGGTTTAGATTGATATAAACTGATGCTGGATCTAGTGCAGTGATTACTGGCACAGCGTCCAGATCAATATAAACAGAGACAGGGGCTAGTGCAGTGATTACTGATACACGGTCGACATAAATATATACTGGGATAGGGGCCAGTGCAGTGATTACTGATACAGGGTCTGGACTCATATAAATGGAGACAGGGTCCAATGAAGTTAGTACTGATACAGGACCTGGATTGATATAAACTGAGGCAGGCCATAGTGCAGTGATTAGTGATGCAGGGCCGAGATAAATAAAAGTGAGGACAGCGGCTCGTGCAGTGATTACTGATACGGGGTCTAGATCAATATAAAGTGAGGGTGTCCATTGCACTGATTATTATACAGGGTTTGATTTATATAAAATGAGACAGGCTCTAATGCCAGGATTACTGATACAGGGTCTGGATCAATATAAACTGAGACAGTGTCCAGTGCAGTGATTATTGATGCAGGGTCTAGATTAATATAAACTGAGACAGAGCCTAGTGCGATGATTACTGGTACAGGGTCTAGATGATAAAAACTGAGGCAGGGCATAGTGCAGTGATTACTGAGACAGGGCCGAGGTAAATATGAAGTAGGACAGAGGCTAGTGCATTGATTAATGATACAGGATCAATATCAATATAAAATGAGACAGTGTCCATTGCACTGATTACTGATGCATGGCCTAAACTAATATGAACTGAGTCAGGGCCTAGTGCAGCGGTTACTGATTTAGGGTCTAGATTAATATGAACTGAGGCAGGCCATATTGCAGTGATTACTGACACAGGGACTAGATTAACATAAAGTAGGACAGAGGATAGTGCAGTGAGTAATGATACAGGACCAGGATCAATATAAACTGAGACAGTGTCCATTGAAGTGATTACAGTTACAGGGTGTACATCAATATAAAATGAGATAAGGTCCAGTGCAGTGATTTTTGATGCAGGGTATGGATTAATATAACATGAGATAGTGTTTAGTGCAGTGATTACTGATACATGTTCTTGATTAATATGAACTGAGGCATGGCCTAGTGCAGCAATTACTGATTTAGGGTCTAGATTGATATAAACTAAAGCAGGGAAATTTGCAGTAATTGCTGATACAGGGTTGAGATTGAAATAAACTGAGGCAGGGCCTACTGCAGTGATTACTGATACAGGGTCTAGGTTAATAGAAACTGAGAGAGGGCCAAGTGCAGTGATTATAGATTCAGGGTGAAGATTATTATAACCAGAACAGGGATGAGTGCAGTGATTACTGAAACAGAGCCTTGATTAATATAAACTGAGACAGGCTCTTGTACAGTAATTACTGATACATAGTCTGAACTAACATAATCTGAGACAGGGCCTGGTGCAGTGTTGAATGAAACAGGGCCCAGATAAATATAACTGGGACATGGGCTCGGGCACTGATTCCTGCTGCAGGGACTAAATTAATGTAAGCTGAGATGGGGCCTAGTGCAGTGATTACTGATGCAGGGCCTAGACTGATAAACAAAATGAGGCATGGCATAGTGCACAGGATCTATCTTAATATAAACTGTGGCAGGGCCGAGTGCAGTGATTACTGACACATGGTCTCAATCAATATGAACTTAGACAATGTCCAGTGAAGCGATTACTGACACAAAGCCTAGGTTAATATAAACTGAGGCAGGGCTTCGTGCAGTGATAACTGATACAAGGTCTAGATTAATATAAACAGAGAGAGGGCCAAGTCCAGTGATTACTAATAGAGGGTCTACATTGATATAAACTGAGGCAGGGCATATTGCAGTAATTACTGATACAGTGTCCCGATTAATATAAACTTAGATAGGTCCAAGTGCAGCGATTACTGATACAGGGTCTGGATTAATATAAAGTGAGACAGGGCCTCGTGCAGTCATTACTGATACAGGATCTAGGTTAATATAAACTACGACAGGGCTTAACGCAATTATTACTGATAGATGGTCTGGACTAATATAAACTGAGGCAGGCCATAGTGCAGTGATGACTGATACAGGATCTAGATTAATATAAAGTGAGGCATGCTCTAGTGCAGTGATTACAGACACAGGATCTAGCTTAATATAAACTGAGACAGGTTCTTGTGCAGTAATTACTGATAGGGTCTCAATCAATATAAACTCAGACAATGTCCAATGCAATGATTACTGATACAGGGCCAAGATAAATATAAATTGAGGCAGGGCCTACTGCAGTGATTACTGGTACAGGGTCTAGGTTAATAGAAACTGAGAGAGGGCCAAGTGCAGTGATTATAGATTCAGGGTGCAGATTATTATAACCAGAACATGGATGAGTGCAGTGATTACAGAAAAAGGGCCTTGATTAATATAAACTGAGACAGGCTCTTGTACAGTAATTACTGACACACGGACTGAACTAACATAAACTGAGACAGGGCCTGGTGAAGTGTTCATTGATATAGGGCCTAGATAAATATAACTGGGACAAGGCTTGGGCAGTGATTACTGAAACAGGGTCTAGACTGATAAAAAAACCTGAGGCAGGACATAGTGCAGGGATCACTGACACCGGGCCAAGATTAATATAAACTGATAGAGGCTCAAGTGCAGTGATTACTGATATAGGGTCAAAATTGATATAAAATGACATAGGGTCTAGTGCAGTGATTACTGATACAGGGCCTAGATTGATATAAACGGAGACAAGACCTGGTGCCGTGATTTGTGTTGCAGGGTTGGATGCATATAAAATGAGACAGTGTCTAGTGCAGTGATTACAGGTACAGGCTTTAGATTAATATAAACTGAGAAACAGTCCAGTGCAGTGCTTTTAGGTTCAGGGTGCAAATTATTATAACCAGAACAGGGTCAAGTGCAATGATTACTGAAATGAGGTCTTGATTAATATAAACTGAGACAGGCTCTTGTGTAGTAATTACTGATACAGGGTCTGAACCAACATAAACTGAGACAGGGCCTGGTGAAATGTTCACTGATACAGGGCCTAGATAAATACAACTGGGACAGGAGCTCTTGCAGTGATTACTGCTGGAGGGACTAAATTAATATAAACTGAGACTGGATCTAGTGCAGTGATTACTGATAGAGGGACTCGGCTAATATAAAGTGAGACAGAGTCTAGTGCAGATTTAACTGATGTGGTGTCAAGATGAATATAAAATGAGACCGGGTCTACTGCAGTGATTACTGGTACAGGCTCTAGATCAATATCAACTGAGACAGTTTCTACTGCAGTGATTACTGATATAGGGTCTTGATTAATAAAAACTGAGACAGGGCCTAGTGCAATGATTAACATCACGGGGCCTATATTAATATAAACTGAGAGAGCCTCAAGTACAAAGATTACAGATACAGGATCTAGGTTAATATAACCTGAGAAAGGTCTAGTGCGGAGACTACTGATACATACAACATAAATTGAAGCAGTATCCAGTGCAGTGATTACTGACACAGGGTCTTGATTGATAGAAGCTGCGGCAGAGCACAGTGCAGTGATTACTGATGCAGGCTCTAAAGTAATGTAAGGAAGACAAGGTCTAGTATGGTGATTACTGATACAGAGTCGAGATTGATAAAAGCTGAGGCAGGGCAGAATATAATTCGAAAAATTGGCTTAGTTGTAGGAGACAGAGTGTGATGACAGAAGGATGCTTTAGTGACTAGAAGATAGTGTCCAGTCGCGTACCACAGGGATCTGTGCTGGGTCCCCCATTATTTGGCATTTATATAAACGACATAGATGACTATGTGGGGGGTAGGATTAGTAGGTTTGCGGAGGACACAAAGATTGGCCGGGTGGTTAACAGTGAGGTTGTGTGCTTTGGGCTACAGGAAGATACAGACGGGACGGTCAGATGGGCAGATAAGTGGCAGATGGGATTTAACCCTGAAAAATGTGAGGTTAGAATGAGCAATTTGACTAGGAAGTATTCAATGAATGGGATGACACTAGGAAGTTCTGAGGAACAAAGGGACCTTGGCGTGTGTGTCCATTGATCTCTGAAGGCGGAGAGGCATGTTAGTGGGGCGGTGAAAAAGGCATATGGGACACTTGCCTTTATCAATCGAGGCGTAGATTACAAAAGTATGGAGGCCATGTTGGACTTGTATAGAACCTTGGTGAGGCCACAGCTGGAGTCCTGTGTGCAGTTCTGGTCACCACATTATAGGAAGGATGTGATGCACTGGAGGGGGTGCAGAGGAGATTCACCAGGATGTTGCCTGGTATGAAACATTTAAGTTATGAAGAGAGGTGGAAAGACTTGGGTTGTTTTCATTGGAGCAGAGAAGACTGAGGGGCGACCTGATCGAGATGTACAAGATTATAAGGGGCGTGGACAGGGTGGATTGGGAGCAGCTGTTCCCCTTAGTTGAAGGGTCAGTCACAAGGGGGCATAAGTTCAAGGTGAGGGGCAGGAGGTTTAGGGGGGGATGTGAGGAAAAACGTTTTTACCCAGAGGGTGGTGACTGTGCATAATGCGCTACCTGGGAGGGTGGTGGAGGCGGGTTGCCTCACATCCTTTAAAAAGTACCTGGGTGAGCACTTGGCACGTCATAACATTGAAGGCTATGGGCCAAGTGCTGGTAAGTGGGATTAGGTAAGTAGGGCAGGTGTTTTGCAGGTGTCGGTGCAGACTCGATGGTCCGAAGGGCCTCTTCTGCACTGTGTAATTCTGTGATTCTGTGATAATATAAACTGATGACTGATACAGGTCTAGATAAATGTCAACTGAGACAGTGTCTAGTGCAGTGATTACTGACACAGAATCTAGATTAATATAAACTGTGACAGGGCCGAGTGCAGTGATTACTGACACAGGGACGAGATTATTATAAACTAGGACAGGGGCTAGTGCAGTAATTAATGATACAGGATCAGGATCAATATAAACTGACACAGTGTCCTTTCCAATGATTACTGATAGAGGGTCTGGACTAATATAAACTGAATCAGGGCCTAGTGTAGTCATTACTAATACAGGGTATAGATTAATAGAAACTGAGACAGGGTCCAGTGCAGTGATTACTGATACAGGGTCTGGATTAATAAAAACTGAGACAGGGTCTAGTGCAGCGAACACTGATGCAGGGTGTAGATTAATATAAACTCAGACAATGTCCAGTGCAGAGATGACTGATACAGGGTCTAGATTAATGTAAACTGAGACAGGGTCTACTGCAATGAGTTCTGATCCAGGGTCTAAATTAATATAAACTGAGACAGTGTGTAGTGCAGTGATTCCTGATATATGGTCTGGACTAGAATAAACTGAGACAGGGCCAACTGCAAGAATTACTTCATCATTGACGCCCATATCCCAAGAACAAATTAAAATGCTGCAAATTACTGCGGATTCGGGAAATCTAAAGAAGGGCAAAAAATAACCACTCAGCAGGTCAGTGGGCATCAATAGAGAGAGAAACAGGTCAAACGTTCAGGCCGATGACAAGTTCAACATCTCCCTCGGTACCAATCTATAGAGGAGGACTGTTCTCCCCACTATCCTGGACCAATATTCATTCTTCAACTAAAATCACATATTATCTCGTCATTTTTCACAGCTCGATTCATGGGAGCTTGCTGTGCACAACTCACGGGATGGATTTCCAACATTACAGCAGTGACTAAACTTCAACAAATGTACATCAACGAATTTCAAGGGCTTTATGATGTCCTGGGATCATGAGCAGTGTTCTATAAATGCAAATTCTTCCTAAATGTTAACATTTTAAAATGCTAGTTGTGATATGTTGAAAACTCTGAGATTAATATGATTATAGGTCACTCCTCTGGCTGCTGTTTTAAATTGTCCATTTTTAATCGGTTAAATCTTCCAACAAATTGACATTCAGTGTAATCCCAGCCTGTTCAAATATTCATCATTGATTGTGACAGTAGAACTTCCAGAATTGAATTATTAATTTAAATGTATTTTTAATTATTTGAAATAAATAACATCTGTTCAAATGGATGTTGAAAAAGTTTCTATTAATTTTGTACCAACTGTCAATATTCTTAAAATAAACCCTTGTTTTGAGTTGAAACCAATCAATAAGTGTCTGTGTTTATCTGGTTTTGCTGCCATGAACACTTCATTGAAATCAGTGAAGCGTTTATGTAAATAAACACAGAAATAGAAGTCCCAGATTAGATTCTGGAGACACAAAAGCACAACAAATATTTCCCCATCAACACAGCACAGAAATAGAGTCAAACATGCAAATACATCAACCGATTTCAGTAGCAATTGTTTTTTGGGCATTTTTAAGATCAGTTATATGAGAATTATGTCACGATGATATCTATGTTCTGAATTAAGTAAGATTCCCACTTATCATGAAATATAATGTCATGGAAAATGTGTTTGTAAAGATTTCCTGTATCCTCTCTCTCTCTGTCTCTTTCTCCTCTCTGGTTCTTTGTCTTGTCTCTCCACCATGGGTCACTGTCTTTACTCCACAACATGAAGTCAGTGTCTAGCCAATGTATTCTCTCAGCCCAATTCATACACTCCAAACTAAATTGATCTAATGAAATGGATTATAATCTGTAGAGGGAACTTTACTCTAAATCTGTTTTGAGCATTCACTGACCTGGGAGTGCTTGATGGGAAACTGCAGATGAAACTTTACTCTATCTAACCTGTGTTGCAGCCATTAGCGAAGATTTGATGTGGCCGTGCCGAAGGATCTTTCCCTGTATCTAACCCCTGCTGTTCCTGCCTTTGGAGTGTCTGATGGGACAGTGTAGAGGGAGCTTTACTTTGCACCTAACCTGCACTGTGACTGCCCTGGGAGTGTTTGATACGACTGTGTAGAGGGAGATTTACTCTGTATCTAAACTGTGCTATACCTGGCCTGGGAGTAATTGATAGGGCAGTTTAGAGGGAGCTTTACTCCGCATCTAAACCACGCTATATTTGACATGGCTGTGTTTGATGAGACAGTGTAAAGGGGGATTTGCCCCGTATCTAAGCCCTGATGTGACGGTGCAGAGGCAGCTTTCCTCTTTACCTGCCCCCAGTGTCGAGCTTCCTGGGAAATGTCTGAAGAGTGCAGAGGAAACTTTACACTGCATAGAACCCTTACCCTACATGCCTCAAGTGTGTTTGAGCGGACAATGTAGAGGAAGTTTTACCCTGTATCTGAACGGTGTTGTACCCGCCCTGGGAATTTTTAATGGCGACACTGTAGAGGGAGATTCACCCTGAATCTAATCCGTGCTTTGCCTGCCTTGGGAGTTTTTAATGTGGCAATGTAGAGGGAACTTTACATTATTAATGTAACTCCATGCTACACCTGCCCTGGGTCTGTTTGATGGAGCCGTGGGCCTTGTCTCTGCATTACACTAGACCGTGTCTAAACGTATCTAATCCGTGCTGTACCTGCCCTGGGAGTGTTTCATGGTGACAGTGTCGAGGGCGTTTCCCTCTCTTTAACCCGTGCTGCATCTTCCCTGGGAGTGTTCAATGTGACAATGTAGAGGTAGTTTTAAATTCTGTGCCTAGCCCCATGCGGCACCTGTCCTGGGAGTGTTTGAAGGGACAGTAGACCCTGTCTCGATCTTGTGTTCGACGGTGACCCTGTCCCTGTTTATATTACACAGACCAGACCCTGTCTTTGTTTATATTGCAGTCGACCCTGATCTGTTTGTATTACACTAGGCCCTGTCCCTGTTTATATTACACTCGACATGTCTCTGTTTATATTGCACTAGACGGTGTCTCTGTTTATAGTGCACTAGGCCCTGTCCCTGTTTAAATGACACTCAACATGTCTCTTTTTTTATATTCGACATGCCTCTGTTTATATTGCATGAGACACTGTCTCTGTTTATATTGCACTAGGCCCTGCCCCGGTTTATATTACACTAGACCCTGTTTCTGTTTATGTTACACTGACCCCTGTCTCGGTTTACATTACATTAAACCCTGTCTCTGTTTATATTATACTAGGCTCTGCCCCGTTTGTATTACACTTGATATGTCGCTGTTTATATTACATTCGGCATGTCTCTGTTAATATTACACTAGACATGTCTCTGTTTATTTTGTACGAGATGCTGTCTCTGTTTATATTACATTAGATCCGGTCTCTGTTTATATTGCACTAGGCCTGGCCCTATTTATATTAAACTGGGTCCTGTATGTTTATAATACACTAGATCCTGTCTCTATTTATATTACACTGGACCCTGTTTCTGTTTATATTACTCTAGACCCTGTCTTTGCTTCTATTAAACAAGGTCCTTTCTCTCTTTATATTATAATTGACATGTCTCTGTATATATTAATCTAGAACTGTCTCTGTATTTCCGTAGATGCTGTCTTAGTTCTGCGCTAGGTCATATCTGTATTTAAATTACATTAGACCCTGCCTCGGTTATTATTGCACTGCACAAGTGCAATAACGTGGAAATTGGCTGGGGTGGAAATAGTGAAGATAAGGCAGCAAGATGGTGGGAACAATTATCATGGGTGCCTATTTAGATGTTATGATTTGTCCTCCCTGCATCCCAGATTTGTGTTCACAATCCACAGGCCTCTCTTATCTTGCAGCTGTTTAAATTAAACCATTTAACTCCTATTTCCAGGGTCTAGTGCAATAAAGTAAGGTAATATACTAATGTAATATAAACAGAGGACAATTACATAAATAACTGAGACAGGACCTAATGTTATAGAAACAGAAACATGGACTAGAACAGTAACAATGAGAAAGGCCCAGTAAAATATGAACAGGGACATGGTGGAGAGCAGCAATAACTGAGACAGAGTCCAGTATTACAGAAACAGAAACATGGACTAGAGCAGTAACAATGAGACAGGCCCAGTGTAGTATGAACAGAGGCATGGTGGAGAGCAGCAATACTGAGACAGGGTCTAGTATTAGAGAAACATAAACACGGACTAGAGCAGTAACAATGAGACAGGCTGAGTGTAATATGAACAGAGACATGGTGGAGTGCAGCAATACTGAGACAGATCCAGTGTTACAGAAACAGAAACACGGACTAGAACAATAACAATGAGACAGGCCCAGTATAATATGAACAGAGGCATGGTGGAGAGCAACAATACTGAGACAGGGTCTAATATTACAGAAACATAAACACGGACTAGGGCAGTAACAATGAGACAGGCTGAGTGTAATATGAACAGAGACATGATGGAGAGCAGCAATATTGACACCATATTGAAGTCCCACAGAACCAGATAAGATATGGGTGGAGATACCTCCTGGTGATTACCACCTATTGCCCTCCCTCAGCTGATGAATCTGTACTCCTTCATCTTTAGCACTGCGTGAAAGAAACACTGAGGGTAGCAAGGACATCGAATGTGCTGTGAATTTGCAAAATCAATTACCATTTGACAAGACCAAGAATGCCGGAGCTGGATGAGTCCTGAATGATGTATCTGCAAGAATGGACCTGCCACAGATGGTTAGAGAGCCAACACGAGGAAAAACCTTACCTGATCTCTGGCCCATCATACTATCGATATCGGTGAGGTTGACCCCTGCATTGTCCTTGTGGAAACCAAGGCCGGTATTCACACTGAGCACATTCTCCATTGTGTTGTGCGGCACTGCCGCTGTGCTAAACGGGATACATTCAGAACAGATCCAGCAGCTCAAAACTTAGCATCAACGAGATACTGTTGGTCATTAACAGCAGGATAGTTGCATTCAATCACACCCTGTAATCTCAAGGACCAGAATATCTCTCACTCAAACCTTAGTGTGCCTATCCACAGATTCTTGAAGGTAGCAGAGCAGGTATATGAGGTGGTTAAGAAGGCATATGGGTTACTTGTCTTTATTAGCTGAGGCATAAAACACAAGAGCAGGGAGGTTTTGCTGGAACTGTATAAAACGTTGGTTAGGCCACAACTGGAGCGTTGCGTGCAGTTCTGGTCACCACATTTCTAGGAAGTATGTGACTGCACTGGAGAGATTGCAGAGGAGATCTACCAGGATGCTGTCTGGGCTCGAGGGTCTGAGCTATGAGGAAAGATTGGATAGGCTGAGGCTCTTTTCCTTGGAGCAACGATGGTTGAGGGGGTGCTGAGGGGCATAGATAGGGTGGATAGGAAGGCACCTTTTCCATTAGTAGAGGGGTCAAAAACCAGAGAGCAGAGATTTTAGATAAGAGGTAGAAGGCTAAGAGGGGAGTTGAGGAGAATCTTTTTCAGCCAGAGGGTGGTAGGAATTTGGAACTTACTGCCCGAAAGGGTGGTTGAGTCAGAAACTCTAGTAACATTTAAGAAGGATTTAAATGTTCACTTCAGCTACCATAGCCTCCAGGGCTATGGGCCAAGCGCGGGAAAATGGGATTAGTGTAGTCAGATCTTTGTTTACCGGGGCGGAAACGATGGGCCGGAAACGATGGGCCGAATGGCCTCCATCTGTGCTGTAAACATCTATGAGTCTAACATCCAGCCGGGGAACAATGAGGAATGTAGGCCAGCAGGTCAGAAGCAAAGCCAGGCATACCTGAAAATGATGAACTATAGCACGAAGCTAGAACACTGTACGTAATGGACAACAGGTCAGGTCCGTCCCTTTGCAGTTCAATCAGTCCACTCTCAATCATCAATAAAGTGACTGAAGGTGTCGCCGACCTGCTCACCAAAGCTCAGACTGGATCCACCAGGATCAGCCAGCATCAAAGCTCATTGTAAACTTGGTCTGAACATGGACAAGAGATCGAACTTCCAGGCATGATGTATGAGTGCTTCAGTACTTGATGCCAAAGTAGCTATTGACTGAGTGTGGCATCAGGAAGCCTTGGAAAGTGTCAGGTCAATGGGAATCAAGGGCAAGTCTCTCCACTGGCTGGAGTCACACCGAGCACATCTGAAGATGTTGTGTTGTTGGAGACCAATCATCTCAGCACCAGGTCATCATTCCAGGAGTCTCCTGAACTGTCCTTGGTCCAACCATCTTCAGCGGCTTGATCAATGGCCTTCCCTTCATCACCGGGTCAGGAGTGGGGATGTTCGCTCATATTTTCACAGTGTTCAGTTCCATTTATGATCTCTCAGACGATGAAACTGTCCTTACTTATTGCATCTCGAACTGGACAAGTTTACGCTGATAAGTTGCAAGTGATATAAGCAGCACACAAGTGCCAGGCAATGACCAACTCCAACAATAAAGAAACCAAACATCTCCACATGACGTTCAAAAGACATTACCGTCATTGAAACCCACCATCAACGTTGTGCAGGTGCCATTGTACAGAAAGTGAACTGGACCAGCCATATAAATACTGTGGCTACAAGAGTAGGTCAGAGGCTGGGGATTCTGTGGTGAATAACTCACCTCCGGATTCCCCGAAGCCTTTCCACCATCTGAAAATCTGCAAGTCAGATGCCTGTTGGAAATTGTTTACTTTCCTTGACGAACGTAACTGCAGCAACACTCAAGAACCTCCACACCAACCAGGGGAAATCAACCCCTTGATAGGCTCCTCATCCAGGAGTTAAACATTTACTCCCTTCGCCACCAATACACAGTGGCTGCAGTGCATACCATCCACAAGATGCACTGCAGTAACTCGCCAAGGCCTCTTCAACAATACCTTCCATACCTGTGACCTCCACCTCCCAGGATAACAAGGGCAACAAGCACATGGGAACACAATGCCCTGCATCCTCCTACACATACCACTCCATAGGTGGGAAATTGGCCTTTGGCACCGGAAAAGAAAGGATATCTGAAATCTAATTCTGCTGACTGCGCTGAAAATGAATATCAAGTGCTGTGTAGCATATACGGCCGATCCGATACCGTCCTTTCAGGATACTGCCAGATACCGATTTCTAGCCTAACGTCTTTATTTATAATATTATCTCTCCATCTTACAGAAACATGGAGTAATGCAGCCATAATTTAAACAGATAGATAAAAGCAAAATGCTGCAAATGCTGGAAATCTGAAATAAAGACAGAAAATGCTGGACAGACTCAGCAGGTTGGACAGCATCTGTGGAGAGAGAAACAGAGTTAATGTTTCGAGTCCATATGACTCTTCTTCAGAAACATAGCCTCGTGCCGGAGTTACAATGACCACTATAATGTAGACATAGTCAAGATTTAATATAACATAAACAGAGACAGGGCCTAGTGTAATATAAACAGAGAAAGAATCCAGTGCAATACAAACTGAGATGGCTTCCAGTGGAACATTAATGAGATAGGGTCTATTTTAATACAAACAGAGGCCTGACCCAGCACAATAGAAAGAAGGTAGGTCCCAGGGAATTAATAATGGAACCAGGATCCTGTATAACATGGGAGGGACCATCGTGCAGTGGGAACGTCACTGAATCAGTAGCCCTGAGATCCAGGCCTTTTCCCTGGGGATAGGGGTTTGAATCCCGTTATGGCAGCATGTGGAATCCAAATTCAATTAATAAATCTGGAATTGAAAGCTCATCTCAATAATGGTGACCATGAAACTATAATCGATTATACTAAACATCCACCTGGTTCACTGATGCCCTTTAGGGAAGGAAATCTGCCGTCCTTACCCAGTCTGGCCTACATTTTTTTTTGTTCCTTCATGAGAATGGGGGCTGCGCTGGCTAGGCCAGCATTTATTGCCCGTCCCTAATTGCCCCCTTGAGAACAGTGTGGCTTGTTAGGATGGGTTTTTACGACAATGGTTTCATGGTCATCATTAGATTTTTCCATTCAAATTTCACCATCTGCTGTGGTGGGATTCAAACACAGACCCCCAGCGATTTACTAGCCCAGTGAGAATACCAGCACATCACCACCTCCCATACACATAACTCCAGACCCACAGCTTTGTGGAGCCCCATTCTCCAGTTATTTGTTTACTTGTCTGCCACCATTTACGACTGGATGTGACAGGACTGCAGAGGTAAATCCGATCCGGTTTGAATTGGGAACTTCCAGACTGTGTGATGTAAATATTGGTGTTGACTGGTGCAGTATTAATTGAAACAGTGTACTTTGAAACATAAAGAGAGACAGTGTTTGGTCTAACACAAAAATAGATGGAATCCAATTTAAAAAGTCAGAGAGGGGGCCCAGTGCGGTATTAATTGAGAGAATGCCTGCTTTATAGAATGTGTCCATCAAGATTTCACATCCATCTGCTGGCCACACTTTGCAATTGCAGCTACTGTGAAAATGTCGCTGTCAGGTTCGATCTTTTACATTATTCTATCAAGAATCCACTTCCCCAAGTGTCACACCACGTTCTGTGGGAGGTGGTGTCAAAATTTAACAAAATTCAACTAATTGCAGGTGGACGTGCCCGATTAGCGCGCGTTAAAGTCAGCACCAGAGTAAAGCGGCCCAATTCCTGGTGATGTGACTTTGTTCATCTTGATCAAAGGGAGGGATGTTGACCAGGGCACTGTACAGAGACCATGGGAGCATTAATGTCCAGCTCAACAAACATAGCGTTGGGAAGAGTTTATTGGTTCATGATACCACCTGAAAGACAGTTAGGGTCATTTTATTCAATAGTTAAGGGCTATGGAGCCTCCCAGGAAGCCAAGGTGCGATCTTAAGTTGAAGCACAAGATGCCATTTTGGTCTGTGTGTGTGTATGTAGGAGATTGGGAGGGAGAGAAAGAGAGGGAGAAGCAAATCACATTGTTTGCAACTGAATTTCATGAAGATCCTGGACAACCTTCCATCTATGAAATTTCACAGACACACAATGGAAACAAAGCCATTTCCGATGTGCTGATTGCTAAGGAGGCCAATTATTGTGAGGCAGGTTCTGCCACAAGTGCTGCACATGAAGCTAGAAAATGTCGTTGTGGCTTCTTTTTTTTCCCGGTGTTAGCCTGGATTACCAAGCCACTGTAGCCACTGGTCAACGTGGTGGTTCACGCCAAACCACAGGAGGTGTCGCCATTTTCCTCAGTCCTCAGTTAGGTATACTCAGTTGTGATAATCGATATTTAGGGCCTTCACTTCAAGCATCCTTGAAGCGGAGCTTTGGGCGTCCCACTGGTTGTCTGCCTCCGGCTCCCTCACCATACAGAAAGTCTTTGTGTCTGTGACCATCTTCCATCTTGCGAACGTTCCCAGGCCACAAAAATCGCTTCTGTTTGATGAGTTCTGCAGTTTTGGGAGCTCTGCCTTTGACAGTACCACTGCATTCGTGACTTTATCCTGCCAGTACATACCCAAAATGCGCAGCAGGCAGTGAAGATGGAAATTGTGGAGCTTCTTTTCTTGATAACTGTAATTCGACCATGTTTCACAGCCATAGAGAAAGGTGCTGAGAACGCAGGCCTTATAAACCATCAGCTTGGTCCTAAGGGCCAGTTTGATGTTATTCCAGGGGCGTTTCATGAGTCAGGCAAAGGTGGCAGTTGCTTTCCCCATACGGGTATCAAGTTCTGCAGCAAGGAACAGGCTGCCTGTCACCTTGGAACCCAGGGAGCGGAATTTACTTCCATCGGTTAGTTATTTAGTGTGATCAATGACGGAAATGCAACACCTTATCCCATGACCACGGTTTTCTCCATGCTTATAGTCAGGGAGAACAAGTTACAGGCATGGGAGAGACAGTCCATCAGTCTTTGTGGATGAGTTTCCGTTTTGATGACAGAGTTATCAGCGTGCAGGAATTCTCTGATCAAGATTCAATGTGTTTATGTCTTCGCTTTCAGTCTTATAGATTGTGGAGCTTGTGGTCTGATCGAGTGTAAGTCGACTCCTTCCATATTTACAGGGAAGACAAAGATCAGCAGCATGGAGAAGGTGCCCAACAGAGTGGGGATCGGACACAGGCCTGTTTCACTCCATTCTTCACTCCGAATCTGTCGGAAGTGGGATCATCAATCTGTACAGTGCAGTGCATGTTGTCATGGAAGGAGTGAATGAGACTGAGGCGCTTTGGTGAACAGCCAATTTTCCCAAAAATCTTCTCGAGTGGTTCTCTGCTGACGGTGTCCAGCGTGTGGAGCAAATCATGTCCAGAGTATAGCTTCCGATAAAAACATCACATTGTGCTTCAGCCTGCAACCAGATGAAGTCTTTAAAGCATGACCCGAGCAAAGGCCTTCCCCGTAACTCCATGAGTGAGATATCCCTGTAGTTGTTGCAGTCTTTGTTTTCAGATAATGTGGTGATTTTTGCATCATTCACCTCCTGTGGAACGGATCTTATCTTTCAGCAGAGAAGAATAAGGTCGTAAAGGCTGAGAAAGATAAATAATTATCAACAGCAATTATTATCAACTCACGAAGGTAAATAATTGTCTTTAAGAATTATCACCAATTCACAAAGATAAATAAGTATATTCACCAATTGGCATCAATTCTCAAAGATAAATAATGATATTCACCAACTATCATCAATTTACAAAGATAAATAATTATATCCACCAATTATCATCAACCCACAAAGATAAATAATCATATTCACCAATTACCATCAATTCACAAGACAAATAATTATAATCAGCAATTATCATCCATTCACAAAGATTAAGAATTGCATGAGCCAAGCATTTTCATCATTTTCTTCCATACAAAGTGTAATTGAAATTCATTTATTATCATTAACATTGATTGAGATCACATTGACCATTCTGTCAGCAAGGAATCACATCTGTCCCAGAATTCAGTGGCAAATGGAATTAATTCAGACCGAGGATAATGAGCAGCTACCCAGCAGCCTCTGCGCTTTATTGACAAGTAATCAACTCATCATCACACAGAAACTCCTGATATATAATTGGAGTGCGTGAGGATTTGTAAAGTGATGGTATAAATAAAACTACCTGGACCTGACTGTAAGTTAATGCGGCTCTCCAGTGAGTAATGTCTGTTACCTTCGCTAATTTGGGTGAGGATATGTTGAATGCTTTGTTTTACATGAAAGGACCACATGTTCCAAATATTACAATCCTCCATCCGAAACCGAATTATGTACCCGCTTTCTGTCTGAAAGATGGTGATTCCCCATCAGCAGAGACGAATCATCAGTACCGCAGGGACATCTCCAGCCTTCTCTTGGTGACGTTCAGCTAGATACCCTGGGGATGGAATACATCCAGAAAATCTGGAGGGATTGAAGGTATTAGACTGACACAAATGAAATACTGGACTTGCTTCAAGGTTTGAAGTAGTCAAGCACCAAGAAGAGAAGGTAAAACAGCATCATCCAGACGCGCCTATCGACACATCAATCAATTCATTCACTGATCCCTTCATCAAAATGTTCAGGCATCCAACTATCATTCATTCCTGCATCACTGCAGCCATCCCTCCATTCTTTGGCAGACGGTGGTGTTGTATTAATGTCACTGGACGAGTAATCCAGAGACCCAAGCTATTCACCTGGGGACACAAATTCAAATCCCGCCATGGCAGCTGGTGGAATTTAAATTCAACAATAAACCTGGGATTGAAAACTGGTCTCAGTGAAGGGAACCGTGAAACTATCATCGATTGTGGAATAAACTAATCTGGTTCACTAATGTCCTTTAGGAAAGGAAATCTGCCACTGGACCTAGTCTGGCCTACATGTGAATCCAAATCCACAGCAATATGGTGGACTCTAACTGCCCTCTGAAATGGCCCAGCAAGGTACTCAGTTCAAAGGCAATTAGGGAGAAGCAACAAATGATGGCCTTGCCAGTGACTCCCACATCCCATGAAAGAGTAAAGGGGCAAAAAAAATCACACAGATTTATTTGTTTGACTGTCACAAAATGTACCCTCTCACTGAGTCATCTCTGATAATCTGCCTGTAATTCTTTCCATCCATCCACCACAATATTATAATGTGTTGGAGAGATCCTCCAATGAGCCATTGATGCTGACAGGGTGTCAGAGAAGCTGGATAACTTTTCCTTCCTAAGAGCTGGGCACAGTCCACATAGGGCACAGTCCACATAAGTTCACAATTTTAAAAATAAAGCTGACTCCAGTGTTGTTGCTGGGTAGATTTGTTGTAAATAGGCCTTGTTGACAATGTTAAGGGTTTGAAATTGGCTGGCAGCCAAGCGGTCAGTACTGAGGAAACAGATCTTTCATTTACTGCACAAACCCGCAGATGCTTCCTGTAAACAACATTGGACATTCGAGCCTCCCTGACTGCAGCCGGCTGGCTTGCTGCCAAATACTATGTGGGGCAGATTAGCCTGGATACAAATGAACAACATGGTTTTAGCCATTCAAACAATAAATGTTTCTGTCGCACATGAAAGGCACATTTTAAATGGTATTTCATCTGAGGAAATATTTTAATGAATGCCGTGTTCACTGAGATTAAACACGATCAGAAAATTGGTCGTATACTATTTAATTTGTATTATTTCTAAATAAAGGACATTCCAGTTATTAAAGCCGGTTTATTAAGAACTTCATGAAGTGCGAGAGAGCGATGTTGATGGTCCCAATCCCCCAGTCTAATGAGCTGAGTAGAATGACAAAAAAATAAAAGAAATTAAATTAAAAGAAAATCATAGAATTGTCTTGAACCTGCAGGAATTCCTTGAATATTCTCAGAGTTCTGCACCTCATTTAACCTGAGGGGTCTCTTATACCTGATTAGCACCGTGTACTGTACAGTTTAATTTGTGCTGATTTCGATTATTTAACAGTCCCTCTCATAGCTGCCAATGAGTGGAGAAATGACCAGTTCATGACCCGCTTCAGTGGAAGATAAAACATTTATTCTTGTGATATTGTGTAATATGCCGTAAAGCCCTGATACCCTGTGTTCCCAATGCCAGTGAATGGTAGACAGCCGGTGGTCAATAGAATTAGCTGCAGTGATTTGGATGCTGAAGGATAACTTTGTTGATCTCCGTGTCCGTACTGATTCATTAACTTCTCTGTCAAAAGTTGATGTCAATTTTACGTTTCTGTGTAAACTTACCGTTTAATTATCAGGAAGGCTGGTTTCTTTTACCGCTAATTTTCAAAGGGCTGTCATAGGGTCAGGGGCAGTTCGAGAAATGCAATGAGAGACATTGTATAATGTGAGGAGATTCTTCTTATCTCCGGACCCAAATTGTACAGCGATAACCACCCACATTGTTAATAAAATCACTTTTTTCATCTCCCTCATTTAGTTACATAAATCAATAATAATTCCTATGACTGATGATACTTCATTGCTGGAATGAGATAGAGACCCGGAGTTGCTGCAACAAAGGCTGACAGTCCCTTTATTCCCTGATAATGTAATTTATTGTTTTAGGTTCAGCCCCTTGTGAGGTAGTGTAGAAATAAATGGACTTAATTTACAATGGAATTATATTTTTATTAACAGATGCTCAACTGTAATTTCACCATTAGAACCACTGGAGACTTTACAATAAATCCATTCAGCCAAATATCCCGATACAGATAAAATGTCCACTTTTAACAATAGCCTATTGTAAATATCTGAGTCCATTCTGTTGGGGATGTGGAAGGTGGGGCGTGGATCCAGTCGCCGCCTCCACCAGCGAATCAACAGGCGGCGCCTGGAAACCCGCCCCCTTCTGCCGGGTATTTAAATGCCGCTCACTGGGGCCGGAATCCAACAGTCCGGGAGCTGGTTTGTTCACTGAGTTCTGGACAGAACCATTTTCCCCAAATGACCAGAAAGATGAGGTCGGCGATTTCTCTCAGTTTGTTGCTGACTTTCTTATCCCGTGAGTAGTTTTTATTGTCCAAGTCTCTCAATGTTACTGTCTCAGTGTTAGTCTCTCTCTGGAATGTTACAGAGTCAGGAATCAGTTCACCAGGATTAATCCTCTGGGTTTTTGATATATTTTTACAGGTGTCCAGTCGGAGGTTGTGTTGACTCAGCCAGAGGCAGAGACCGGGCGTCCCGGAGGCTCCCTGAAACTGACCTGTAAAACCAGCGGCTTCGATCTTGGCAGCTACACCATGGGTTGGATCCGACAGGTTCCCGGACAGGGGCTGGAGTGGCTGGTTAGCTACTATACTTCATCCAGCAACTACTACGCCCCAGGAATTAAGGATCGATTTACTGCGTCCAAAGACACTTCAAGGAGCACCTTCTCCTTGGACATGACGAGACTGAAGACTGAAGACACCGCCATCTATTATTGTGCAAGAGACACAGCGAGAGGAACCAGGGCTGGACCCGAACAAGAACAGATCGAGAGGGACTCAACAACTTCCATCATAACCTGACGGTCAGTACTTGTTTTAAATGTAACATTAACTGTAATGATCAGGACCTGACAACAAGGCGCTCCTGACATAAGTAGCACAGCAAATTTAACAGTAAAACTAGCAAACCAGTCGATGTAATGAGCTGAGCTTTTGGTTGTGTTTATATTTACTGTTAACAGTTTCCGCAATTACAGACCTGGATATAATGTTCATTTTACTATATCTGTTACTTGGAGGGATTCTCTTTTCGTTCAATTTTGTAAACTGCTGCATGAATTCCACTTCTAGATCAGAAGTAAACGTCTATTTGAAGTGAACATTGAGAGGCAGCACTGAACAGAGAGTGGGTGCAGTTTTTGTGCGGGCGTATTTCACTGTGATACTACAGCAGTGGGTCACAGTGCTGTGCACAGCGACATCCTCATACAAAAACCTCAGAGAAGGAATTTGTTCAAATTCGCGATCACTAACACAGCAGGAACGCCAAAGAAAATCATATTTAAATAAAATAATGGGTAGAGGTAATATTGGTTTGTGAAAAGATATAACAGTCTTCCGCTTTGTGAGTGTTTTCGGACACGCTAAATCTGCAAAGAGGTTTTGAAAGAATTCCAATCACATTGATAAGTATAATGACCAGTACAAGCTGAAATGTCTCACTGATTCACTTTTAGGCGTGTCGGAATCAGGTTTTTGAGAACGCAGTGAAATTAAATTTCTGTATTTACAGTGAACAGTCTGCCGCAGTATTTGACATGATGTGTCTCACTGTGATATACGGGATGGCACAGCAGTTACTGTCAATACAAAAACCCCTCAGCACTAATTGAGTCTGCCTGGGTCAGTGCTCGCTTTTAAAATCCTGCTATACTTACAGTGCAGTATTATTTATGCCCAGAACTGCCCAAAAAACGTGGTTTAAAATTGAAAAACTGTGATAATTATCCGTTCATCAGTTGGTGATTTCAAGAACATGTTCATGTGTTACTCTGAATTATAAAACATGAGGATCATTGATGAATAGCTAAAGATATCTACACACGCAAATATAATTTCGTGAAGATTCATCGTGATCTTACTTTGCCTCTGACTTATGAATATTTAAAATAATGGTGGATTTCTGTCTTTTTCGTGCAGGGACAGTTATTGTATGGCACAGCCCAGGGAATGTAACACTGTGACGCTATGGACTACTGGGGACAAGGGACCATGGTGACGGTGACTGCAGGTAAGAACCACACATTTATTTAGTAACTGCTTTATTTGAGTCTTTGCTTTTTTTGTCTATTTTAATAATTCATTCAGCCAATGAAACCTGAGTTTGGTGGATTCTGCATGCAGAAGTTTTTACAATGTTTCATGTGATCTGCTGAAATTGAGTTATATAATTCCGCTGTGCCTTGATAAAAAGTGCTACTGAGGGATTGAGACCCTGGTTGTTGTGATTTTGAGTTTATCTGCTTAGGATACTGTGTGGCCGGGGTACTTGAAATATCTAACGGTTGTAAAAACAGTTTGACGTTTCTGCAATGTTTAATCTCGGTGACATTTAATGGCTGCGGGTTTTACCATCCACTGCACAAGGGTTTAAATAGGTTTGAAATCAAACCCAATATTAACAAAATATGCTTAAGTTTCAATATTAATTTATTGAACATGTTCCGCCTACTCACAATGCTGTTGACATTATTCCATATTTCTGTTTAGTTTAATTATTCATTCATTTGGTGACAAGCGGTTGTCTGGATTCGATATTGAGATTTTCTTGCGATGTTTCATTGGACTCTGTTGGAAGTGTTTGTAGAATTGAGCTGCTTCTCCATGAAACGGGTTTCAGCCCCTCAGTGATGTGATTTTTGGTGTTTTTCTGCTGAGGAGATTGTGTGTCTGGGTGACTTTGAATTAGTAGAATTTATGAAACGGTTTGGCGGTTCTGCATTGTTTCTGCATTGTTTAAACTCGGTGACATTGAGCAGTTACACGTTTTGCGATTGAATCGAAGCAGCCTACGCGTTTGTATCTGCTTGAAGCGCGATTGTAAGCAGAAAACAAACAGGCTTCAGAAATGGCTAAAAAAGCATTTACAGATGTGTTAGAACATTTTGTCTTTATTTTAAGTGATAATTGCAGAATAAACTAAACCATGGATTATGACACTCATTCAGAACATAATTCGTTACTGCAATCAGAAACTATACAATTACCAAGTTTTCAAATTGTAGAGTAAAATTAATACAGTTCAAACAATTATAATGTGGTAACATTTCTCCATATTGACGGAACAGCTTTCATGTTAACCTAATTGATCATTAATCGCCTTTCACAATTCTGCTGTGCTCTGCGCACAATTAACATGATCGGGAAAGTTATTAGGCTGGAAACATTTTGTGATTATGCATGAAAAAATTTCGGTAAGAATATACTGACTCTACAGAATTGTTCAGTTTCAAAAGAGATTTTGAATTACTTTTTTATGTCCCTGATAACTTTTGCATTGACTTAAAGAGGAGTTTGACATTGCAGTTTGGCAATATGTCTATCCGGTTATTACATTCTTTCTGTGCAGCCGTAACCACATTATTCCTTCAATGTCATTGGGATTTGGATAGCGAGATAATTGTCACTAATCTAATTTTAAACAGTTTACTGGGGGTTGTAATTCTCTGGCAGTAAAGGAATTGTTCTTACATTTTTTTTGAACTGGAGGAAGGTGCAGACTGCATATAAATAGAGATTGACAAGTAAAAGCTTGAAATTCGAACAGGTTAATTTAATTGCAAACATTAGTATTAGTTTTGAACTTAATAACAACATCCTGTCTCCCATAGCTGTGCTGTACACAGAATAGAATTATAGGAAAAGAACAGATTATATCTGCGGCTCATGCTTAATTCTTATTAAATATTAAATTGAAGAAAAAATCTGGAATCAATTTGCCGGTTATTTTTCAGTGGTGCAGATGATCTGAATGAATTATTCTCATCAAATTGTATACTGATCAATTTGGATCTTCTTTCAGTGAACAATATATTTAACAATTAAATAATATGGATTGTTATCGAGGAAGCACTTTCATTGATAATAAATAACTGCCAGGAACATTTGTTTACATTTCGCTCGGAGTTAAGGCAAGTTTGATTCAGCAAACAGATGATATTACACCTCATCGACAGTTAATGCGATGTGACCCCGGCCAGATTTGAAAGTGTTTCAAATATTCAACTCATAAATTCGTCGTGTGAATTACTCGATGAGAATAGATGGAATTTATGATTTCTCAATCCGTTTAGAAACGCATAGTTTACAATTTTGTCCATTAAAACAAAGCAGGAGAAGTAAAAATAAAATAGTAAATATTGATCAGATTTAAGTAAAATTGATATACTTGCCTGAATATTTCCATCTCGTAATTTGAAGTTTATTGTTCAACATTGTTTCAGTGTCAGGTTGATTTAAATAAACCCCAATTATTTCACAAAGTACCAGGGAGAAACAAATTTTCAATTATTGAAAACTATTTTTATTATGAAGTAGAAATCAGCTAACAAGAAAATGAATTGACAATAACAAGATAATTAACTTACAATATAATATCAGTGATAATTAATTCAACATAAATGAACTCCAACAATTAAATAGTATACTGGACATTATAGTGATGCAAAATCTCAAAGGGTGGAGAGAATTTTGAATTGTATCCAAAATGAATTGAGAAAAGAATACTTCTCTTACTCAGCTGTGCTCAGCTCGATAAGGTGTTTCGCCTCGATGTTTTTATTGGTTATATTTATACCTAAAATCAAATCAAATCAGTGGGTAATGGGTTTTCAATGTGAATGTTTCCTGATTTGTTTAATTCTTACCCTGTCATTGAGTCTTTATTACGGACAACCAATTATCCTGAATCTGTAGTATTTGCTGTGCTCATTTTCAGGGTAACTTAAATCGTACATTGTTTGGAGATTTGAGTCAGACGGAGAATTAGATGGACTTCAATGGGAGTTTTGAAATGAAAATCATTTTTCATTTCAAAGAAGTCATAGAATAATTGTTACAAATTGACCATTGATCAATTAGAATCAAACAGCTTGAATGAAATGGACAGATTGAACAGATCTATCTGCTGGGAATTCGATTGTTGCACCATTTGTGTCTGTAATTGTTTTTAACAATATTTCTGTATAAATTTTAATGAATTAATTATGTTTAAGCATTTTGAGTATCAGAAAATCATTGAACGTGAGTGACCTGAACTTGAGCACAATTTCAGAACAAACAGAATCAGGGAGTAACAGTGAGGCTCCAGAGAGCAGCGCCTGTTCTGATCTGATCAGTTGCTGCCAGTTATTTAAACGATTGAAATGGACAATGACCAGGCTCCCGCTCCAAACAACCAGTCGCGGGGGATTTGGGGCAAAGGAGCCGCCATCAAAAACTGAGTCATTGGATTGCGGCCTGTAAGGGGAGGAATGAATGACAGAAATGAAAGCATGAGAGGACATTCGGCCCTTCGATCCTGCCCTCCATTCAGTAAGATCATGACTGATCTACCTCGACTCACTCAGTCTCTTTACCACACACCATCACTCGCTCACTCTCTCTGTCACGCAGGCTGTTTCTCACACACCTGCACACACTCACTAACACGCACTCTCTCTGATAGACACAAACTCTCTCTGTCACACACACACACACAGACACACGCACACACTCTCTCTTTCTCTCTCTCTCATTCTCCCTCTCACACACAAACTCTCTTTAACACGCACACACCCTGCCTCTCACACATTGCCTCACTCTTTCACACACAATCTCACACAGATACTCACATTCTCTCAGACACATACACTCTCTCAACTGCACACACACTCACACACGTGCACACTATCTCTCACATACACATGCACTCTTTCTCACACATGCACTCTCACACACTCATTCTCTCTCTCACACACACGCACAAGCACAATCCCTCTCTTTTACGTACACCCACTCTTTCTCTCGAATACATGCACCCTCTCTCCCACACACATTCACACTCTCACACATGCACACACTCTCCATTCTCTCTCTCTCACTCACACAGACACATAATACTCTCTGACAAACACTTTCATTCTCTCTCACGCACACACAGAAACAGAAACACATTCTCTCTCTCTCACACACACTGTATTTCTCACACATGCACTCTCTCTCACTCTCTCTCTCTCACACACACACCGCACTCTCTCACACACACACACTCTCTCTCTGACACACACACTGGCTCTCTCTCACACACTCTCACACACTTTTCTACATATCATTCACACCCCTACACTCTCTCTCTCTCACAGACACGGTTGCTCTCTCCCTCTCACAAACACAGTAGCTCTCTCTCACACACATTTCTCTGTCAGACACTCTCACACTTATACTCCCTATGACACACACATAAAAACACACTCTCCCTCTCTCACACACACTCTCTCTCTCATTCTCTCTCTCTCACACACACACACTCTTTCTCTCCCACACACACATTCTCTATCTCACATACTCTCACACATATACACCCTATCTCACTCACACACACACACACACACACACTGTCTGTCTCTTTCTCTCTCTCTCTCAAAAACACATACACTTGCACTCTCTCTCTCTTTCTCACGCACACACACACATTCTCACACACAGAAGTGGGCTGAAAATACTAACTGTAGAATGAAAATCCGTGAAGCTGCAGGCATGTTCATCATTCTATTTCTGATGTCTTTTTGTGTAAAATGAAATTACACGGGTGACATCACTATATATGTGGAGAATTTCCAAGTGATGAACCAAACACAAAGAAACAAGGAAAGGGGAGGGATGTGGCGGAGACCACGGCCGCCTGGATCCCCAATACTGGTGCACACTTGGTGCAAGATGCCTGCACGGCCCATCCTGGTTTTGCTGTAACCGTCCCCTCCAGCCCCCTCAGTCTGCCTATTCGCGCACTGACACGGGTTTCTTAAAGAAAGGCATCGGCATTAAAGCAGCTGGCCAGCGATCTACACTGCTGCCTGACTTTACGCAGCCTGATCAATATGGAGAATCAGGACAGGATCGATGGAGAGGAAGAGGAGGAGGTGGAGGTGGTGGAGCCGAATGGAGGAGCCCCCAGCTCGGCTGTGGACAACAGGCAATGGAAAGCTGAGCCGGAGTGGAAAATCATCCAGAGAAACATCGCCTTGATGAGCCTGCAACACCTGGGAACCCTCACTACCCACAATCACTCACCCTCACTCACTCACTCACCCTCACTCACTCACTCACTCGCCCTCACTCAATCTCACTCCCTCCCTCACCCACCCTCCCTCACCTGCCCGCCCTCACCCACCCACCCTCACCCGCCCTCACTCACCCACCCTCGCTCACCCAACCTCACTCACTCGTCCTCACTCTCTCACCCTCACTCACTCATCCTCACTCACTCACCCTCACTCCCTTGCTCACCCACCCTCGCTCACCCACCCTCGCTCACCCACCCTCGCTCACCCACCCTCTCTCACCCACCCTCGCTCACCCACCCTCGCTCACCCACCCTCACTCACTCACCCTCACTCACTCACCTTCACTCACTCACCCTCACCTTCCCTCACTCACCCTCGCTCACTCACCCTCACTCACTCACCCCCACTCACTCACCCTCATTCACTCACCATCAATTACTCACTCACCCTCACTCACTCACCCTCACTCGCTCACACTCACTCACTCACTCGCTCTCACTCACCCTTACCCACCCAGCCTCATTCAAACTCACTCACCCACCCACACTCACTGACCCTCACTCACCCACCCTCACTCACCCTCACTCGGGGGTACTCAGTCACCCTCATTTACTCACCACCAATTACACACTTACTCACTCACCCTCACTCACTCACCCTCACTCACTCACCCTCACTCACTCACCCCCTCACTCGCACATCCTTACTCATCCACCCTCACTGATCCTCAAACTCACTCACCCACCCATCCTCACTCATCTACCTTCACTCACACTAAATAACTCATCCACCCACCCTCACACATCCACTCACCGTCACTCATATACCCACCCTCACATACCCACCAACCCTCACTCACACTCTCATCTACCCTCATTCAATCACCCACCCTCACTCACTCATCCATCCTCACTCACCCACATTCAGACACCCGCCCACGCTCACTCACCACCCACCCTCATTCACTACTTCACTCACCCACACACCCTCATTCACTCAGCCACCCACCCTCACTCTGTCACTCAGCCACCCTCACTTTGTCAATCATGCACACGCTCACTCACTCGATCACTTTTCCTAAATCGGTGTGTGGGAGGGCGGCAGTTGCGGGGAAGAGAGACCTGGAAGCGATGCCTGAGGCCTAGCAGTGCCGGAAAGTGGAGCAAGGCCGAATGGAGTGATGAGCGTCGGTGGAAGCGGAGAGAGTCTGGGGGAAAGGGCAAGGAGGCGGGGGAAAGGTCAGGGAGCCTGGGGTTTGGGGGGGAAGGGCATAGAAATGGGACAAAGGTCAGCGAGCAGCGGGAAAGGTCAGCGAGCTGGGGAACGGGCAGAGAGCCAGGGGAAAAGATCAGAGGGCCGGGCGAAAGCGCAGCCACCCGTGGAGTAAGAACAGAGAGCTGGGGGAGAAAGGGCAGAGAGGCGGGAGGGGGGAAAGGGCAGAGAGGCGGGAGGGGGGAAAGGGCAGAGAGGCGGGAGGGGGGAAAGGGCAGAGAGGCGGGAGGGGGGAAAGGGCAGAGAGGCGGGAGGGGGGAAAGGGCAGAGAGGCGGGAGGGGGGAAAGGGCAGAGAGGCGGGAGGGGGGAAAGGGCAGAGAGGCGGGAGGGGGGAAAGGGCAGAGAGGCGGGAGGGGGGAAAGGGCAGAGAGGCGGGAGGGGGGAAAGGGCAGAGAGGCGGGAGGGGGGAAAGGGCAGAGAGGCGGGAGGGGGGAAAGGGCAGAGAGGCGGGAGGGGGGAAAGGGCAGAGAGGCGGGAGGGGGGAAAGGGCAGAGAGGCGGGAGGGGGGAAAGGGCAGAGAGGCGGGAGGGGGGAAAGGGCAGAGAGGCGGGAGGGGGGAAAGGGCAGAGAGGCGGGAGGGGGGAAAGGGCAGAGAGGCGGGAGGGGGGAAAGGGCAGAGAGGCGGGAGGGGGGAAAGGGCAGAGAGGCGGGAGGGGGGAAAGGGCAGAGAGGCGGGAGGGGGGAAAGGGCAGAGAGGCGGGAGGGGGGAAAGGGCAGAGAGGCGGGAGGGGGGAAAGGGCAGAGAGGCGGGAGGGGGGAAAGGGCAGAGAGGCGGGAGGGGGGAAAGGGCAGAGAGGCGGGAGGGGGGAAAGGGCAGAGAGGCGGGAGGGGGGAAAGGGCAGAGAGGCGGGAGGGGGGAAAGGGCAGAGAGGCGGGAGGGGGGAAAGGGCAGAGAGGCGGGAGGGGGGAAAGGGCAGAGAGGCGGGAGGGGGGAAAGGGCAGAGAGGCGGGAGGGGGGAAAGGGCAGAGAGGCGGGAGGGGGGAAAGGGCAGAGAGGCGGGAGGGGGGAAAGGGCAGAGAGGCGGGAGGGGGGAAAGGGCAGAGAGGCGGGAGGGGGGAAAGGGCAGAGAGGCGGGAGGGGGGAAAGGGCAGAGAGGCGGGAGGGGGGAAAGGGCAGAGAGGCGGGAGGGGGGAAAGGGCAGAGAGGCGGGAGGGGGGAAAGGGCAGAGAGGCGGGAGGGGGGAAAGGGCAGAGAGGCGGGAGGGGGGAAAGGGCAGAGAGGCGGGAGGGGGGAAAGGGCAGAGAGGCGGGAGGGGGGAAAGGGCAGAGAGGCGGGAGGGGGGAAAGGGCAGAGAGGCGGGAGGGGGGAAAGGGCAGAGAGGCGGGAGGGGGGAAAGGGCAGAGAGGCGGGAGGGGGGAAAGGGCAGAGAGGCGGGAGGGGGGAAAGGGCAGAGAGGCGGGAGGGGGGAAAGGGCAGAGAGGCGGGAGGGGGGAAAGGGCAGAGAGGCGGGAGGGGGGAAAGGGCAGAGAGGCGGGAGGGGGGAAAGGGCAGAGAGGCGGGAGGGGGGAAAGGGCAGAGAGGCGGGAGGGGGGAAAGGGCAGAGAGGCGGGAGGGGGGAAAGGGCAGAGAGGCGGGAGGGGGGAAAGGGCAGAGAGGCGGGAGGGGGGAAAGGGCAGAGAGGCGGGAGGGGGGAAAGGGCAGAGAGGCGGGAGGGGGGAAAGGGCAGAGAGGCGGGAGGGGGGAAAGGGCAGAGAGGCGGGAGGGGGGAAAGGGCAGAGAGGCGGGAGGGGGGAAAGGGCAGAGAGGCGGGAGGGGGGAAAGGGCAGAGAGGCGGGAGGGGGGAAAGGGCAGAGAGGCGGGAGGGGGGAAAGGGCAGAGAGGCGGGAGGGGGGAAAGGGCAGAGAGGCGGGAGGGGGGAAAGGGCAGAGAGGCGGGAGGGGGGAAAGGGCAGAGAGGCGGGAGGGGGGAAAGGGCAGAGAGGCGGGAGGGGGGAAAGGGCAGAGAGGCGGGAGGGGGGAAAGGGCAGAGAGGCGGGAGGGGGGAAAGGGCAGAGAGGCGGGAGGGGGGAAAGGGCAGAGAGGCGGGAGGGGGGAAAGGGCAGAGAGGCGGGAGGGGGGAAAGGGCAGAGAGGCGGGAGGGGGGAAAGGGCAGAGAGGCGGGAGGGGGGAAAGGGCAGAGAGGCGGGAGGGGGGAAAGGGCAGAGAGGCGGGAGGGGGGAAAGGGCAGAGAGGCGGGAGGGGGGAAAGGGCAGAGAGGCGGGAGGGGGAAAGGGCAGAGAGGCGGGAGGGGGGAAAGGGCAGAGAGGCGGGAGGGGGAAAGGGCAGAGAGGCGGGAGGGGGGAAAGGGCAGAGAGGCGGGAGGGGGGAAAGGGCAGAGAGGCGGGAGGGGGAAAGGGCAGAGAGGCGGGAGGGGGAAAGGGCAGAGAGGCGGGAGAGGGAAAAAGGCAGCAAGACGGGGTGGGGGAAGGGCTCAGAAGCGGGGGGGAAGGGCAGAGAGGCGGGGGGTACAGAGCAGAGAAGCGGAGTATGGGACGGGTAGAGAGGCGTGGGGGGGAAGGGCAGAGAGCTGGGGGAAAGTTTAGCGAGCCGAGGTAAAAGTCAGAGAGCCATTGCAATAGGTCAGAGAGCCATGGAGTAAGTGCAGAGAGCTGGGGTAGAAAGGGCAGAGAGGCGGTGGGGGGGAAAGGGCAGAGAGGCTGGGGTGGGGGGAAAGGGCAGAGAGGCGGGAGGGGGGAAAGGGCAGAGAGGCGGGAGGGGGAAAGGGCAGAGACGGTGGAGAGGGAAAGGGCAGAGAGGCGGGAGGGGGAAAGGGCAGTGAGGCGGGAGGGGGAAAGGGCAGAGAGGCGGGAGGGGGAAAGGGCAGAGAGGCGTGGGGGGGGAGAGGGCAGAGAGGGTGGAGAGGGAAAGGGCAGGGGGGCGGGAGGGGTAAAGGGCAGAGAGGCGGGAGGGGTAAAGGGCAGAGAGGCGGGAGGGGGAAAGGGCAGAGAGGCGTGGGGGGGGAGAGGGCAGAGAGGCGGGATAGGGAAAAGGGAAGAGAGGATGGAGAGGGAAAGGGCAGGGGGGGCGGGAGGGGTAAAGGGCAGGGGGGCGGGAGGGGTAAAGGGCAGAGAGGCGGGAGGGGGAAAGGGCAGAGAGGCGGGGGGAAGGGCAGAGAGGCGGGGGCCAGGAGGGCAGAGAGGCGGGAGGGGGAAAGGGCAGAGAGGCGGGAGGGGGAAAGAGCAGACAGGCGGGGGGAAGGGCAGAGAGGCGGGCTATAGCGGGGAGGGCCGGGCTAAAGCAGTTGTGAGCCGAGGCCCCAGGCGCCCTGGGCCCCACTTTCTCTATCTCTCTCTCTCTTCCTCATTGCCTCTCCCCTCCTGAAATCCTTTCCATTCCCGGGGAAAGGCACTCAGTGCCTGGGATAGAAGGGAGACAATGTCTCTGTGCGCTTCCCCCACGGCTCCCTGCGCCTTTCTCCAGCGAGTGTTCGCTGCCCCTCCAATCACAATCTATTTGTCTCCCACTTTTACTGCTGATAGGCCCACTAGTCAGCCTATCAGCAGTTAACGGGGTAGAAGACCCGCCCGTGATTGGAGGAGCAGCTCCTTGCGGGTATCTTCAACTCCACTTACCCGCCTTACCAGCATTTAGAACAACGGCTCCGGGGGCCAGAAAGAGGGGCTTCGGGGTCCACAATCCAGCCACGGGACACGGATTGGACAAACCTGTCATAAAGGAAAATAAGGAAATGGGCAGAGAAGTTGGACAAATATTTTGGCTTTAACAAAGTGGTTACTAAAATAGAAGAGGCATTTGTTCTACTTTTCCAAACTTCCATAGATTCTGGAAAGTCCCGTCAGATTAGAAAATAGAGAATGAGGCTTTTATATTAAATAAAGGAGGGAAAGGGAAAGCAAGAGACTATAGGCCACTTAGCTTAACATCTGTCAGAGCGAAAATGCTGGAATCTATTATTAAGGAGCCTCTCACGGGTCACTTAGAAAATTCAAATGCAATTATGTAGATCCATCATGGTTTTGTGAAAGGGAAATCGTGTTTGGCTGATCTATTTGAGGCCCTTCAAGGAAGTAACAAGGAACATGAATAAAGGAGAACCAGTGGGAGTGCTGTATTTGGGCTTCTAGATGGCATTTGACAAAGTGGCACATCAAAGGTTACTACACAAAATAATGGTGTCGGCAGTAACATTTCAGCATGGGTGGAAGTTTAGTTAGCTAACAGGAAACAGAGAGTCGGGATAAATTGGTTATTTTAGGTTGGCAAGATGTGACAAGTGGAGTGCCACAGGGATCAATGCTGCGGCCTCAACTATTTACAATTTATATCAATGACTTGAATGAAAGGACTGAATGAATTTGCTAACTTTGCTGATGACACAAAGATAGATAGGAAAGTAAGTGGTGAAGAGGGGATTAAGGCCCAGCAAAGGGATATAGATAGGTTAAGTGAGTAGGCAGAAAAATGACAGATGCCGTATAATGTGGAAGATATAAACCTGTCCACTTTGGCAGGAAGAATAGAAAAGCAGCATATTATTGAAAGGGGGAGAGATTGCTGAACCCTGAGGTACAGAGGGATGTGGATCCCTTGGTGCATGAATCATAAAAAAATACAATACAGGAACAGCAAGTGATGAGGAAGGCAAAGGGATTGTTGTCATTTATTACAAGGGAATAGAATATAAAAGTAAAGATGTTTTGCTACAGTTTAACAGGGCGTCGATGAGGCCTCGTCTGAATTACTGTGTCCAGATTTGGTCTCTTTTCAGAAAGGATATAAAAGCATTAGAAGCTGTTCGGAGAATGTTCATTTAAATGATACTGGGAGGTGTTGTCTGTTATCTTATGAGGGAATTTGGATTGGCTGGGCCTGTATCCATTGGAGTTTAGATGAATGAGAGCTGATTTTATTGAAACGTATAAGATCCTGAGGGAAATTGACAGGGTGGTTGCTGAAAGGATGTTTCCCCTTGTGAGAGAGACTAACGATAGGGAACACGGTTTAAAAATAAGAGGTCTCCCATTTCAGACGGAAATGGGGGGATTTTATTTTTCTCTCAAGGGGTCGTGAAACTTTGGAACTCTCTTCCCCAGAGCGCGATGGAGGAGGAGTCATTAATATTTCAAGGCAGAGTTAGAGATTCTTCATTGACAAGGGAGTCAAAGGTTAGCAGAGAGTAGGCGGGAATGTGAAGTTAACGCCACAATCAATCAGCTATGATCGGAGTGAATGGTGGAGGAGGCTCCAGAGGCAGAATGGCCTACTCCCGCTACTAATCCGCGTGTTCACATGTACATACGATTGGAAAATGTCGTAATTACTGTAACTGGTATTCAGTTTAGAGTTCTATGGTCATTATATAGGTACCATTACAAAGGTACTTTCGAAGGGTCGTTGCTATTCTCTGTTTTGGGGGGACGTGGAGAGGGGAGGGGGCATCAGCCAATTTGAACAGAGCCAATTTCCAAACTTCAATGATATGAATGACGAGACAATTTCTCTATCACCAAGTGCTGTTGATTGAGAAATAAATGGTGGCGAAATAATGGGGGAAATCCTCTGCTCTTCCATTTTAATCCACTTAAAGGTACGTCATTCAGATGACATCAAAATGTTCTATTTTAGTCATGGGATAGAGGCGGAAAAAGAGGTGTGGGTTTCTAAAGAGGGAACCGACAGATGAGGATCACCAAACGATGGAAATAATAAATGATCAAATGTGGATGTGGGTTTTAGTTGGAATAAGTAGGATATGTTTAGAGTTATAGTCAAATTTTGAGTTGTTTGGTTACTTAATGATCACAAATCACAGAGTCTAACTTTTTCAATCGGCCATTCTTTCCCAGCGACACCGTCTCCGCCCACTCTCTACAGCCTGGTCTCCTCCTGTCAGCAACACAACCCCGACGGCTCCATCACCTACGGCTGTTTGGCGATGGACTATTCCCCAGAAATCACCAGCCTGACCTGGAAGAAAGATGGGCAGCCGATCACCACTGGATTTAAGACTTACCCGTCAGTGAGAAACCAGAAGGGAACCTTCACCCTGAGCAGCCAGATAATCATCACCGAGTCAGAGGGGGATTGCAGTAATATCAAGTGTGAGGTTCAATACAGCGGCTCAACCAAGAGCATTGGAATGCAATGTAAGTGTTGGGGAACCTGTGAGAAACAGAAAGGCTGTAATTGACCTGTATAGGACCTTGGTTATAGGGTTATAATACATTTATAGTGCTCTGCATAGTTTTGATTCCTGGAAATTCCAGGTTAGTGTCCATTGACCGCAAAGAGCCTGTTAAAATATAAGAACTCATTGTATCTGTTATCAATTTCTTCTGCAAGAAATGGCTAACCTGTGTTTTTTGAAGGCCCTCCTTCTGGCTTACTTCCAACTGTTCTCCTCACCGTGAGTTCCCGGGAAGAAATCACAACCAACAAATTTGCCATCGCCGTCTGTTCAATCGTCGATTTCCGTCCAAAGTCAATGACCGTGAAGTGGCTGAAGAATGGACAACCCATGGATTCAGGAATTGTCACCTCTCCCGCCTTTGAAGTGAAGGGGACCTTCTCGGCGACCAGTCGGCTGAATGTCTCCGCTGGGGAATGGTTCAGCGACGCGGTCTATACCTGTCAGGTCACTCATCAAGGGGTCACCCAAAGTCGAAACGCCACCAAGTGTGAGGGTAAGAAATACAAACCGAGGAAGCAATAGATCATTCTGCTCTCCGATGTTAATCAAATCAGGAATTTATTGGAGTTAGTAGACGGAACAACTTCTAATTTACTATCATGTAGTTATTGTTTAATTCCGATGTAAGGGCTGCATTCGGATTGTTCACCATTCAGGATTTTATCACGTCACGTCGCTACATTGACGTCACAGAGTGAGTGGGGTGGACTTGACATTAGCTTTACCCTGAGTCAGCTGATCATATTTGGAGAGGCAGAAGGTGTCTGGAACCCTTCACTGGTAACAGCTTCGGGTTAGAGTGTTGGAAAGTGCATCCACCCTATTTATAAAACGGCTTTCAGTACTGCATTCCAGGGCCCAGGAATGGTATATTTGTATTGGGACTGGGGCAACGCAGATTCATGAGAATGTTACCGGGGCTGAACGACTTAAATTATGAGAACAATTTACACAGACCAAGCTGGTTTTCCTTTGTGTAAAGAAAATTAAAGACGATATTTAGAGGTTGATATGTGCAAGGTGATTTATTCTCCTTCAGGGAGTGAAGGCTGAATACTGCTGTCCTGATTCTGAATGTGAAACTTTGGTTGATTTTCATTTCTGTCTCACAGGTGATCACGACTGCCGCAATGATCCCACAATTACTCTACTGCCACCGCCAATAGAACAGGTCTTACTGGAGGCGACCGTGACATTAACCTGCATCGTTTCTAATGCTCCTTATGGAGTCCTTGTGTCCTGGACACAAGAGAAGAAGCCTTTGAAATCAGAGATCGCCGTCCAACCGGGAGCGGATCATGACAGCGTGGTCAGCAACGTAAACATCTCGACACAAGCCTGGCTGAGTGGGGCTGAGTTCTACTGCGTGGTGAGCCATCAGGATCTGCCGACTCCTTTAAGAAGTTCCATCCACAAGGAACAAGGTGAGCGGTGAGATTGAAGCAATAAGTGAGCCATTGTGTCTATTTCCAGGCTAAGTGCTAGGGTCAACATTTAGAATCCAGTGTATTAATGGTCTCATCTGATTGGCAATTTCACTAATTAAACGTTCTGGGCCTGTAGACTTTAAGGGGAAAATTGATAAGTAAATGTAGGAACAATGAATTGAAGGCTGTGCTATTGGATTTAGATGAAGTCAGGTGGGAGGAGCTTGGTGTGGAGCTTAAACACCAGCACAGACCAGGTGGACCGAATGACCTGTTTCTGTGCTGTAAACTTTAAGCAGCTTTCCAATCCAACTCCTTAAGTTCTCAGATAAAAGGATTGTATCTGTAAGATGTTGGATTCGGGGGCCAAAATCCCGAAAGGGACAGTCAGCTGGTCATCAGGAAATTTAAGATTTTTTAAAAGTTTATTAAGAAACAACAGTTTAGGCCGATGCAGGAATTCATTGGACCGGAAAAGTATACGACGGGTGACAGCTGACAGCAGTTTACTGGTCCCAGGCGGCGGACAAATGGTTGGCACAAAGTGAATTGATCTCACCTTCCTGCTCCTCCTTGGCCGTTTTGAGGAAGGCAGCTGCCACCGGGCACTGCAGCCTCACCACGGCACCTCACCAGCATATGACCCCACCAGGACCTAGGCCCTTTGCCTGAGCACTTGTTAATATAACCTTTCTCTGGGGGCTATTAACTTATCCAGTGTCAATTACCAATGCAAACTCTTCTCACCAAAGGTTACAGGATATATACCCAAACTGCCAGGGTGGCTACCACATCCCCAACATCCTGTTCGCCCCCCTGCTCGAGGTCAGATTTTAAGTTTACATCATGCTGATGCTCACATCCTGGTCCTTTCTAAACATTTGCATAGATGAGGGGGTGCACAAGACTACAGCCTCCCAACTCAGGAGTGTCAACATGGCAGCCTGAACTGAGACTGTTAAGAGGTCAAAGTGTTTAGAAATCCTGTTTCCAGAGAGAATCCATACTATTTAGCAACTCTTTAAAGGTTCATTATTATCCAGAAAATAGCAGCTTTTGAAGACCTCAATTTCTTAGACATCCAACCCTGCTCCGAGCTGGAAAACCAGATAGATCCCAAAATGGAAAATGGAAACTTTTAAGATTCAATACAAATCGCATTTCTCTCACATCTAAGCAGCGTTTTTTTTTTGGCTCTGAAATTGTCCAGTTTATTAACAGTTATTGTAATTTTTATGCAGGTTTTCTGCGAGAACCGTCCGTGTCTGTCCTGCTGCCCTCGGCAGAAGATGTCTCCGCTCAGAGATTCGTCTCCCTCAGCTGCTTAGTGAGAGGTTTCTCCCCACGAGAGATTTTCGTCAAGTGGACCGTCAATGACAAGCCAGTGAATCCCGGGAACTACAAGAACACCGGGGTGGTGGCGGAGAACGGCAATAGCTCCTTCTTCATGTACAGCCTGTTATCCATTGCAGCGGAGGAGTGGGCCAGCGGCGCTTCTTACTCCTGTGTGGTGGGACATGAAGCGATCCCCTTGAAGATCATCAACAGAACGGTTGATAAATCCAGCGGTAAACCGAGTTTTGTGAATATTTCCCTTGCACTGATGGACACCGTTAATTCATGTCAATGAGAATCTCTCGGTTACATTTCAAACTTCAATAAAAAAAATAATAAAGTCATTTTCTCCAATCGTGATTTAAATGCACAGTCGCTTAATTAATTTTGTTTTCCACTTTTGCTAATGTTAGAGCTGTTTAGTTAAAATCGGATATTTCCAGGGCTCAGAACCAAGTCTTGTACACCCAGTGCTCCCAGCTCAGATGCATCCTGGGTTAGAGACAGAGTAAAGCTCATTCATAACGGGATTCTGCAAAATAACATCACCAACTCTCCTCCCACTGAGGAGAAATCTGACAATTTCCCATTTCCGGCAAACAAACTCAGCGCATTTAGATCTCAGTGTTGCTGCTTCTCTTATTGTCCAATCCTTTAAAATGGATATCAGCTTTAAGTTGCAGCATCGCACCCACTGGGAATTGAAGTGAGGGTCACACAGAAACATGTCCCAACAATGCCCCATCAGAGAGAGGGGGAAGAAAAATTGTTAACCCACTGTACCCCCCACTTCCCCAACAGAGAGAGGGGGAGGGGAAATTGTTAACCCACTGTACCCCCACTTCCCCAACAGAGAGCGGGGGAAGGGAAATTGTTAACCCACTGCACCCCCTCACTTCACCAACAGAGAGAGGGGGGGGGGAGAAATTATTAACCCACTGTACCCCCACTTCTCCAACAGAGAGAGGGGGAAGGGAAATTGTTAACCCACTGTACCCCCATTTCCCCGACAGAGAGAGGGGGAATGGAAATTGTTAACCCACTATACCCCCACTTCACTAACAGAGAGAAGGGGAAGAGAAATTGTTAACCCACTGTACCCCCACTTCACTAACAGAGAGAGGGGGAAGGGAAATTGTTAACCCGCTATACCTCCACTTCCCCAACAGAGAGAGGGGGAAGGGAAATTATTAACCCCC